>NC_086230.1:0-306000 GCF_036321145.2 Pelmatolapia mariae | reverse complement strand
AGGCTGATAACCAAGGGAAGCTTCGAACGGGGACAAACCAGTGGCAGATGAGGTGAGTGAGTTATGTGCGTATTCCACCCAGGGTAAGTAAGTGGCCCAGGAGGTGGGGTTGTGGGATGCTACGCATCGTAGTGCAGCCTCAAGCTCCTGGTTAAGCCGCTCAGTCTGGCCGTTGGACTGCGGATGGAAGCCCGAGCTTAGACTAACTTTCGCGCCCAGAATGGAACAAAAGGTTCTCCACACTTGTGATGTAAACTGTGGACCTCTGTCTGAGACTATGTCAAGGGGAATGCCATGGAGCCGGAAGACGTTCTCAATCAGGGCTTGGGCTGTGTCAGAAGCGGAAGGCAGTTTTGCTAGCGGAACGAAGTGAGCGGCCTTAGAGAATCGGTCTATGATGGTGAGGATGACGCTCTTTCCCGAGGAACGAGGAAGACCAGTAACGAAGTCTAAGGAAATATGAGACCAAGGCCGGTGAGGTGTGCTGAGCGGGTGGAGCAGGCCTGCTGGGTGTTTAGTGGATAATTTATTGCGGGCGCAAACGGGGCAGGCAGACACGTACTCCCTCACGTCTTTTCGTAAAGTTTTCCACCAGAAATTCTGTCTGAGAAGATCGATGGTTCTACTCACGCCAGGGTGACATGAAAAGCGTGCGGTGTGGATCCAATGAATTACCGCTCCACGGGCGGCAGCGGGGATGAAACGCCGTCCGGGCGGTCCGGTACCTGGGTCAGGGTCTCCCGGGAGGGCCTGGCGGATAACCTCCTCAACATCCCAGGCGAGAGCGCCCACCACACAGGTGGGGGGGAGAATGGTGGTAGGTGACGATGTTTCCGTGTCTGGGGAGTACTGACGGGAGAGCGCATCTGGCTTGATATTCCGTGAACCTGGGCGATACGAGAGAGTGAAGTTAAAGCGGGTAAAAAACAGAGACCAGCGAGCTTGTCGGGAGTTTAATCTTTTAGCGGTCTTGAGATAAATCAGATTTTTGTGGTCCGTCCATATGAGAAAAGGTTGCTCGGCTCCCTCCAGCCAGTGGCGCCACTCCTCCAAAGCCAGTTTTATGGCCAAGAGCTCCCTATCGCCTACGTCATAATTTCTTTCAGTAGGAGTGAGCCGGCGAGAGAAGTAGGCGCACGGCTGGAGCTTACCTTGAGGCCCAGACCGCTGAGAGAGAACAGCTCCGACGCCAGTGTCGGACGCGTCCACCTCAACGATGAACTGTTTGGTGGTGTCGGGGTGGAGCAGAATGGGTGCCGTAGTAAACAGTTCTTTTAACTTAGTGAACGCTGTGTGGGCCTCCGGAGGCCAGGTGAAGGGTAACTTAGAAGAAGTGAGGCGAGTGAGAGGCGCGGCGACTTGACTATAGTTTCGGATAAAACGTCGGTAGAAGTTTGCGAACCCAAGAAAGCGTTGAAGCTCCTTCCGCGAATCCGGGGCTGGCCACTCCAGAACTGCTGTAATCTTGGCTGGGTCCGTCTTCACCTGTCCCCCTGCTAAGATATAGCCCAGAAAGGAAACCGATGAGGCATGGAACTCGCATTTCTCAGCTTTGACAAATAGTCTGTTCTCTAGTAACCGTTGCAGGACGCTCCGGACATGAACGCGATGCTCCTCCATGGTCCTGGAAAAAATGAGGATGTCATCCAAGTATATAAAAACAAACACGTTCAGGAAGTCTCGAAGCACATCGTTCACCAGAGTTTGAAAAACCGCAGGGGCATTCGTTAAGCCGAATGGCATAACTAAATACTCAAAGTGGCCCAGTGGTGTGTTAAAAGCGGTCTTCCACTCGTCCCCCTCCCTTATCCGGACCAGATGGTATGCGTTACGTAGATCTAGTTTTGTGAAAACGGTGGCTTCCTGGAGAGATACAAAAACAGAGTTAATCAGCGGAAGAGGGTATTTGTTCTTTACCGTGATGTCATTTAAACCCCGGTAATCTATGCATGGCCGCAACGAACCGTCCTTTTTCCCCACAAAGAAGAAGCCTGCAGCTACTGGGGAAGAAGAGGGTCGAATAATACCGGCCGCGAGTGACTTTTGGATATAGTCCTCCATAGACTCCCTCTCGGGGCGAGACAGGTTGTATAACCTGCTGGAGGGGAGCGGGGCTCCAGGTAACAGGTCAATGGCGCAGTCATAGGGGCGGTGAGGGGGCAGAGAGCAAGCCTTGTCTTTGTTAAACACTTCCTGTAGGTCATGGTACTCGGGTGGGATAGAAGAAAGGTCAGGTGCTTGTGAAACAGGTGGGGTCAGGTTAGCAGGTGGAGCGGGAACCGCTGATCCCAGGCAATTAGCTAGGCAGAACAAACTCCAACTGGCGATCTTGCTCCCTGCCCAATCAATGTGGGGATTATGTCTCTGCAGCCACGGGAAACCTAACACGAGTGGGGTGTCGGGAGACGGGAAGGTAAGGAATGACAGCGACTCGTTATGATTCCCGGAAGTGACTAATTTCACAGGTGCAGTCTGATGGGTGATATAAGCAAACACTTGTTTATTCAGAGCTGTCGCAGGAAGGGGAGGTTCCAACTGAGTGAGTGGTAATTCCAGCTCCTTAGCCAGCTTCTCATCAATAAGATTCTGCTCCGCCCCAGAATCCACTAATGCGCTGCATGTAACAGTCCTTTTGGTGGTTACTATGGAAACGGACAAAACCAATCGGGGTCTAATGGCATTTAATGTGCTGCCCACCCGTATCCCCGAACCTACCGGTGGGCTGGTCCGTTTGGGCGGACCGGGCAGCTGGCGATGCGGTGTCCCGGCTTCCCACAGTATAAGCAGTCCCCGGCCCGAAAACGGCGTTCCCTCTCCTCTGGCGAGAGCCGAGAGCGCCCGATCTGCATCGGCTCCGGCGGAGGAGGTGACGGTGAGCGAGCACACGCGGCTGGGGAACGAAATGGGGACAGGGGTTGTGACACACGAAGCTCAGGGTGCAACACGGGTCTCGGTGGCTTGGGCCGCCGTTCGGCCTCTCTCTCCCGCAGACGCTTATCTATTCTACGGGCGAGCGACACCAGATCCTCGAATGATTCAGCTGCCTCGTGAAACGCGAGCTGATCTTTCATCTGATCGTTCAGGGAACGTAGAAAGATTCCCCTTAGGGCCGAATCGGGCCAGCCGACAGCGGCTGCCACGGTGCGAAATTCCACTAAATACTCCGCGACACTACGCCGGCCCTGGCGGAGCGCCAGTAGCTTCTGGGCGGCATCATCCTCGGAAACCGGCGGAGAAAAAGTTGCTTTAAATTCTCCGAGGAAGTCATCGAAGTCGCAACTCTGTAACGGGTTGGTAGATAAATAGGCTTCAGCCCACGCCAACGCTCTTCCCCTCAGCAGTCCCACAAAGTGGGAAATCTTGGCCGCGTCTGTGGGGAAGGAGAGTGGCGAGCGGCTGAAGAAAAGGGTGCACTGAAAAAGGAACCCCCCACACAGGTCCAATTCGCCGTGGAAGGGTTCCGGTGGCGGAGACGTAACACAACGGTATGCCGGGTCGGGTTGTTTAGCGCGCAGCTCTCCCTGTGTCGCGTTAAGCTCTTCATATTGATCCCGAAGCGACTGGAGTAACTGATCGTGTCGGCCGAGCATGGCACCCTGCTTATTAATAGCCGAACGTATTGGGTCCGCTGGATCCATTCTGGCCAGTCCGTACTGTCAGGCGCCACAGCGCGCGTGCACAAAAAGGATCCAGGCGCAGACCCAGCGGTAACAGAAAAGACACTTTATTATACTAACGAAAGGCGACCCGGGGGAAACTTAGAGAGCAAAACGAGGAACTAATAACCCGGGGAAACAATGACACAAGGAAGCCGGAATCGGGACCGCGGGAGGCTGCAACAGAAAGGGGAGAGGATTACTAGGAAGCCGGGAAGCGGAAAACACATTAAGACTGCGTTAGAGTAGTGGGCTTACGATAGAGCGAGACCGTGGGAGCTCGGAAGGGAGGTGCGGCAGCCCGTGAGCAGGGAGTCCGTGGAGATGGTGAAAGGGCCAGATGATGCACTGGGTGAGCCAGTTGAGCAGGAGGACAGGCAGGTGGCAGACGCCGAACGCCGGATTGAAACCTAGACACAGGCAGGCGGGTTAAATACAGCTCCAACTAGATGTTGATGTAACGCTTTCGCGGAAGTCTAGTTACCACTGTGAGGTGATTACGGACTGGCGTGGAGCATCCGTCAGCGCCAGGTAAAGAAGCTCTGCAGGTAATCACCGCGATGGAGAGCAGGTGTGTCGGTGATGGCCCAGTCCGGGGGTGTGGCTACCCAAGCAGCACGCATTCCACAGACCCAGGACCACGGACTATGACAGAAGTAATACTATAACAAAAGGGATTCCTCAAAATACTATGAAATTGCAGTAATTCTATGATTTGGCAGATATACTATACTTCGTACAAATACAATGCTTTGGTACAAATACTATATTTTGATTTGAATACTATGATTTGGCACGAGTAGTATGATTTAGTACAAATAATACGAATTGGCAGAAATACTGTGACTCAGTAGTAATACTATAACATAACAGATATACTGTGATGTTGCAGACATAGTATGTTTTTGCACAAATACTATGATTTCGCTCAAATACTATGAAATTGCAGTAATACTATGATTTTGAAGGAATACTATGATTTGGTAGAAATGCTATGCCTTAGCAGTAATACTATAACATAACAGATATACTATCATTTTGCAGACATTCTATGTTTTTGGACAAATACTACAATTTGGCAGAAATACTATGTTTAGGCTCAAATACTATGATTTGCTATAAATACTATGATTTGGCACATATAGTATAATCAGCAGATATACTATAACATAACAGAAATTCTACGACTTAGTAGTAATACTATAACATAACAGAAATTTTAATTGGGCACAAATAACATGATTTGGCACAAATACCATGATTTGGCAAAAAAATACCATGATTTGGCAAAAAAAATACCATGATTTGCCACAAATACCATGATATGGCAGAAATACTATGATTGGGTACAAATACTATGATTTGGCAGAAGTACTATGACTTAGTACAAATACTATGATTTGGCACAAATACTATGATTTAGCAGAATTACTATGTTTTAACATAAATAATATCTTTTGACAGAAATTTCTGCTAAAAGGTACTATTTCTACTTTTTAGCAGAAATACTGTAATTTGGCATAAATACTATGATTTGGGATAAATACTATGACTTGGCAGATATACTATAACATAACAGACATTCCTCCACTTAGTAGTAATACTACAACATAAAATAAATATTTGCCCCAATACCATGATTTGGCACAAACACCATGATTTTTCAAAAATACTATGATTTATCAGAAATACTATGATTGAGCAGAAGTACTAAGATGTAGTAGAAGTACTTTGATTTAGCACAAATACTATTATGGATGAGTAATACTTTAACATGGGAGAAATATTGATACACAGACACACATACACAGAGAGCAAAGTGTACAGTGGCTGTTAAGAGTCTGGGCTTGGTATATCTAGGTCAGCTAAATTGGCTGCACCTGCTGTAATCAGCACTTACACACACAGACACAGAGAGAGCTATGGGTTTTCTGCAGTGTATTTCTCACATTCAGGATTCCCCTCGAACAAATGGCCATAATTTCCTAACCGTAGGAGCTAGAACGGTCATTCTAACACCGTTTTGTTCAGAAGAGATGGAGAAAACTTCAAGCCTTCATAATTCAGAGATAAAATATAAATTATTAAAGATATATGACTTGTAAAACACTGTAACTGAGTAGAGGCAAAGCAAAACTGCCTTGACTTGCCCTCAAACAACGTTTTGTAACTCTAAATCTATATGGAGCATCAAAATCATTCTTTCACCGTAAGAAACAGCAGGCTTTGGTGAACTCATGGAAATTTTCAGGTCTCTGTTGAAATCCATCAAAAAGATATGACGAGAGAAAAAAGTGCCTCATTTCCAGAGTTTGAAATCCGAAGAGATCTGAGCGAGGGACAAATTTCCTATCCTCAAACAAGTGTAATTCATGGCCAAACGGTAATAGGTGAGGAAAAAATTCTTGAATTGTGAGCATCAGGGATGTCTGAAGATATATTGGCACAAGCCTCATGTCTCAACTTTGTTTCGTTAAGGAGATATGACGATTTGAAAATGCCTCTCATTAGAGAAATCCAGCGCTGATTTTGAACAAACTCTCCATTGACTTTCTATACAGAGTTTTAAGACTTTGTGTTGCTCTGAAGAGATTTGCAAAAAATCTGTAAATCCCACAAGAATGATAGTGACATTTTCTGAAAGCCAGAAAAGATACCTACGTTTTGATGTATAATTTGTGGGGGTTGAGTGGAAATTGAGCGAGTAGCAAGAAGTTGTTCAGACATGAAGAGAAAATTCAGAAAGGACAAGTGCACACTCTGAGTTAATTGCATAGCAACCATAACAACGCATGTATTTTCTGAAAAATCACAATTTTGCAACTGAAAACATAAAGAGGTATAAGATTAAAACGGTAGAAGATCTGAAAAAGCTGAATCATACAGGAATAGCCCAATAATCTGAGAACATTTTAAAGTTTGAATGGAGTTTCTAGGTGAAAGTATGAGGAAGTAGCTAAGTTTCAAAAACAAGCAAGTTTTAGCAGAATTTCTGAAGAATTTTAAAACTTTCCCATTCATTCCAATGGGACAAAAAATTGCATAAAAAGCTTAATATTTTAAAAAGTATAATAGTTAAAAGTACAAAAAGATATAGCACGAATGAGCACAAATAGCTGAATATTGTGAAATTTGAACTGAGAAAATAGCACAAAAACTGCGGAAGTAGTTAAGCGGCGAAGAACGGAGCAACTTGAAGAATAAAGTATAAAGAATAAAGAGAAACAGGAACTCAATAGTGTGGAAGCCCTTTTAGGGCATCCACACAATAAAGAATAAAGAGAAACAGGAACTCAATAGTGTGGATGCTTAATCAGCATCCACACAATTATTGGACTGAACTGAATGACAATGTTTAACAAATGGCGGTGGAACTGTTAAGGACATTTTTGCATTCTATTAAAACAATAAAAACAAACAGAGTCTATAACCAAGATGTGCTGCTACAGTAACTTACTGTTAACATTATATGGTCCAAATAAACCCACACACTGAGGTTCGAGCATGCCTCCTGCTCTACATCAACTTTACATCCACTCAAAATAAAATTTATTGATTAACTGGCCAAAAAGAACAAATCCTTTCTCACATTTGCCTAAAAAAACATCTTGATGATAACCAAGAGCTGTGCTGACTCACTGCACTAAACTGAGCCTCATGTAGAGAAAGAAATTTTAAAAAACAAAACAAAACACCAGCAAGTCAAAAATGGTGCTGTTACTGTGATGGCCCAGAGTTCTTTTACTACTTTAGGACCTGCATCAAGCCATCAGGTCCTGAGCTTAAGTTTAATCACACTTGGGATTCACAGCAGGAAAGGGATCTGAAGTACCCAAGCAAGTCCAACTCTGAAAGAAACAAAACTCTTGGTGTAGACTAATCAGAGTCTGGACTTTAATGAAATTGAGATACTTGACATGATTTCAAAACCCTATATTGGACCTTAATTATAAGAATTCTGAAAGTAGAGTGGACCAAAATCCCCCCAGTGATGTAAATCAGTCATTACTAGTTACTGTAAATGCATGATTATACTTGTTGGTATCAGGGCTTCCACAACTGGGTAACATGTTCACACATTAGACCAGGTTGTTCTAGTTTGCTTTTCTCTGCTTCATAAATGAAATAATCCCTGTAAAACTGCTTTTTGTATTTAGCCAAGTTATCCTTGTTAGGTGATTTGAAACATGACAAAAAGACGCATGAAAAAAATAAATCTGCAACAAAGAAAGACCTTTCCCAGCATTGTACCTCAAACAAAACTTTACTTACCAGACTTGAGACGATCAGATCAGTTTAGCAGTCTAGAGAAAGGAAACAATACATCAGATAACTGTGTAATGATTCAGACTGTTGAGCCTCTTCACCCACAATTGATTTTACTGTGACATAAAATAACTAGTAAAATCCTCAATTTCTTCAAACCTTAATGAACTTACTGTAGTCTCAAAAGGACAAACATTAGTTGCGGGGTCTCAGGCGGCTATAACATGTGCAATAAAAGCATTCATACTACAGAAGTGCAAATAGGCCCCAATATTTGTTGGCACAAATGCAGGTTATACCAAATATTTCCTTCTCAGAAGCTTTGTGGCTCAAAGATTTTCTTTCACAAGTCAGTTTTAATAAAATGTGAAAAACCACCATTTTTAACGTCATTTCAGATAAAAGAGTTGGATACAAAATAACTGTTTCTAATCAGAAGCAACAGAAAGCCTCATTAGGTTTTAGTTTGGTCTGAATATGTAAATCCTAAAATACATCTAAATACTGACATGTTACAGCAACCACAGTGGCACACCATTTTTGTAATTAAAATTTCTTAAAATATTAAACTAAAAAGTCCTTCCACTGTGTTGGCAGGAATATTTATTTAATTTGCAATATGTCCCTTTTTAGGAACATTTATATTTCATTTTCTAACATAACCTACCATTCTCCACTCACAACTCTGGTTCTCTTACTTTGTTATTATTGCTTAAGTGGTTAAGCCACTACTTATATTCAGTGAGGCAAAATACTCCTATATTGTTCTGACTTTAATGTAATACATAGGCAGACTATGAAAGACAATATAAATCAATAGCTGTGTTTAAGCTACTACTTATACTGACTCACATAAAACACTTTCATAGTTTTGTCAGCTACTTAAATACACAAGTATAAGGAGAACGTGAAAAACTGTTTAAAGTCATTTGATATTTAGTTATTTAATAAGCCATGAAAATTGAAATCAGACACAATTAGGCTATTAAAGTTCAAGGAAATTTTCAAGGATAGTCAGGGGTCGTGTGTGTGTGTGTTTGCCCATGACCAAATGGCAAGATGTCACAAAAAGCCAAACTATTGTATGTAAATTGGTAAATATGTTACACAATGCCTGGTTCATATTGCTTCAGTTACAATCACGGTTTACTTACCACAAACGGCAAAACCAAGCTTCTATTTCACTCCGTCTAAGACAAATAACAAAAACACAGAATGAGACATCTCAAATCAGCATCAGAGTCAATACTGCATCACTCTCTGTAGTCAAAAAGATTCAGTAAATTCTTTTTGTACCACAGCTGGAATACAAATAACAACTCTCCTGTTTTCTTTTTTCTACACCTTATTAAAGATTGCCATGTTCATTAAAAGTAATATGTAATTTCATCCATTTTGCAATAAGCCACACAAGTTTCTTCATGTTAAGTCATGTTAAGCTGTTATATTCTAAATAGGTTTGAAAGAAAAGTATATGGACTTCTTCACTGAAGACGCTTCTCAGATGAGAGGTGAAAGGCTTCACACAACCTAAAGAAGACACTTTCCTTTCCAAGCTTCTTAGACTCCAATGACCTGCATGACTGAGAATTGTCCCATACATAAAGCTCTAATTAGATATGCTATTAGATAACACAGTAGATCATAAGAAATTATTTGCTACACCTAGCACTGAACATTTTATCAAATGGCAACGTAACAATTTCAAAGCATGAACAATCATAAATGAAAGCTTGGATGATATATTTATAGGTTTTAACATTTGAGGTGGTCTGCATTCAAATTCTGCTATCTAAAAATATTATCAACTGCAAACAGTATCATCTAGTATATTTTAAAATGCTGTTGTTTAAAATAAATATCTACATACCATATTAATAATATTAATGGCCCACTGCTGCGGTTTATTTATTTGAAGGTGGCCTTTTAAAAGTTTCATTAATTTCCCACACAGTGAGAAGTCAAACAGAGTTGCAGATTTAGGTTTTTAATTAAAAGTGGGCCTGCACAAACAAACGTTTGTTAAATGGTTCTTAAAAATTAAAGTGTGCTTGTTATTCGTGTATTAACTATGTGTTTTATTCTCACTCTTTCTCCCCCTTCCATTAATTAACCAGCAAAAGAGACACATGTGCAGAGTCACGTGACTCTTTTTCACCCTCGTTCGGTCAGAGGCAGTAAAATTACTCCTATTAAGTTGCCACACCTGCTGCCTCAACAGTAAATAACTGGTTCTAAGATGGCGGCTCATTACATAACATAACCTTACAACCTAAAGAATGAGACTGTTTTAACCGACTGATTTGTGAAGAAGAGAACTAACTGCACCTTGTCTAACAGATTCAGAAACACAAACACACCGAAGGAAGCTAATAAAACAACACAATAACTGTATTAATCAGTCAAATAAACCACCTTCATTTACACTGGGCCTATAGCGCTAGGCGTTAGCATTGAGTTTTAAGGGATAGCTTCTCCTTTAATATACTAAAATTACAACTTTTCACTAAAAAAGCAGCCATTGTGTTACTTTAATGAGTTACACTTTGACTGGCTTTAAAAGTCACTAACTACAACTCCATAAATCACTCAGACAGCTTAAAGACATTACAGTTTAGAGAAGCACAGAAGCAGTTCTTACTAGTGATGTTCGATTCGTGAACGAATCGTTCAATACTCGAGAATCACTTTACTGACTCGTGAATCATGATTCACAAGCGCAACTGACTCACTGACTCATCCCTGTTGCTGTTAGCAAACTAATTCCATTAGTAGAAATATATCTAGCTTATAATTAAAATTGTGGGGAAATAAACAACAGCCAGTTTATTAACAAAAACATTCCTGCTCTGAACTGGAAGAAAAAACCCTGAGTAGAAGCTCACATCAAGACAATAGCTCCTCGGTTCACAGTAGCATCACTCAGCTAGCATGCTAACAGCACTTTTGAGGTACTCACCCCCTCCCTTGCTGTGCTGAATCATAGCATAAGCGAATCACTCAGGACTCACTAACCCCCTTCCTCCTGGCTCACAGCTCAAACGAGTTGAACGAATCACTGAATCACTCACCCCCTCGCTGTGCTGAATCATAGCGTAAGGCGAATCACTCACCCCCTCCCTTCTGGCTCACAACTCAAACGAGTTGAACGAATCACTGACTCACTGACTCACTGACTCACCCCCTCCCTTCCTGTTACGAATCACTCACTGACTCACCCCCTCCCTCCTGGCTCACAGCTTCTTCTTCTTCTTCTTCTTGGTTGGCAACCAATGTTAAGGCACTTTATCGCCCCCTGGCTCACAGCTCAGTGGACATTTAGATGAGAAAATATATATTTGACACATTTAAGGAAAATACAAATAAAATAAAAATTAATAAATGTTCCCTTTAGAATTTTTTTGTTCTTTTTTGCTCTAAAGAAAATAGTTGTTTTCTTTTACAATCATTCATCTTAGCAGTAGGATTTACATTAAAAGATAAACAAATTAAGTTTGAGTGAAAATATACATTTTTTCACTCTCTGGTCAACTGACTCAGTGACTCAAATGACTCAAGAAACCCGATTCACTTTGGTGAGTGACTCATTAAAACTCGATTCAGTAAAAAGAATCGAATTTACCATCACTAGTTCTTACCGGCAGCAATCGGGGAGGAAGTGGGCGTAGATCCAGGAGTGAGCCGGACACGTATGAAAAAAGAGGCATTCACGGGTAGTGGGAAATTCCGCTATTAAACAAAATGGGCATTGAAAACATGAAAAATGTAAGTTAATTTAATTCTACTTATACAATATTTATTTGCTACTGAAAAAATACAATACAAATACTATGATTTGGCACAAATACTATGATTTGAAACAAATACTATGATTTGACAAAAATACTATGATTTCGTACAAATACTATGATTTACCAGAATACTATGTTTCTGCAAAAATACTATGATTTGGCATAAATACTATGCCTTAGTAGTAATACTATAACATCACAGATATACAATGGTTGTCCAGACATTCTATGTTTTTACACAAATACTATAATATGGCAGAAATACTATGTTTTAGCAGAAATACTATGATTTGGTATAAATACTATGATTTGGCAGATATACTATATTCAGCACATACACTACAACATAACAGAAAATCTACGACTTATAACATAACCGAAATATTATGATTTGGCACAAGTACTAAGATTTAGTACACATCCTAAGAATTGGCATAAATACTGTGACTTAGTAGTAATACTACAACATAACAGATATACTGTGATTTTGCAGACATATTATGTTTTTGCACATATACTACGATTTCGCTCAAATACTATGAAATTGCAGTAGTACTATGATTTGGTAGAAATACTACGTTTTAGCACAAATACTATAACAAAGCAGAAATACTATGACATAGTAGTAATACTATAACACAATAGATATACTATGATTTCCTCCAAATACTATGAAATTGCAGTAATACAACGATTTTTAAGGAATTACATGATTTGGCAGAAATACTATGCCTTAGTAGTAATACTATTACATAACAGAAATATTAATTGGGCACAAATACAATGATTTGTCAGAAATACTGTGTTTTAGCACAACTACTGAGATTTGATTGAAATACTATGATTTAGAAGAAATACTATGACTTCATACAAATACAATGCTTTTGCACATATACTATGATTTGGTGTGAATACAATGATTTGGCAGATATAATATATTCAGGACAAACACTATAACATAACAGAAATTCCTACACTTAGTAGTAATACTATAACATATCAAAAATACCATGATTGGCACAAATACGATGATATGGCAGAAATACTATGATTGGGTACAAATACTATGATTTGTCAGAAATAGTGCGTTTTACCACAACTACTGAGATTTGATTCAAATACTATGATTTAGAAGAAATACTATCACTCCATACAAATACAATGCTTTGGCACAAATACTATGATCTGGCACAAGTCCTATGACTTACTACAAATACTATGACTGGGCAGAAATACTATATTTCAGTACAAGTACTATGATTTGGCAGGAGTACTATGATTTAGCAGAAATACTATCTTTGAACATAAATACTATCTTTTGGCATAAATTTCTGCTAAAAGGAACTATTTCTGCTTTTTAGCAGAAATACTGTAATTTGGCATAAATACTATGATTTGGGATAAATACTATGATTTGGCAAATATACTATAACATAACAGAAATTCCTCCACTTAGTAGTAATCTCATAACATAAAATAAATATTATGGTTTGGCCCCAAAACCATGATTTGGCACAAATACCATGATTTTTCAAAAATAGTATGATTTAGCAGAAATACTGTGATTGAGCAGAAGTACTAAGATGTAGTAGAAGTACTTTGATTTAGCACAAATACTATTATGGAGGAGTAATACTTTAACATGGGAGAAATATTGATACGCACACACACACATGCACAGAGAGCAAAGTGTACAGTGGCTGTTAAGACTCTGGGCTTGGTATATCTAGGTCAGCTAAATTGGCTGCACCTGCTGTAATCAGCACTTACACACACAGACACAGAGAGAGCTATGGGTTTTCTTCAGTGTATTTCTCACATTCAGGATTCCCCTCGAACAAATGGCCATAATTTCCTAACCGTAGGAGCTAGAACGCTCATTCTGACACCGTTTTGTTCAGAAGAGATGGGGGAATCTGGAGGTCTTCATAATTCAGAGATAAAATATAAATTATTGAAGATATATGACTTGTAACACACTGTAACTTAGTAGAGGCGAAGCAAAACTGCATTGACTTGCCCTCAAACAACGTTTTGTAACTCTAAATCTTTATGGAGCATCAAAATCATTCTTTCACCGTAAGAAACAGCACGCTTTGGTGAACAGTCATGGAAATTTTCAGGGCTCTGTGGAAATCCATCAAAAAGATCTGGCGGGAGAAAAAAGTTGCTCATTTCCAGAGTTTGAAATCTGAAGAGATCTGAGCAAGGCACGAATTTCCTACCCTCAAACAAATGTAATTCATGGCCAAACGGTAATAGGTGAGAAAAAAATTCTTGGATTGTGAGCATCAGGGGTGTCTGAAGATATATTGGCACAAGCGTCATGTCTCAACTTTGTTTCATTAAGGAGATATGACGATTTGAAAATGCCTGTCATTAGAGAAATCCAGCGCTGATTTTGAACAAACTCTCCATTGACTCTCTAAGGAGACTTTACAGACTTTGTGTTGCTCTGAGGAGATTTGCCAAAATTCTGTAACTCCCACAACAAGGATATTGACAATTTCTGAAAGCCAGCACAAATACCTACGTTTTGATGTATAATTTGTGGGGGTGGAGTGGAAATTGAGCGAGTTGCAAGAAGTTGTTCAGACAAGAAGAAAAAATTCAGAAATTTCCACTGTCCACTCTGAGTTAATTGCATAGCAACCATAACAACGCATGTATTTTCTGAAAAATCACAATTTTGCAACTGAAAACTTAAAGAGGTATAAGATTAAAACGGTAGAAGATCTGAAAAAGCTGAATCATACAGGAATAGCCCAATAATCTGAGAACATTTTAAAGTTTGAATGGAGTTTCTAGGTGAAAGTATGAGGAAGTAGTTAAGTTTCAAAAACAAGCAAGTTTTAGCAGAATTTCTGAAGATTTCCATTCATTTCAATGGGACAAATTAAAGGAAAAAAGTGTAATATTTTAAAAAGTATAATAGTAATAAACACCAAAAGTCATAGCCGGAAAGAGCAGAAAGAGCAGAACAGTATAGAGTTTGAACTGAGAAAATTGGCTGAAAACTGAGGAAGTAGTTAAGTGCCGAAAAACGTACGGAAGCAACTAGTAACTAGAAAAATTTGCATTTCCTGCGAAAATGCAGTGTGGATGCTGTAATGCTGAAGCTGTCTGCTAAAAATAGCTGAAAAAGCTGAAAAGTTGCAGAAATTGTAAAAACTTTGCAGAAGCAAAGGAACTTTGCTAAAATGTAGTAACTTAGCAGAACTGCAATATCTTAGAGGAAACATAATACTTGGCAGAAATACAATAGCATAGCAGAACTTAGCAGAAATGTAACTTACCAGAAACACGATAACTTCTCAAAAATACAAGAATTTAGGAGAAATAGTATAACATAACAGACAGAATATATTTAGCCAAACATTCTTAAACATTACAGAAATACTATGATTTAGAAAAACAGTACAACATAGCAGAAACGCTGTCATTTACCAGAGACACTGTAATATACCATCAATATTGTAATTTTAAATAAATACTATGTTTTAGCAAAAATACTCCAGTTTAGCACAAATATTATAACATAGCAGAAATACTATTCTATAGCAGAAATGCTATATTTAGATAGAAAAATATAATATTGTAGAAATACTATGATTTAGCAGAAATCCTACAATATAGCTTAATAACAATGATTTGGAACAGATACTATGATTGAGCAGAATAGCAATAACTTAAGTGAAAATATTGGAAAGTTAGTCAGGACTCCCCTCAAACAAACAGCCATAAATTCCTAACCGTAGGGGCTAAAACGGTCATTCTTAGACCGTTTTGTTCAGACGACATGGGGGAATCTTGAAATGTTGACCATTTAAAATAAAAATATGAAATATTATAGATATATGACATAGATGATTGGCTGGCTGGGAAGCCATGAAGGCAACAATATGCAAATTTGAATGTGCCAGCCCTCATATATGATTGGTTGTCTTAGAAGCCATGAATGCCCCAATATGCACATTTGAATGTGCCAGCCCTCAGATATGATTGGCTGGCTGGGAAGTCATGAAGGCAACAATATGCAAATTTGAATGTGCAAGCCCTCAGATATGATTGGTTGTCTTAGAAGCCATATACAAAGCAGTAAAACTGTACTATGATTTGGTACAAAAACTATAATTAATAAAAAATACTATATTTGGCAGAAATACACTTTTTTAGCAGAAACACTATAGTTAGCACAAATCTTATGAAATAGCAGAAATAGTATGATTTAGCAGAAATGCTAGATTTAGCACAAATACTGAAAAGCAGCAGAAATGCTATGACTTAGCACAATATTAATAACTTAAATAGAAAAATTGGAAAAGCAAAATGGACAGCTGAACAAATGCTGAACATGCTAAGGGTCCCTCAAATGTAACTGTTAAATGAAAAAAAATCAGCAAAAAAAAGTATAACCGTCACACAATCACAAATATGGACACATATGGAAACACACATGCACAGAGAGACACACACAGGACCAAATTCAGTCAACCAGTCTAAATATATAGAATTTAAATCATACAATAAGATGCTCCCATAAAAAGGCTCTCTCTGTCTGTCACACACACACACACACACACACACAGCAGCAGCATCAGAAAGTGAACAGGGGCTGTTAACAGCATGTTTCTAGGTCAGTCAAACAGCTGTGAGATTCTCAATTTGAATCCACCAATCAGAGAGGCTGTGTGCTTTTTCCCGCCAAAACTGGTGCACCAAGTGCAGGCTTTTACAGCACAGAGAGACAGGATTTTTGCAGTCTATTTCTCATAGTCAGGACTCCCCTCAAACAAACAGCCATAAATTCCTAACCGTAGGGGCTAAAACGGTCATTCTTAGACCGTTTTGTTCAGACGACATGGGGGAATCTTGAAATGTTGACCATTTAAAATAAAAATATGAAATATTATAGATATATGACATAGATGATTGGCTGGCTGGAAAGCTATGAAGGCCCTAATATGCAAATTTGAATGTGCCAGCCCTCAGATATGATTGGCTGGCTGGGAAGCCATGAAGGCAACAATATGCAAATTTTAATGTGCCAGCCCTCAGATATGATTGGCTTGCTGGGAAGCCATGAAGGCAACAATATGCAAATTTGAATGTGCCAGCCCTCAGATATGATTGGTTGTCTTAGGAACCATGAATGCCCCAATATGCAAATTTGAATGTGCCAGCCCTCAGATGTGATTGGCTAGTTGTGAAGTCGTGCAGGTCCTGATATATAAATTTGAATATTACAGTCCTTACAGAGGATTGACTCCCTGGGGACCTGGCAGAAATATATAGAAATACAATGATTACCCAGAAATACTGCATTTAGTAGAAATACTATGTTTTAGCACAAATACTATAAAATGGCAGAAATACTATAATTAAGCAGAAATACTATATTAAGTACAAATCCTGTAAAATAGCAGACATAGTATGATTTAGCACAAATGCTGTATTTAGCACCAATCTTATAAAATAGCAGAAATAGTATGATTTAGCAGAAATGCTATATTTAGCACAAATACTGAAAAGCAGCAGAAATGCTATGACTTAGCACAATAGTAATAACTTAAATAGAAAAATTGGAAAAGCAAAATGAACAGCTGAGAAAATCCTGAACATGCTAAGGGTCCCTCAAATGTAATTGTTCAATGAAAAAAAAATCAGCAAAAAAAAGTATAACAGTCACACAATCACAAATATGGACACATATGGAAACACACAGAGAGACACACAGGATCAAATTCAGTCAACCAGTCTAAATATATTGAATTTAAATCATACAATAAGATGCTCCCATAAAAACTCTCTCTCGCCCTCTCTTTCTCTCTCTCTCTCTCTCTCTCTGTCACACACACACACACACACACGTACACACACACACACACACACACACACACACACACACACACACACACACAGGGAGAGAAAATCAAGTTTCTAGGTCAGCCAAGCAGCCTGGGAGCTGCTAAATTTGAATCCACCAATCAGAGAGGCTGTGTACTTTTTCCCGCCAAAACAGGTGCACACACGCAGCACAGAGACAGGATTTGTGCTGTCTACTTTTCATAGTGAGGACTCCCCTCAAACAAATGGCTATAATTTCCTAACCGTAGGGGCTAGAACAGTCATTCTTACACCGTTTTGTTCAGAAGAGATGGGGGAATCTTACAGTGTTGACAATTTATCATTAAAATATGAATTATTGAAGATATTTGACTTCTAATGCACCATAACTGAGTAGAGGCAAAGCGAAAACTGCCTTGACTTGCCCTCAAACAACGGTTTCTAACTCTAAATCTATTTGGAGTATAGATATCATTCTTTCACCGTAAGAGACAGCAGGCTTTGGTGAACAGTCATGGAAATTTTCAGGTCTCTGTGGAAATCTATCAAAAAGATATGACGAGAGAAAAAAGTGCCTCATTTCCAGAGTTTGAAATCTGAAGAAATCTGAGCGAGGGAAAAATTTCCTACCCTCAAACAAACCCAATTCATGGCCAAATGGTAATAGCTGAGAAAAAAATTCTAGAATTGTGAGCGTCAGGAGTGTCTGGAGATATATTGGCACAAGCCTCATGTCTTAACTTTGCTTTGTTCGGGAGATATGACGATTCGAAAATGCCTCTCATTACAGAAATCAAGCGGTGATTTTAAACGAACTCTCCATTGACTTTCTATGGGGATTTTTGAGACTTTGTGTTGCTCTGAGGAGATTTGCCAAAATTCTATAAATCCCACAACAATGATAGTGACATTTTCTGAAAGCCAGCAAAAATACCTACGTTTTGATGTATAATTTGTGGCGGTTGAGTGAAAATTGAGCAAGTAGCAAGAAGTTGTTCGGACATAAAGAGAAAATTGCGAAAGGTACAGTGGCTCACACAGAACCAACTGCATAGCAACCATAACAACACATGTATTTTGTGAAAAATCACAAAGATGAAACTCAAAACTTAAAGAGGGATAAGATGAAAACAGTAACAGATATGAAAAAGCTGAATCAAACATGAATAGCCCAATAATTTGTGAACATTTTAAAGTTTAAATGGAGTTTCTATGTGAAAGTATAAGGAAGTAGTTAAGTTTCAAAAACAAGCAAGTTTTAGCAGAATTGCGTAAGTTTCCCATTCATTTCAATGGGACAAATTAAAGGAAAAAAACTTGATATTTCAAAAAGTATAATAGTAATAAATACCAAAAGTCATAGCCGGAAATAGCAGAAATAGCAAAATATTGTGAAATTTGAACGGTGAAAATAGCACAAAAATTGTGGAACTAGTTAAAGGCCAAAAAACGTACGGAAGCAACTTGAAGATGAAGAATAACTAGAAAAATTTGCATTTCCTGCGAAAATGCTGTGTGGATGCCTTAACGTTGAAGCTGTCTGCTGAAAAGCTGAAAAAGATGAAAAGTTGCAAAAAGTTGTATGGTGGTGAAAAAAAAAAACCTTGGCCTGAGCAGGATTCGAACCTGGCCCTCCCAGTCTGAAGGTAGTCACTCAGCTCACTGAGCTAAACTCACTCTTACAAATAAGAGGTGGAGAGACGGACAACTGCTGAAATGCGCAGAACCTGCTGAGAATTGTGCTGATAAGAGGAGAAAAGGCTGAAAATTTTGCAGAAAAGAGGTGAATCAGCAGAATTTCTGCTGAAAAGAGGTAAAGAAGCAGAATGTTGCGCTGAAAAGAGA
Organism: Pelmatolapia mariae; assembly: GCF_036321145.2. Lineage (NCBI taxonomy): Eukaryota > Metazoa > Chordata > Actinopteri > Cichliformes > Cichlidae > Pelmatolapia > Pelmatolapia mariae. The sequence goes on along the minus strand of NC_086230.1, from coordinate 286,595 downwards.
TGAATCAGCAGAATTTCTGCTCAAAAGAGTTTTTTTCCTGAAAACAGCTGAGATTTGTGCTAATAAGAGGTGAAAAGGCTGAAAATTTTGCAGAAGAGGTGAATAAGCAGAATTTGGACTGAAAAGAGGTGAAATTTCTGCTGAAAAGAGTTCAATCAGCAGAATTTCTGCTGAAAAGAGTTCTGCAGAACTCTTTTCAGAATTCTGCTGAAAAGACGTTTTTGCTGAAAACAGCAGAAAAAGCTGGGATTTGTGCTGAAAAGTGGTGAAAAAACTGAAAAAAAAACAGTGTTCACGTTTACTAAGGCACTACCCAAAAGGCGCCACAAGAGGGCACTCCAACACAACAGATGACCTATGTACACTGATGCACTTAGTAACAGTCAGAGGTGAAAAGGCTGAAAATTTTGCAGAAAAGAGGTGAATCAGCAGAATTTCTGCAGAAAAGAGGCAAAGAAGCAGAAACTTGCGCTGAAAAGAGATGAATCAGCAGAGTTTCTCCTGAAAAGTGTTTTTTTTTCTGAAAACAGCCAAAAAAGCTGGAATTTGTGATGAAAAGGGGTGAAAAAAACATCAAAATTTTGCTGAAAATGGGTGAAGAAGCTAAAGTATACCAAATCAAAGTATTTTTGCCAAAACATAGTGTTTATGCCATATTGTGGTACTACTACATTACAACATGAATACGGATTAAAGATGAAAGAAACTGGCAACAAATTCCTCCACTACAAAACCAGTCTGATACCACTTCTTTGCAGTGTTGACGTTTACTAAGGCACTACCCAAAAGGCGCCACAAGAGGGCACTCCAACACAAGAGATGACCTATGTACACTGATGCACTTAGTAACAGTCAGCCTCCGTGGATTGGCAGAAATACTGTGATTTAGTAGTAATACTATAACATAACAGATATACTTTGATGTTGCAGACATAGTATGTTTTTGCACTACTCATTTGTAGTGAAAAAAATAGGAATATAAATTACAGGTCTGTGATAGTGTATAAATTTGTAGTGAAAAAAAACAATGTTGACCAAGGTGGGATTGAACCCACGACCTTTGAGATGCAGAGGTGTGCCATTACTGATTGAGCCACCTGGGAGCGGGGCAGGCGGCTGAAAAACTAACACATCAGCAATCAGAAATAGATTGCGGTGAGAGGCGAAAAGCACCGTTTTTTGGTGTTACAAAACGTTGTGTAACTCAAAAACCAGGAGGGCTAGCAGCATAATTCTTGTACTGGGTAAATCAGCGGACTTTGGTGTATTTTGCCTGCGATTTTCATAGCTCTTTGTACCTCCGTCGCGGAGATATGATGAGAGAGATGCAGTGTTCACGTTTACTAAGGCACTACCCAAAAGGCGCCACAAGAGGGCACTCCAACACAAGAGATGACCTATGTACACTGATGAGTAACAGTAACAGTCAGCCTCCTACTTAGCCACTACGTAATACAGCGATATTACAGTGTACAAATTCACATAAATTTGCAGGGGGAACAAACAAATGTTTTGGTACAAATGCTGCACTTAGGCACAAATATTATGATTTGGCAGACATTATGATTTAGCAGAGATAATATGATTTGGCAGAAATACTAAACTTTGGCACTAATACTATAATTGAGTGCAAGTACTTTAATATAACAGAAATACTATGATTTAGCAGAAATACAATGTTTTTGCAGAAACAGGGTAATTTTACTCAAATACTATGAAATAGCAGTAATACTATGATTTGGCAGAAATACTCTTTCAGTACAAATACTATGACAAAGCTAAAATACTATGACTTAGAAGTAATACTATAACAAAAGGGATTCCTCAAAATACTATGAAATTGCAGCAATTCTATGATTTGGCAGAAATACTGTACTTCGTACAAATACAATGCTTTGGTACAAATACTATATTTTGATTTGAATGCTATGATTTGCAACAAATACTATGATTTGGCACGAGTAGTATGATTTAGTACAAATATTACGAATTGGCACAAATACTGTGACTTAGTAGTAATACTATAACATAACAGATGTACTGTGATGTTGCAGACATAGTATGTTTTTGCACATATGCTACGATTTCGCTCAAATACTATGAAATTGCAGTAATACTATGGTTTTGAAGGAATACTATGATTAGGTAGAAATACTATGCCTTAGTAGTAATACTATAACATAGCAGTTATAATGTGATTTTGCAGACATAGTATGTTTTCGCACGAATACTACGATTTCGCTCAAATACTATGAAACTGCAGTAATACTATGATTTTAAAGGAATACTATGATTTGGTAGAAATAGTATGCCTTAGTACTAATACTATAACATAGCAGTTATAATGTGATTTTGCAGACATAGTATGTTTTTGCAGAAATACTCCAATTTGGCAGAAATACTATGTTTGGGCACAAATACTATGATTTGCTATAAATGCTATGATTTGGCACATATACTATAATCAGCAGATATACTATAACATAACAGAAATTCTACAACTTAGTAGTAATACTATAACATAACAAAAATTTTAATTGGGCACAAATAACATGATTTGGCACAAATACCATGATTTGGCAAAAAAATACCATGATTTGGCACAAATACAATGATATTGCAGAAATACTATGATTGGGTACAAATACTATGATTTGGCACAAGTACTATGAATAAGTAGAAATACTATGATTTGGCGGAAATACTATGATTTAGCAGAAATACTATGTTTTAACATAAATAATATCTTTTGACAGAAATTTCTGCTAAAAGGTACTATTTCTGCTTTTTAGCATAAATACTGTAATTTTGCATAAATACTATGATTTGGGATAAATACTATGATTTGGCAGATATACTATATTCAGCACATATACTATAACATAACAGACATTCCTCCACTTAATCTCATCACATAAAATAAATATTATGATTTGGCCCCAAAACCATGATTTGGCACAAATACCATGATTTCTCAAAAATACTATGATTTAGCAGAAATACTATGATTGAGCAGAAGTACGAAGATGTAGTAGAAGTACTTTGATTTAGCAGAAATACTATTATGGAGGAGTAATACTTTAACATGGGAGAAATATTGATACGCACACACATACACAGAGCCTAAAGGGAGCAGTGGCTGTTGAGAGTCTGGGCTTGGTATATCTAGGTCAGCTAAATTGGCTGCACCTGCTGTAATCAGCACTTACACACACAGACACAGAGAGAAGTATAAGTTTTCTTCAGTGTATTTCTCACATTCAGGACTCCCCTCGAACAAATGGCCATAATTTCCTAACCGTAGGGGCTAGAACGCTCATTCTGACACCGTTTTGTTCAGAAGAAATGGGGGAATCTGCAGGTCTTCTTAATTTACCGATACAATATAAATTATTGAAGATATATGACTTGTAATACACTGTAACTGAGTAGAGGCAAAGCAAAACTGCCTTGACTTGCCCTCAAACAACGTTTTGTAACTCTAACTCTATATGGAGCATAAAAATGATTCTTTCACCGTAAGAAACAGCAGGCTTTGGTGAACAGTCATGGGAATTTTCAGGTCTCTGTGGAAATCCATCAAAAAGATATGACGAGAGATAAAAGTTGCTCATTTCCAGAGTTTGAAATCTGAAGAGATCTGAGCAAGGCACGAATTTCCTACCCTCAAACAAATGTAATTCATGGCCAAACGGTAATAGGTGAGAAAAAAATTCTTGAATTGTGAGCATCAGGGGTGTCTGAAGATATATTGGCACAAGCGTCATGTCTCAACTTTGTTTCATTAAGGAGATATGACGATTTGAAAATGCCTGTCATTAGAGAAATCCAGCGCTGATTTTGAACAAACTCTCCATTGACTCTCTAAGGAGACTTTACAGACTTTGTGTTGCTCTGAGGAGATGTGCCAAAATTCTGTAAGTCCGACAACAATGATAGTGACAATTATTGAAAGCCAGCAAAAATACCTACGTTTTGATGTATAATTTGTGGGGGTTGAGTGAAATTGAGCGAGTTGCAAGAAGTTGTTCAGACAAGAAGAGAAAATTCAGAAATTTCCACTGTCCACTCTGAGTTAATTGCATAGCAACCATAACAACGCATGTATTTTCTGAAAAATCACAATTTTGCAACTGAAAACTTAAAGAGGTATAAAATTAAAATGGTAGAAGATCTGAAAAAGTTGAATCATACAGGAATAGCCCAATAATCTGAGAACATTTTAAAGTTTGAATGGAGTTTCTGGGTGAAAGTATGAGGAAGTAGTTAAGTTTCAAAAACAAGCAAGTTTTAGCAGAATTTCTGAAGATTTCCATTCATTTCAATGGGACAAATTAAAGGAAAAAAGTGTAATATTTTAAAAAGTATAATAGTAATAAACACCAAAAATCATTGCCGGAAAGAGCAGAAAGAGCAGAACAGTATAGAGTTTGAACTGAGAAAATCGGCTGAAAACTGAGGAAGTAGTTAAGTGCCAAAAAGTGTACGGAAGCAACTAGAAGAACAATAATAAAGAACTAGAAAAAGTTTGCATTTCCTGCGAAAATGCTGTGTGGATGCCGGAATGCTGAAGCTGTCTGCTGAAAATGACTGAAAAAGATGAAAAGCTGCAAAAATTGTATGGCATTAAAGAAACTGAAAAATTATGCTGAAAACAAGTGAAAAAACAGAAACTTTTGCTGAAAAGAGGTGAGAAGGCAAAGATTCTGCTTCAAAGGGGTACAGAAGTTCAAATTTGTACTGAAAAGAGGTGAAAGGGTTTCCTCTGAAATGAGCAGAAGATACTGAGATTTGTATTGATAAGAGGTGAAATGCTGAAAATTCGGCTTAAAATAGGTGAATCAGCAGAATTTCTACTGAAAAGAGGTAAAGAAGTAGTTGCGATGAAAACAGGTGAATCAGCAGAATGTCTGTAAAAAAGAGATTTCTGTTGAAAACACCTGAAAAATCTGGGATTTGTGCTGAAAAGGGGTGAAAAAATTCACAATTCTGCTGAAACGGGGTGAAGAAGAGGTGTTGAGCTGTTGAGAAGAGTTAAATAAGTTGAACTGACAAATGCGATGATTTGAAACAAATACTATGATTTGGCAGAAATACTATTATTTAGTAGAAATACTATGATTTACCAGAGGTACAATGTTTCTGCAATACTATGCCGGGGTATTATTTCTATAACATAACAGATACATGATGAATTTGCAGACATGTTTTAGCACAAATACTATGATTTGCTATAAATACTATGATTTGGCACATATACTGTATTCAGCAGATATACTATAACAAAATAGAGAGTCTACGACTTACTAATAATACTATAACATAATAGATATACTATGATTTTGCAGAGAGTCTATGTTTTTGCACAACTAGCACAATGTGGCAGAAATACTATGATTTGGCACAAGTACTATGATTTAGTAGAAATACTCTTTGGGCACAAATACTATGTTTCAGTACAAATACTATGATTTGGCAATAATACTGCGTTTCAGCACAACTACTGAGATTCGAATGAAATACTATGATTTAGAAGAAATACTATGACTTCGTAGAAATACTATGTGTTGGGTCGAATACTATGATTTGCAAAAAATACTATGATTTGGCACAAGTACCATGATTTAGTACAAATACTACGAATTGGCAGAAATAGTGTGACTTAGTAGTAATACTATAACATAACAGATATGCTGTCATTTTGCAGACATAGTATGTTTTAGTACAAATACTACAATGTCGGTCAAATACTATGAAACTGCAGTAATACTATGAGTTTGAAGGAATACGATGAATAGGTAGAATTACTATGCCTTAGTAGTAATACTATAACATAACAGATATACTGTGATTTAGCAGACATAGTATGTTTTTGCACAAATACTAAGATTTCACTCAAATACTATGAAATTGCAGTAATACTATGATTTTGAAGGAATACTATGGTTTGGTAGAAACACTATGCCTTAGTAGTAATACTATAACATAACAGATATACTGTGATTTTGCAGACATAGTATGTTTTTGCACAAATACCACGATTTCACTCAAATACTATGAAATTGCAGTAATACTATGATTTTGAAGGAAAACTTTGATTTTGCAGAAATACTATGCCTTAGTAGTAATACTATAACATAACAGAAATTTTAATTGGGCACAAATAACATGATTTGGCAAAAAAAATACTATGATATGGCAGAAATACTATGATTGGGTACAAATACTATGATTTGGCACAAGTACTATGATATAGCAGAAATACTGTGTTTTAACATAAATAATATCTTTTGACAGAAATTTCTGCTAAAATGTACTATTTCTACTTTTTAGCAGAAATACTGTAATTTTGCATAAATACTATGATTTGGGATAAATACTATGAATTGGCAGATATACCATATTCAGCAAATATACTATAACATAACAGACATTCCTCCACTTAGTAGTAATACTATAACATGAAATAAATATTATGGTTTTGCCCCAAAACCATGATTTGGCACAAATACTATGTTTCAGTACAAATACTATGACTTAGAAGTAATACTATAACAAAAGGGATTCCTCAAAATACTATGAAATTGCAGTAATTCTATGATTTGGCAGAAATACTGTACTTCGTACAAATACAATGCTTTGGTACAAATACTATATTTTGATTTGAATACTATGACTTGCAACACATACTATGATTTGGCACGAGTAGTATGATTTAGTACAAATACTACGAATTGGCAAAAATACTGTGACTTAGTAGTAATACTATAACATAACAGATATACTGTGATGTTGCAGACATAGTATGTTTTTGCACATATGCTACGAGTTCGCTCAAATACTATGAAATTGCAGTAATACTATGGTTTTGAAGGAATACTATGATTTGGTAGAAATACTATGCCTTAGTAGTAATACTATAACATAACACATATACTGTGATTTAACAGACAGTATGTTTTTGCACGAATAATACGATTTCGCTCAAATACTGTGAAATTGCAGTAATACTATGATTTAGTAGGAATACTATGATTTGGCACAAGTACTATGATTTAGTACAAATACTCTTATTGGCAGAAATACTATGCCTTTGTAGTAATACTATAACATAACAGATATACTGTAATTTTGCAGACATAGTATGTTTTTTTCACAAATACTACGATTTTGCTCAAATACTATGAAATTGCAGTAATACTATTATTTTGAAGGAATACTATGATTTGGTAGAAATACTAGGCCTTAGTAGTAATACTATAACATAACAGATATACTGTGATTTTGTAGACATAGCATGTTGTTGCACATATATTATGATTTTGCTCAAATACTATGAAATTGCAGTAATACTATGATTTTGAAGGATTTCTATGATTTGGTAGAAATACTATGCCTTAGTAGTAATACAATAACATAACAGATATGCTGTGATTTAGCAGACATAGTATGCTTTTGCACATATACCACGATGTTGCTCAAATACTATAAAATTGCAGTAATACTATGATTTTGAAGGAATACTATGATTAGGTAGAAATACTATGCCTTAGTAGTAATACTATAACATGGCAGAAATTTTAATTGGGCACAAATAACATGATTTGGCACAAATACCATGATTTGGCAAAAAAATACCATAATTTGGCACAAATACGATGATATGGCAGAAATACTATGATTGGGTACAAATACTATGATTTGGCACAAGTACTATGACTTAGTACAAATACTATGATTTGGCACAAATAGTATGATTTAGCAGAAATACTATGTTTTAATATACATAATATCTTTTGACAGAAATTTCTGCTAAAAGGTATTATTTCTGATTTTTAGCAGAAATACAGTAATTTTGCATAAATACTATGATTTGGGATAAATACTATGATTTGGCAGATATACTATATTCAGCACATATACTATAACATAACAGACATTCCTCCACTTAGTAGTAATCTCATAACATGAAATAAATATTATTGGTTTGGACCAAAACCATGATTTGGCACAAATACCATGATCTTTCAAAAATACTATGATTTAGCAGAAATACTGTGATTGAGCAGAAGTACTAAGAGGTAGTAGAAGTACTTTGATTTAGCACAAATACTATTATGGAGGAGTAATACTTTAACATGGGAGAAATAATGATACTCACACACACATACACAGTGCCTAAAGGGAACAGTGTCTGTTAAGAGTCTGGACTTGGTATATCTAGGTCAGCTAAATTGGCTGCACCTGCTGTAATCAGCACTTACACACACAGACACAGAGAGAGCTATAGGTTTTCTTCAGTGTATTTCTCACATTCAGGATTCCCCTCGAACAAATGGCCATAATTTCCTAACCGTATGGGATAGAATGCTCATTCTAACACCGTTCTGTTCAGAAGAGATGGGGGAATCAGCAGGTCTTCATAATTCAGAGATAAATTATAAATTATTGAAGTTATATGACTTGTAATACACTGTAACTGAGTAGAGGCGAAGCAAAACTGCCTTGACTTGCCCTCAAACAACGTTTTGTAACTCTAAATCTATATGGAGCATCAAAACCCTTCTTTCACCGTAAGAAAAAGCAGGCTTTGGTGAACAGTCATGGAAAATTTCAGGTCTCTGTAGAAATCCATCAAAAAGATATGACGAGAGAAAAAAGTGCCTCATTTCCAGAGTTTGAAATCTGAGCGAGGGACAAATTTCCTACCCTCAAACAAGTGTAATTCATGGCCAAACGGTAATAGGTGAGGAACAAATTCTTGAATTGTGAGCATCAGGGTTGCCTGAAGATATATTGGCACAAGCGTCATGTCTCAACTTTATTTTGTTAATGAGATATGACGATTTGAAAATGCCTGTCATTAGAGAAATCCAGCGCTGATTTTGAAGAAACTCTCCATTGAGTTTCTATGGAGAGTTTTCAAACTTCATGTTACTCTGAGGAGATTTGCAAAAAATGTATAAGTCCCACAACGATGATAGTGATATTTTCTGAAAGCCAGCAAAAGTACCTACGTTTTGATGTATAATTTGTGGGGGTTGAGTGGAAATTGAGCGAGTAGCAAGAAGTTTTTCAGACATGAAGAGAAAATTCAGAAAGGACAAGTGCACACTCTGAGTTAATTGCATAGCAACCATAACAACGCATGTATTTTCTGAAAAATCACAATTTTGCAACTGAAAACTTAAAGAGGTATAAGATTAAAACGGTAGAAGATCTGAAAAAGCTGAATCATACAGAAATAGCCCAATAATCTGAGAACATTTTAAAGTTTGAATGGAGTTTCTAGGTGAAAGTATGAGGAAGTAGTTAAGTTTCAAAAACAAGCAAGTTTTAGCAGAATTGTGGAAGTTTTCCATTCATTTCAATAGGACAAATTAAAGGAAAAAAGTGTAATATTTTAAAAAGTATAATAGTAATAAATACCAAAAGTCATAGCTGGAATTAGCAGAAAGAGTAGAACAGTTTAGAGTTTCAACGGTGAAAATCGGCTGAAAACTGAGGGAGTAGTTAAGTGCCGAAAAACGTACGGAAGCAACTTGCAGATGAAGAATAATAAAGATAAAGAATAAAGAGAAACAGGAACTCAATAGTGTGGAAGCCCTTGAGGGCATCCACACAACTAGAAAAATTTGCATTTCCTGCGAAAATGCAGTGTGGATGCTGGAACGCTGAAGCTGTCAGCTGAAACTAGCTGAAAAAGCTGAAAAGTTGCAGAAATTGTAAAAACTTTGCAGAAGCAAAGGAACTTTGCTAAAATGTAGTAAATTAGCAGAACTGTAATATCTTAGCGGAAACATAATACTTGGCAGAATTACAATAGCATAGCAGAACTTAGCAGAAATATTGTAACTTACCAGAAACACGATAACTTCTCAAAAATACAAGAATTTAGGAGAAATAGTATAAGATAACAGAAAGAATATATTTAGCCAAACATTCTTAAACATTACAGAAATACTGTGATTTAGAAAAACAGTACAACATAGCAGAAATGCTGTGATTTACCAGAGACACTGTAATATACTATTAATATTGAAATTTTAAATAAATACTATGTTTTAGCAAAAATAGTCCAGTTTAGCACAAATATTATAACATAGCAGAAATACTATTCTATAGCAGAAATGCTATATTTAGAAAGAAAAAATATAATATATTAGAAATACTATGATTTAGCAGAAATCCTACAATATAGCTTAATAACAATGATGTAGAACAGATACTATGATTGAGCAGAATAGTAATAACTTCAGTGAAAATATTGGAAAGGTAAAATGACAAGCTGAATAAAAAGGAACATGGTTAAGTTCGCTCAAAACTAATTTATGTTCACCTGTGAAAAAAATAAAATAAAAATACATTTAGAAAAAAAAACAAATAAGAACAGCCAACAGATATACACAAAATCAAATATAGATACACAAATCACCAAATACACAGAAAATCAAATATGGGTACACAAATGTACAGAGAGAGAGACACACACAGGGTCTATGCCAGTCAACCAGTCTGAATATATTATATTTTTATCCAACAATGAGATGCTGCCCTAAAAAGGGTCTTTGTGTGTGTGTCTTTCTTTCTCTCTCTCTCTCTCTCTCTCACTCACATTCACACACACACACACACACACACACACACACACACACACACACACACACACACACACACACACACACACAGGGAGAGAGAAGCAAGTTTCAAGGTCAGTCAAGCAGCCTGGGAGCTGCTGAATTTGAATCCATCAATCAGAGAGGCTGTGTACTTTTTCCCGCCAAAACAGGTGCACGCATCACAGAGAGACACAGGATTTTTGCAGTCTATTTCTCATTGTGAGGATTCCCCTCCAACAAATGGCCATAATTACCTAACCTTAGGGGCTAGAGCAGTCGTTCTTAGACCATTTTGTTCAGAAGAGATAGGGGAATCATCAAGTGTTGTCTATTTAAAATAAAAATATGAATTTCTAGATATATATGACATGGCTGACTGGTTGGCTTACAAGCCGTGAAGGCCTCAATATGCAAATTTGAATGCCTCAGCCCTCAGATATGATTGGCTGGCTGGGAAGCCGTGCAGGCCCTGATTTGTAAATTTGAATGTGTCATACCTAAGATATGATTGGCTGGCTGGGAAGCCGTGCAGGCCCTGATTTGTAAATTTGAATGTCTCAGGCCTCACAGAGGATTGGCTGCCTGGGGACCTGGCAGTAATATATGGAAATAGTATGATTAAGCATAAATACTACATTTAGTAGAAATACTATATTTTAGCACAAATACTATAAAAAGCAGAAAGAGTATGATTAAGCATAAATACTACATTTAGTAGAAATACTGTATTTTAGCACAAATACTATAAAAAGCAGAAAGAGTATGATTAAGCATAAATACTACATTTAGTAGAAATACTGTATTTTAGCACAAATACTATAAAAAGCAGAATTACTAAAATTTAGCAGATATACTATATTAAGCACAAATCTTATAAAAAGCAAAAATAGTATGATTAAGCATAAATACTACATTTAGTAGAAATACTATGTTTTAGCACAAATACTATAAAAAGCAGAAAAACTATATTAAGCAATATAAATATCCTATAAAAATCATATAAAAAGCAAAAATACTGTACTATGATTTGGTAGAAAAACTATAATTATTCAGAAATAGTATATTTGGCAGAAATACTGTATTTAGCACAAATCTTATAAAATAGCAGAAATAGTATGATTTAGCACAATAGTAATAACTTAAACAGAAAATTGGAAAAGCAAAATGGACAGCTGAAAAAATGCTGAACATGCTGAGGGTCCCTCAAATATACTTGTTAAATGAAAAAAATCGGCAAAAAAATATATAACAGAGACACACACACAAGATCCAATTCAGTCAACCAGTCTAAATATATTGAATTTGAATCTTACAATGAGATCATCCCATAAAAAGGCTTTCTCTCTCTCTCTCTCTCTCTCTCACACACACACACACACACACACACACACACACACACACACACACACACACACACACACACACAGGGAGAGAGAAGTAAGTTTCTAGCTCAGTCAAGCAGCCTGGGAGCTGCTGAATTTGAATCCACCAATCAGAGAGCCTGTGCACTTTTTCCCGCCAAAACAGGTGCACGCAGCACAGAGAGACACAGGATTTTTGCAGTCTATTTCTCATAATGACGACTCCCCTCAAACAAATGACCATAATTTCCTAACCGTAGGGGCTAGAACGGTCATTCTTACACCGTTTTGTTCAGAAGAGATGGGGGAATCTTAAAGTGTTGACAATTTATCATTAAAATATGAATTATTAAAGATATTTGACTTCTAATGCACCATAACTGAGTAGACCAAAGCAAAAACTGCCTTGACTTGCCCTCAAACAACGCTTTCTAACTCTAAATCTATTTGGAGTATCAATATCATTCTTTCACCGTAAGAAACAGCAGGCTTTGGTGAACAGTCATGGAAATTTCCAGGTCTCTGTGGAAATCCATCAAAAAGATATGATGAGAGAAAAAAGTGGTTCATTTCCAGAGTTTGAAATCTGAAGAAATCTGAGCGAAGGACAAATTTCCTACCCTCAAACAAGTCTAACTCATTTCAGAACGGTAATAGGTGAGAAAATAATTCTTGAATTGTGAGCGTCAGGAGTGTCTGAAGATATACTGGGACAAGCCTTATGTCTTAACTTCGCTTCGTTAAGGAGATATGACGATTCGAATATGCCTCTCATTACAGAAATCAAGCGGTGATTTTGAACAAGCTCTCCATTGACTTTCTATGGAGAGTTTTGCGAATTTGTGTTGGTCTGAGGAGATTTGCCAAAATTCTATAAATCCCAAAACAATGATAGTGACATTTTCGGAAAGCCAGCAAAAATACCTACGTTTTGATGTATAATTTGTGGAAGTTGAGTGAAAATTGAGCAAGTAGCAAGAAGTTGTTCGGACATAAAGAGAAAATTGCGAAAGGTACAGTGGCTCACACAGAACCAACTGCATAGCAACCATAACAACACATGTATTTTGTGAAAAATCACAAAGATGAAACTCAAAACTTAAAGAGGGATAAGATGAAAACAGTAACAGATATGAAAAAGCTGAATCAAACATGAATAGCCCAATAATTTGTGAACATTTTAAAGTTTAAATGGAGTTTCTATGTGAAAGTATAAGGAAGTAGTTAAGTTTCAAAAACAAGCAAGTTTTAGCAGAATTGCGTAAGTTTCCCATTCATTTCAATGGGACAAATTAAAGGAAAAAAACTTGATATTTCAAAAAGTATAATAGTAATAAATACCAAAAGTCATAGCCGGAAATAGCAGAAATAGCAAAATATTGTGAAATTTGAACGGTGAAAATAGCACAAAAATTGTGGAACTAGTTAAAGGCCAAAAAACGTACGGAAGCAACTTGAAGATGAAGAATAACTAGAAAAATTTGCATTTCCTGCGAAAATGCTGTGTGGATGCCTTAACGTTGAAGCTGTCTGCTGAAAAGCTGAAAAAGATGAAAAGTTGCAAAAAGTTGTATGGTGGTGAAAAAACCTTGGCCTGAGCAGGATTCGAACCTGGCCCTCCCAGTCTGAAGGTAGTCACTCAGCTCACTGAGCTAAACTCACTCTTACAAATAAGAGGTGGAGAGACGGACAACTGCTGAAATGCGCAGAACCTGCTGAGAATTGTGCTGATAAGAGGAGAAAAGGCTGAAAATTTTGCAGAAAAGAGGTGAATCAGCAGAATTTCTGCTGAAAAGAGGTAAAGAAGCAGAATGTTGCGCTGAAAAGAGATGAATCAGCAGAATTTCTGCTCAAAAGAGTTTTTTTCCTGAAAACAGCTGAGATTTGTGCTAATAAGAGGTGAAAAGGCTGAAAATTTTGCAGAAGAGGTGAATAAGCAGAATTTGGACTGAAAAGAGGTGAAATTTCTGCTGAAAAGAGTTCAATCAGCAGAATTTCTGCTGAAAAGAGTTCTGCAGAACTCTTTTCAGAATTCTGCTGAAAAGACGTTTTTGCTGAAAACAGCAGAAAAAGCTGGGATTTGTGCTGAAAAGTGGTGAAAAAACTGAAAAAAAAACAGTGTTCACGTTTACTAAGGCACTACCCAAAAGGCGCCACAAGAGGGCACTCCAACACAACAGATGACCTATGTACACTGATGCACTTAGTAACAGTCAGAGGTGAAAAGGCTGAAAATTTTGCAGAAAAGAGGTGAATCAGCAGAATTTCTGCAGAAAAGAGGCAAAGAAGCAGAAACTTGCGCTGAAAAGAGATGAATCAGCAGAGTTTCTCCTGAAAAGTGTTTTTTTTTCTGAAAACAGCCAAAAAAGCTGGAATTTGTGATGAAAAGGGGTGAAAAAAACATCAAAATTTTGCTGAAAATGGGTGAAGAAGCTAAAGTATACCAAATCAAAGTATTTTTGCCAAAACATAGTGTTTATGCCATATTGTGGTACTACTACATTACAACATGAATACGGATTAAAGATGAAAGAAACTGGCAACAAATTCCTCCACTACAAAACCAGTCTGATACCACTTCTTTGCAGTGTTGACGTTTACTAAGGCACTACCCAAAAGGCGCCACAAGAGGGCACTCCAACACAAGAGATGACCTATGTACACTGATGCACTTAGTAACAGTCAGCCTCCGTGGATTGGCAGAAATACTGTGATTTAGTAGTAATACTATAACATAACAGATATACTTTGATGTTGCAGACATAGTATGTTTTTGCACTACTCATTTGTAGTGAAAAAAATAGGAATATAAATTACAGGTCTGTGATAGTGTATAAATTTGTAGTGAAAAAAAACAATGTTGACCAAGGTGGGATTGAACCCACGACCTTTGAGATGCAGAGGTGTGCCATTACTGATTGAGCCACCTGGGAGCGGGGCAGGCGGCTGAAAAACTAACACATCAGCAATCAGAAATAGATTGCGGTGAGAGGCGAAAAGCACCGTTTTTTGGTGTTACAAAACGTTGTGTAACTCAAAAACCAGGAGGGCTAGCAGCATAATTCTTGTACTGGGTAAATCAGCGGACTTTGGTGTATTTTGCCTGCGATTTTCATAGCTCTTTGTACCTCCGTCGCGGAGATATGATGAGAGAGATGCAGTGTTCACGTTTACTAAGGCACTACCCAAAAGGCGCCACAAGAGGGCACTCCAACACAAGAGATGACCTATGTACACTGATGAGTAACAGTAACAGTCAGCCTCCTACTTAGCCACTACGTAATACAGCGATATTACAGTGTACAAATTCACATAAATTTGCAGGGGGAACAAACAAATGTTTTGGTACAAATGCTGCACTTAGGCACAAATATTATGATTTGGCAGACATTATGATTTAGCAGAGATAATATGATTTGGCAGAAATACTAAACTTTGGCACTAATACTATAATTGAGTGCAAGTACTTTAATATAACAGAAATACTATGATTTAGCAGAAATACAATGTTTTTGCAGAAACAGGGTAATTTTACTCAAATACTATGAAATAGCAGTAATACTATGATTTGGCAGAAATACTCTTTCAGTACAAATACTATGACAAAGCTAAAATACTATGACTTAGAAGTAATACTATAACAAAAGGGATTCCTCAAAATACTATGAAATTGCAGCAATTCTATGATTTGGCAGAAATACTGTACTTCGTACAAATACAATGCTTTGGTACAAATACTATATTTTGATTTGAATGCTATGATTTGCAACAAATACTATGATTTGGCACGAGTAGTATGATTTAGTACAAATATTACGAATTGGCACAAATACTGTGACTTAGTAGTAATACTATAACATAACAGATGTACTGTGATGTTGCAGACATAGTATGTTTTTGCACATATGCTACGATTTCGCTCAAATACTATGAAATTGCAGTAATACTATGGTTTTGAAGGAATACTATGATTAGGTAGAAATACTATGCCTTAGTAGTAATACTATAACATAGCAGTTATAATGTGATTTTGCAGACATAGTATGTTTTCGCACGAATACTACGATTTCGCTCAAATACTATGAAACTGCAGTAATACTATGATTTTAAAGGAATACTATGATTTGGTAGAAATAGTATGCCTTAGTACTAATACTATAACATAGCAGTTATAATGTGATTTTGCAGACATAGTATGTTTTTGCAGAAATACTCCAATTTGGCAGAAATACTATGTTTGGGCACAAATACTATGATTTGCTATAAATGCTATGATTTGGCACATATACTATAATCAGCAGATATACTATAACATAACAGAAATTCTACAACTTAGTAGTAATACTATAACATAACAAAAATTTTAATTGGGCACAAATAACATGATTTGGCACAAATACCATGATTTGGCAAAAAAATACCATGATTTGGCACAAATACAATGATATTGCAGAAATACTATGATTGGGTACAAATACTATGATTTGGCACAAGTACTATGAATAAGTAGAAATACTATGATTTGGCGGAAATACTATGATTTAGCAGAAATACTATGTTTTAACATAAATAATATCTTTTGACAGAAATTTCTGCTAAAAGGTACTATTTCTGCTTTTTAGCATAAATACTGTAATTTTGCATAAATACTATGATTTGGGATAAATACTATGATTTGGCAGATATACTATATTCAGCACATATACTATAACATAACAGACATTCCTCCACTTAATCTCATCACATAAAATAAATATTATGATTTGGCCCCAAAACCATGATTTGGCACAAATACCATGATTTCTCAAAAATACTATGATTTAGCAGAAATACTATGATTGAGCAGAAGTACGAAGATGTAGTAGAAGTACTTTGATTTAGCAGAAATACTATTATGGAGGAGTAATACTTTAACATGGGAGAAATATTGATACGCACACACATACACAGAGCCTAAAGGGAGCAGTGGCTGTTGAGAGTCTGGGCTTGGTATATCTAGGTCAGCTAAATTGGCTGCACCTGCTGTAATCAGCACTTACACACACAGACACAGAGAGAAGTATGAGTTTTCTTCAGTGTATTTCTCACATTCAGGACTCCCCTCGAACAAATGGCCATAATTTCCTAACCGTAGGGGCTAGAACGCTCATTCTGACACCGTTTTGTTCAGAAGAAATGGGGGAATCTGCAGGTCTTCTTAATTTACCGATACAATATAAATTATTGAAGATATATGACTTGTAATACACTGTAACTGAGTAGAGGCAAAGCAAAACTGCCTTGACTTGCCCTCAAACAACGTTTTGTAACTCTAACTCTATATGGAGCATAAAAATGATTCTTTCACCGTAAGAAACAGCAGGCTTTGGTGAACAGTCATGGGAATTTTCAGGTCTCTGTGGAAATCCATCAAAAAGATATGACGAGAGATAAAAGTTGCTCATTTCCAGAGTTTGAAATCTGAAGAGATCTGAGCAAGGCACGAATTTCCTACCCTCAAACAAATGTAATTCATGGCCAAACGGTAATAGGTGAGAAAAAAATTCTTGAATTGTGAGCATCAGGGGTGTCTGAAGATATATTGGCACAAGCGTCATGTCTCAACTTTGTTTCATTAAGGAGATATGACGATTTGAAAATGCCTGTCATTAGAGAAATCCAGCGCTGATTTTGAACAAACTCTCCATTGACTCTCTAAGGAGACTTTACAGACTTTGTGTTGCTCTGAGGAGATGTGCCAAAATTCTGTAAGTCCGACAACAATGATAGTGACAATTATTGAAAGCCAGCAAAAATACCTACGTTTTGATGTATAATTTGTGGGGGTTGAGTGAAATTGAGCGAGTTGCAAGAAGTTGTTCAGACAAGAAGAGAAAATTCAGAAATTTCCACTGTCCACTCTGAGTTAATTGCATAGCAACCATAACAACGCATGTATTTTCTGAAAAATCACAATTTTGCAACTGAAAACTTAAAGAGGTATAAAATTAAAATGGTAGAAGATCTGAAAAAGTTGAATCATACAGGAATAGCCCAATAATCTGAGAACATTTTAAAGTTTGAATGGAGTTTCTGGGTGAAAGTATGAGGAAGTAGTTAAGTTTCAAAAACAAGCAAGTTTTAGCAGAATTTCTGAAGATTTCCATTCATTTCAATGGGACAAATTAAAGGAAAAAAGTGTAATATTTTAAAAAGTATAATAGTAATAAACACCAAAAATCATTGCCGGAAAGAGCAGAAAGAGCAGAACAGTATAGAGTTTGAACTGAGAAAATCGGCTGAAAACTGAGGAAGTAGTTAAGTGCCAAAAAGTGTACGGAAGCAACTAGAAGAACAATAATAAAGAACTAGAAAAATTTGCATTTCCTGCGAAAATGCAGTGTGGATGCTGGAACGCTGAAGCTGTCAGCTGAAACTAGCTGAAAAAGCTGAAAAGTTGCAGAAATTGTAAAAACTTTGCAGAAGCAAAGGAACTTTGCTAAAATGTAGTAAATTAGCAGAACTGTAATATCTTAGCGGAAACATAATACTTGGCAGAATTACAATAGCATAGCAGAACTTAGCAGAAATATTGTAACTTACCAGAAACACGATAACTTCTCAAAAATACAAGAATTTAGGAGAAATAGTATAAGATAACAGAAAGAATATATTTAGCCAAACATTCTTAAACATTACAGAAATACTGTGATTTAGAAAAACAGTACAACATAGCAGAAATGCTGTGATTTACCAGAGACACTGTAATATACTATTAATATTGAAATTTTAAATAAATACTATGTTTTAGCAAAAATAGTCCAGTTTAGCACAAATATTATAACATAGCAGAAATACTATTCTATAGCAGAAATGCTATATTTAGAAAGAAAAAATATAATATATTAGAAATACTATGATTTAGCAGAAATCCTACAATATAGCTTAATAACAATGATGTAGAACAGATACTATGATTGAGCAGAATAGTAATAACTTCAGTGAAAATATTGGAAAGGTAAAATGACAAGCTGAATAAAAAGGAACATGGTTAAGTTCGCTCAAAACTAATTTATGTTCACCTGTGAAAAAAATAAAATAAAAATACATTTAGAAAAAAAAACAAATAAGAACAGCCAACAGATATACACAAAATCAAATATAGATACACAAATCACCAAATACACAGAAAATCAAATATGGGTACACAAATGTACAGAGAGAGAGACACACACAGGGTCTATGCCAGTCAACCAGTCTGAATATATTATATTTTTATCCAACAATGAGATGCTGCCCTAAAAAGGGTCTTTGTGTGTGTGTCTTTCTTTCTCTCTCTCTCTCTCTCTCTCACTCACATTCACACACACACACACACACACACACACACACACACACACACACACACACACACACACACACACACACACACAGGGAGAGAGAAGCAAGTTTCAAGGTCAGTCAAGCAGCCTGGGAGCTGCTGAATTTGAATCCATCAATCAGAGAGGCTGTGTACTTTTTCCCGCCAAAACAGGTGCACGCATCACAGAGAGACACAGGATTTTTGCAGTCTATTTCTCATTGTGAGGATTCCCCTCCAACAAATGGCCATAATTACCTAACCTTAGGGGCTAGAGCAGTCGTTCTTAGACCATTTTGTTCAGAAGAGATGGGGGAATCATCAAGTGTTGTCTATTTAAAATAAAAATATGAATTTCTAGATATATATGACATGGCTGACTGGTTGGCTTACAAGCCGTGAAGGCCTCAATATGCAAATTTGAATGCCTCAGCCCTCAGATATGATTGGCTGGCTGGGAAGCCGTGCAGGCCCTGATTTGTAAATTTGAATGTGTCATACCTAAGATATGATTGGCTGGCTGGGAAGCCGTGCAGGCCCTGATTTGTAAATTTGAATGTCTCAGGCCTCACAGAGGATTGGCTGCCTGGGGACCTGGCAGTAATATATGGAAATAGTATGATTAAGCATAAATACTACATTTAGTAGAAATACTATATTTTAGCACAAATACTATAAAAAGCAGAAAGAGTATGATTAAGCATAAATACTACATTTAGTAGAAATACTGTATTTTAGCACAAATACTATAAAAAGCAGAAAGAGTATGATTAAGCATAAATACTACATTTAGTAGAAATACTGTATTTTAGCACAAATACTATAAAAAGCAGAATTACTAAAATTTAGCAGATATACTATATTAAGCACAAATCTTATAAAAAGCAAAAATAGTATGATTAAGCATAAATACTACATTTAGTAGAAATACTATGTTTTAGCACAAATACTATAAAAAGCAGAAAAACTATATTAAGCAATATAAATATCCTATAAAAATCATATAAAAAGCAAAAATACTGTACTATGATTTGGTAGAAAAACTATAATTATTCAGAAATAGTATATTTGGCAGAAATACTGTATTTAGCACAAATCTTATAAAATAGCAGAAATAGTATGATTTAGCACAATAGTAATAACTTAAACAGAAAATTGGAAAAGCAAAATGGACAGCTGAAAAAATGCTGAACATGCTGAGGGTCCCTCAAATATACTTGTTAAATGAAAAAAATCGGCAAAAAAATATATAACAGAGACACACACACAAGATCCAATTCAGTCAACCAGTCTAAATATATTGAATTTGAATCTTACAATGAGATCATCCCATAAAAAGGCTTTCTCTCTCTCTCTCTCTCTCTCTCACACACACACACACACACACACACACACACACACACACACACACACACACACACACACACAGGGAGAGAGAAGTAAGTTTCTAGCTCAGTCAAGCAGCCTGGGAGCTGCTGAATTTGAATCCACCAATCAGAGAGCCTGTGCACTTTTTCCCGCCAAAACAGGTGCACGCAGCACAGAGAGACACAGGATTTTTGCAGTCTATTTCTCATAATGACGACTCCCCTCAAACAAATGACCATAATTTCCTAACCGTAGGGGCTAGAACGGTCATTCTTACACCGTTTTGTTCAGAAGAGATGGGGGAATCTTAAAGTGTTGACAATTTATCATTAAAATATGAATTATTAAAGATATTTGACTTCTAATGCACCATAACTGAGTAGACCAAAGCAAAAACTGCCTTGACTTGCCCTCAAACAACGCTTTCTAACTCTAAATCTATTTGGAGTATCAATATCATTCTTTCACCGTAAGAAACAGCAGGCTTTGGTGAACAGTCATGGAAATTTCCAGGTCTCTGTGGAAATCCATCAAAAAGATATGATGAGAGAAAAAAGTGGTTCATTTCCAGAGTTTGAAATCTGAAGAAATCTGAGCGAAGGACAAATTTCCTACCCTCAAACAAGTCTAACTCATTTCAGAACGGTAATAGGTGAGAAAATAATTCTTGAATTGTGAGCGTCAGGAGTGTCTGAAGATATACTGGGACAAGCCTTATGTCTTAACTTCGCTTCGTTAAGGAGATATGACGATTCGAATATGCCTCTCATTACAGAAATCAAGCGGTGATTTTGAACAAGCTCTCCATTGACTTTCTATGGAGAGTTTTGCGAATTTGTGTTGGTCTGAGGAGATTTGCCAAAATTCTATAAATCCCAAAACAATGATAGTGACATTTTCGGAAAGCCAGCAAAAATACCTACGTTTTGATGTATAATTTGTGGAAGTTGAGTGAAAATTGAGCAAGTAGCAAGAAGTTGTTCGGACATAAAGAGAAAATTGCGAAAGGTACAGTGGCTCACACAGAACCAACTGCATAGCAACCATAACAACACATGTATTTTGTGAAAAATCACAAAGATGAAACTCAAAACTTAAAGAGGGATAAGATGAAAACAGTAACAGATATGAAAAAGCTGAATCAAACATGAATAGCCCAATAATTTGTGAACATTTTAAAGTTTAAA
The DNA here is from genome assembly GCF_036321145.2 of Pelmatolapia mariae. Taxonomy (NCBI): domain Eukaryota; kingdom Metazoa; phylum Chordata; class Actinopteri; order Cichliformes; family Cichlidae; genus Pelmatolapia; species Pelmatolapia mariae. The sequence continues at coordinate 264,721 of NC_086230.1, read as the reverse complement.
TGGAGTTTCTATGTGAAAGTATAAGGAAGTAGTTAAGTTTCAAAAACAAGCAAGTTTTAGCAGAATTGCGTAAGTTTCCCATTCATTTCAATGGGACAAATTAAAGGAAAAAAACTTGATATTTCAAAAAGTATAATAGTAATAAATACCAAAAGTCATAGCCGGAAATAGCAGAAATAGCAAAATATTGTGAAATTTGAACGGTGAAAATAGCACAAAAATTGTGGAACTAGTTAAAGGCCAAAAAACGTACGGAAGCAACTTGAAGATGAAGAATAACTAGAAAAATTTGCATTTCCTGCGAAAATGCTGTGTGGATGCCTTAACGTTGAAGCTGTCTGCTGAAAAGCTGAAAAAGATGAAAAGTTGCAAAAAGTTGTATGGTGGTGAAAAAAAAAAACCTTGGCCTGAGCAGGATTCGAACCTGGCCCTCCCAGTCTGAAGGTAGTCACTCAGCTCACTGAGCTAAACTCACTCTTACAAATAAGAGGTGGAGAGACGGACAACTGCTGAAATGCGCAGAACCTGCTGAGAATTGTGCTGATAAGAGGAGAAAAGGCTGAAAATTTTGCAGAAAAGAGGTGAATCAGCAGAATTTCTGCTGAAAAGAGGTAAAGAAGCAGAATGTTGCGCTGAAAAGAGATGAATCAGCAGAATTTCTGCTCAAAAGAGTTTTTTTCCTGAAAACAGCTGAGATTTGTGCTAATAAGAGGTGAAAAGGCTGAAAATTTTGCAGAAGAGGTGAATAAGCAGAATTTGGACTGAAAAGAGGTGAAATTTCTGCTGAAAAGAGTTCAATCAGCAGAATTTCTGCTGAAAAGAGTTCTGCAGAACTCTTTTCAGAATTCTGCTGAAAAGACGTTTTTGCTGAAAACAGCAGAAAAAGCTGGGATTTGTGCTGAAAAGTGGTGAAAAAACTGAAAAAAAAACAGTGTTCACGTTTACTAAGGCACTACCCAAAAGGCGCCACAAGAGGGCACTCCAACACAACAGATGACCTATGTACACTGATGCACTTAGTAACAGTCAGAGGTGAAAAGGCTGAAAATTTTGCAGAAAAGAGGTGAATCAGCAGAATTTCTGCAGAAAAGAGGCAAAGAAGCAGAAACTTGCGCTGAAAAGAGATGAATCAGCAGAGTTTCTCCTGAAAAGTGTTTTTTTTTCTGAAAACAGCCAAAAAAGCTGGAATTTGTGATGAAAAGGGGTGAAAAAAACATCAAAATTTTGCTGAAAATGGGTGAAGAAGCTAAAGTATACCAAATCAAAGTATTTTTGCCAAAACATAGTGTTTATGCCATATTGTGGTACTACTACATTACAACATGAATACGGATTAAAGATGAAAGAAACTGGCAACAAATTCCTCCACTACAAAACCAGTCTGATACCACTTCTTTGCAGTGTTGACGTTTACTAAGGCACTACCCAAAAGGCGCCACAAGAGGGCACTCCAACACAAGAGATGACCTATGTACACTGATGCACTTAGTAACAGTCAGCCTCCGTGGATTGGCAGAAATACTGTGATTTAGTAGTAATACTATAACATAACAGATATACTTTGATGTTGCAGACATAGTATGTTTTTGCACTACTCATTTGTAGTGAAAAAAATAGGAATATAAATTACAGGTCTGTGATAGTGTATAAATTTGTAGTGAAAAAAAACAATGTTGACCAAGGTGGGATTGAACCCACGACCTTTGAGATGCAGAGGTGTGCCATTACTGATTGAGCCACCTGGGAGCGGGGCAGGCGGCTGAAAAACTAACACATCAGCAATCAGAAATAGATTGCGGTGAGAGGCGAAAAGCACCGTTTTTTGGTGTTACAAAACGTTGTGTAACTCAAAAACCAGGAGGGCTAGCAGCATAATTCTTGTACTGGGTAAATCAGCGGACTTTGGTGTATTTTGCCTGCGATTTTCATAGCTCTTTGTACCTCCGTCGCGGAGATATGATGAGAGAGATGCAGTGTTCACGTTTACTAAGGCACTACCCAAAAGGCGCCACAAGAGGGCACTCCAACACAAGAGATGACCTATGTACACTGATGAGTAACAGTAACAGTCAGCCTCCTACTTAGCCACTACGTAATACAGCGATATTACAGTGTACAAATTCACATAAATTTGCAGGGGGAACAAACAAATGTTTTGGTACAAATGCTGCACTTAGGCACAAATATTATGATTTGGCAGACATTATGATTTAGCAGAGATAATATGATTTGGCAGAAATACTAAACTTTGGCACTAATACTATAATTGAGTGCAAGTACTTTAATATAACAGAAATACTATGATTTAGCAGAAATACAATGTTTTTGCAGAAACAGGGTAATTTTACTCAAATACTATGAAATAGCAGTAATACTATGATTTGGCAGAAATACTCTTTCAGTACAAATACTATGACAAAGCTAAAATACTATGACTTAGAAGTAATACTATAACAAAAGGGATTCCTCAAAATACTATGAAATTGCAGCAATTCTATGATTTGGCAGAAATACTGTACTTCGTACAAATACAATGCTTTGGTACAAATACTATATTTTGATTTGAATGCTATGATTTGCAACAAATACTATGATTTGGCACGAGTAGTATGATTTAGTACAAATATTACGAATTGGCACAAATACTGTGACTTAGTAGTAATACTATAACATAACAGATGTACTGTGATGTTGCAGACATAGTATGTTTTTGCACATATGCTACGATTTCGCTCAAATACTATGAAATTGCAGTAATACTATGGTTTTGAAGGAATACTATGATTAGGTAGAAATACTATGCCTTAGTAGTAATACTATAACATAGCAGTTATAATGTGATTTTGCAGACATAGTATGTTTTCGCACGAATACTACGATTTCGCTCAAATACTATGAAACTGCAGTAATACTATGATTTTAAAGGAATACTATGATTTGGTAGAAATAGTATGCCTTAGTACTAATACTATAACATAGCAGTTATAATGTGATTTTGCAGACATAGTATGTTTTTGCAGAAATACTCCAATTTGGCAGAAATACTATGTTTGGGCACAAATACTATGATTTGCTATAAATGCTATGATTTGGCACATATACTATAATCAGCAGATATACTATAACATAACAGAAATTCTACAACTTAGTAGTAATACTATAACATAACAAAAATTTTAATTGGGCACAAATAACATGATTTGGCACAAATACCATGATTTGGCAAAAAAATACCATGATTTGGCACAAATACAATGATATTGCAGAAATACTATGATTGGGTACAAATACTATGATTTGGCACAAGTACTATGAATAAGTAGAAATACTATGATTTGGCGGAAATACTATGATTTAGCAGAAATACTATGTTTTAACATAAATAATATCTTTTGACAGAAATTTCTGCTAAAAGGTACTATTTCTGCTTTTTAGCATAAATACTGTAATTTTGCATAAATACTATGATTTGGGATAAATACTATGATTTGGCAGATATACTATATTCAGCACATATACTATAACATAACAGACATTCCTCCACTTAATCTCATCACATAAAATAAATATTATGATTTGGCCCCAAAACCATGATTTGGCACAAATACCATGATTTCTCAAAAATACTATGATTTAGCAGAAATACTATGATTGAGCAGAAGTACGAAGATGTAGTAGAAGTACTTTGATTTAGCAGAAATACTATTATGGAGGAGTAATACTTTAACATGGGAGAAATATTGATACGCACACACATACACAGAGCCTAAAGGGAGCAGTGGCTGTTGAGAGTCTGGGCTTGGTATATCTAGGTCAGCTAAATTGGCTGCACCTGCTGTAATCAGCACTTACACACACAGACACAGAGAGAAGTATAAGTTTTCTTCAGTGTATTTCTCACATTCAGGACTCCCCTCGAACAAATGGCCATAATTTCCTAACCGTAGGGGCTAGAACGCTCATTCTGACACCGTTTTGTTCAGAAGAAATGGGGGAATCTGCAGGTCTTCTTAATTTACCGATACAATATAAATTATTGAAGATATATGACTTGTAATACACTGTAACTGAGTAGAGGCAAAGCAAAACTGCCTTGACTTGCCCTCAAACAACGTTTTGTAACTCTAACTCTATATGGAGCATAAAAATGATTCTTTCACCGTAAGAAACAGCAGGCTTTGGTGAACAGTCATGGGAATTTTCAGGTCTCTGTGGAAATCCATCAAAAAGATATGACGAGAGATAAAAGTTGCTCATTTCCAGAGTTTGAAATCTGAAGAGATCTGAGCAAGGCACGAATTTCCTACCCTCAAACAAATGTAATTCATGGCCAAACGGTAATAGGTGAGAAAAAAATTCTTGAATTGTGAGCATCAGGGGTGTCTGAAGATATATTGGCACAAGCGTCATGTCTCAACTTTGTTTCATTAAGGAGATATGACGATTTGAAAATGCCTGTCATTAGAGAAATCCAGCGCTGATTTTGAACAAACTCTCCATTGACTCTCTAAGGAGACTTTACAGACTTTGTGTTGCTCTGAGGAGATGTGCCAAAATTCTGTAAGTCCGACAACAATGATAGTGACAATTATTGAAAGCCAGCAAAAATACCTACGTTTTGATGTATAATTTGTGGGGGTTGAGTGAAATTGAGCGAGTTGCAAGAAGTTGTTCAGACAAGAAGAGAAAATTCAGAAATTTCCACTGTCCACTCTGAGTTAATTGCATAGCAACCATAACAACGCATGTATTTTCTGAAAAATCACAATTTTGCAACTGAAAACTTAAAGAGGTATAAAATTAAAATGGTAGAAGATCTGAAAAAGTTGAATCATACAGGAATAGCCCAATAATCTGAGAACATTTTAAAGTTTGAATGGAGTTTCTGGGTGAAAGTATGAGGAAGTAGTTAAGTTTCAAAAACAAGCAAGTTTTAGCAGAATTTCTGAAGATTTCCATTCATTTCAATGGGACAAATTAAAGGAAAAAAGTGTAATATTTTAAAAAGTATAATAGTAATAAACACCAAAAATCATTGCCGGAAAGAGCAGAAAGAGCAGAACAGTATAGAGTTTGAACTGAGAAAATCGGCTGAAAACTGAGGAAGTAGTTAAGTGCCAAAAAGTGTACGGAAGCAACTAGAAGAACAATAATAAAGAACTAGAAAAAATTTGCATTTCCTGCGAAAATGCTGTGTGGATGCCGGAACGCTGAAGCTGTCGTCTGAAAATGACTGAAAAAGTTGAAAAGCTGCAAAGATTGTATGGCAATAAAGAAACTGAAAAATTATGCTGAAAACAAGTGAAGAAGCAGAATCTTTTGCTGAAAAGAGGTGAAAAGGCGAAATTCTGCTTTAAAGGGGTACAGAAGTTCAAATTTGTACTGAAAAGAGGTGAAAAGGTTCCTTCTGAAATGAGCAGAAGATACTGAGATTTGTATTGATAAGAGGTGAAAGGCTGAAAATTCTGCTTAAAATAGGTGAATCAGCAGAATTTCTACTGAAAAGAGGTAAAGAAGTAGAATGTTGCACTGAAACAGGTGAATCAGCAGAATGTCTGCTAAAAAAGAGATTTCTGTTGAAAACACCTGAAAAAGCTGGGATTTGTGCTGAAAAGGGGTGAAAAAACTCACAATTCTGCGGAAACGGGGTGAAGAAGAGGTGTTGGGCTGTTGAGAAGAGTTAAATAAGTTGAACTGATATGTTTGGGTACAAATACGATGATTTGGCAATAATACTGGGTTTTAGCAAAACTACTGTGATTTGGGTGAAATACTATGATTTAGAAGAAATATTATGACTTTGTACAAATACAGTGTTTTGGCACAAATACTATGATTCTATGATTTGGTTCGAATGCTATGATTTGAAACAAATACTATGATTCGGCAGAAATACTATTATTTAGTAGAAATACTATGATTTACCAGTAGTACAATGTTTCTGCAAAAATACTATGATTTGGTAGAAATACTATGCCTTAGTAGTAATACTATAACATAGCAGATATAATGTGATTTTGCAGACATGGTATGTTTTTGCACGAATACTATGATTTCGCTCAAATACTATGAAATTGCAGTAATACTATGATTTTGAAGGAATACTATGATTTGGTAGAAATACTATGCCTTAGTAGTAATACTATAACATAACAGATATACTGTGATTTTGCAGACATGGTATGTTTTAACACAAATACTACGATTTCGTTCAAATACTATGAAATTGCAGTAATACTATGTTTTTGAAGGACTAGTATGATGTGGTAGACATACTATGCCTTAATAGTAATACTATAACATAACAGAAATTTTAATTTGGCACAAATACCATAACTTGGCACAAATACCATGATTTGGCAGAAATACTTTGATTGAGGAGGAGTACTAAGATGTAGTAGAAGTACTTTGATTTAACAGAAATACTATTATGGAGGAGTAATACTTTCTGCAGAAAAGACAGAGAGAAGCAATCACAGTAGCTGCTCATCTCACTGAGCCAAAGCAGTTCTTGTTCCAACAAGAGATATGATGAGAGAAAAAATATGCAGGGGGGCCGAAGAAGCTGAATTGTTGTGAAAAGAGGGGAAGAAGCAGAACTGTATGCTCGAAACAGGTGAAAATGATGAAATAGTGTTGAAAAGAGGTGGAAAAGCTGAAATTCTTCTGAAAGAGCAGAACAGGCCGAAAATTTTCAGATACTCATTGAGCCAAACTGGAAAAGAGGTGAATCAGCAGAATTTCTGCAGAAAAGAGGCAAAGAAGCAGAAACTTGCGCTGAAAAGAGATGAATCAGCAGAGTTTCTGCTGAAAAGAGTTTTTTTTTTTTCTGAAAACAGCCAAAAAAGCTGGAATTTGTGATGAAAAGGGGTGAAAAAAACATGAAAATTTTGCTGAAAAGGGGTGAAGAAGCTAAAGTATACCAAATCAAAGTATTTGTGCCAAAACATAGTGTTTCTGCCATATTGTGGTACTACTACATTACAACATGAATACGGATTAAAGATGAAAGAAACTGGCAACAAATTCCTCCACTAAAAAACCAGTCTGATACCACTTCTTTGCAGTGTTCACGTTTACTAAGGCACTACCCAAAAGACGCCACAAGAGGGCACTCCAACACAAGAGATGACCTATGTACACTGATGCACTTAGTAACAGTCAGCCTCCGTGGATTGGCAGAAATACTGTGATTTAGTAGTAATACTATAACATAACAGATATACTTTGATGTTGCAGACATAGTATGTTTTTGCACTACTCATTTGTAGTGAAAAAAATTAGCAATATAAATTACAGGTCTGTGATAGTGTATACACTTGTAGTGAAAAAAAACAATGTTGACCAAGGTGGAATTGAACCCACGACCTTTGAGCTGCAGAGCCGTGTCATTACTGACTGCGCCACCTGGGAAGGGGGCGGGCGGCTGAAAAACAAAGACATCAGCAATCAGAAATAGATCGTGGTGAGAGGCGAAAAACGCCGTTTTATGGAGTTACAAAACGTCGTGTAACTCAAAAACTAGGAGGGCTAGCAGCATAATTCTTATACTGGGTGAATCAGCTGACTTTGGTGTATTTTGCCTGCGATTTTCATAGCTCTTTGTACCTCCGTCGCGGAGATATGATGAGAGAGATGCAGTGTTCACGTTTACTAAGGCACTACCCAAAAGGCGCCACAAGAGGGCACTCCAACACAAGAGATGACCTATGTACACTGATGAGTAACAGTAACAGTCAGCCTCCTACTTAGCCACTACGTAATACAGCGATATTACAGTGTACAAATTCACATAAATTTGCAGGGGGAACAAACAAATGTTTTGGTACAAATGCTGCGCTTAGGCACAAATATTATGATTTGGCAGACATTATGATTTAGCAGAGATAATATGATTTGGCAGAAATACTAAACTTTGGCACAAATACTATAATTGAGTGCAAGTACTTTAATATACAGAAATACTATGATTTAGCAGAAATACAATGTTTTTGCAGAAACAGGGTAATTTCTCTCAAATATTATGAAATAGCAGTAATACTATGATTTGGCAGAAATACTATGTTTCAGTACAAATACTATGACAAAGCTAAAATACTATGACTTAGAAGTAATACTATAACAAAAGGGATTCCTCAAAATACTAAGAAATTGCAGTAATTCTATGATTTGACAGAAATACTGTACTTCGTACAAATACAATGCTTTGGTACAAATACTATATTTTGATTTGAATACTATGATTTGCAACAAATACTATGATTTGGCACGAGTAGTATGATTTAGTACAAATATTACGAATTGGCACAAATACTATGCCTTAGTAGTAATACTATAACATAGCAGATATAATGTGATTTTGCAGACATAGTATGTTTTGGCACGAATACCACTATTTTGCTCAAATACTATGAAATTTCAGTAATACTATGATTTTGAAGGAATACTATGATTTGGTAGAAATAGTATGCCTTAGTACTAATACTATAACATAGCAGTTATAATGTGATTTTGCAGACATAGTATATTTTTGCACGAATACTACGATTTCGCTAGAATACTATGAAACTGCAGTAATACTATGATTTTGAAGGAATACTACGATTTGGTAGAAATAGTATGCCTTAGTAGTAATACTATAAGATAGCAGTTATAATGTGATTTTGCAGACATAGTATGTTTTTGCAGAAATACTCCAATTTGGCAGAATTACTATGTTTGGGCACAAATACTATGATTTGCTATAAATGCTATGATTTGGCACATATAGTATAATCAGCAGATATACTATAACATAACAGAAATTCTACAACTTAGTAGTAATACTATAACATAACAGAAATTTTAATTGGACACAAATAACATGATTTAGCACAAATACCATGATTTGGCAAAAAAATACCATGATTTGGCACAAATACAATGATATTGCAGAAATACTATGATTGGGTACAAATACTATGATTTGGCACAAGTACTATGAATAAGTAGAAATACTATGATTTGGCAGAAATACTATGATTTAGCAGAAATACTATGTTTTAACATAAATAATATCTTTTGACAGAAATTTCTGCTAAAAGGTACTATTTCTGCTTTTTAGCATAAATACTGTAATTTTGCATAAATACTATGATTTGGGATAAATACTATGATTTGGCAGATATACTATATTCAGCACATATACTATAACATAACAGACATTCCTCCACTTAATCTCATCACATGAAATAAATATTATGATTTGGCCCCAAAACCATGATTTGGCACAAATACCATGATTTTTCAAAAATACTATGATTTAGCAGAAATACTATGATTGAGCAGAAGTACTAAGATGTAGTAGAAGTACTTTGATTCAGCAGAAATACTATTATGGATGATTAATACTTTAACATGGGAGAAATATTGATACACACACACATACACAGAGTCTAAAGGGAACAGTGGCTGTTAAGAGTCTGGGCTTGGTATATCTAGGTCAGCTAAATTGGCTGCACCTGCTGTAATCAGCCCTTACACACACAGACACAGAGAGAAGTATGAGTTTTCTTCAGTGTATTTCTCACATTCAGGATTCCCCTCGAACAAATGGCCATAATTTCCTAACCGTAGGGGCTAGAACGCTCATTCTGACACCGTTTTGTTCAGAAGAGATGGGGGAATCTGCAGGTCTTCATAATTCAGAGATAAAATACAAATTATTGAAGATATATGACGTGTAATACACTGTAACTGAGTAGAGGCAAAGCAAAACTGCCTTGACTTGCCCTCAAACAACGTTTTGTAACTCTAAATCTATATGGAGCATCAAAATCATTCTTTCACCGTAAGAAACAGCAGGCTTTGGTGAACAGTCATGGAAATTTTCAGGTCTCTGTGGAAATCCATCAAAAAGATATGACGAGAGAAAAAAGTGCCTCATTTCCAGAATTTGAAATCAGAAGAAATCTGAGCGAGGGAAAAATTTCCTACCCTCAAATAAGTGTAATTCATGGCCAAACGGTAATAGGTGAGAAAAAACTTCTTGAATTGTGAGCATCCGGAGTGTCTGAAGATATATTTGCACAAGCCTCATGTCTCCACTTTGTTTCGTTAAGGAGATATGACAATTTGAAAATGCCTCTCATTAGAGAAATCCAGCGGTGATTTTGAACAAACTCTCCATTGACTTTCTGTGGAGACTGTTCAGACTTTGTGTTGCTCTGAGGAGATTTGCAAAACATCTGTAGGTCCCACAACAATGATAGTGACATTTTCTGAAAGCCAGCAAAAATACCTACGTTTTGATGTATAATTTGTGGGGGTTGAGTGGAAATTGAGCGAGTAGCAAGAAGTTGTTCAGACATGAAGAGAAAATTCAGAAAGGACAAGTGCACACTCTGAGTTAATTGCATAGCAACCATAACAACGCATGTATTTTCTGAAAAATCACAATTTTGCAACTGAAAACTTAAAGAGGTATAAAATTAAAATGGTAGAAGATCTGAAAAAGCTGAATCATACAGGAATAGCCCAATAATCTGAGAACATTTTAAAGTTTGAATGGAGTTTCTGGGTGAAAGTATGAGGAAGTAGTTAAGTTTCAAAAACAAGCAAGTTTTAGCAGAATTTCTGAAGATTTCCATTCATTTCAATGGGACAAATTAAAGGAAAAAAGTGTAATATTTTAAAAAGTATAAAAGTAATAAACACCAAAAATCATTGCCGGAAAGAGCAGAAAGAGCAGAACAGTATAGAGTTTGAACTGAGAAAATCGGCTGAAAACTGAGGAAGTAGTTAAGTGCCAAAAAGTGTACGGAAGCAACTAGAAGAATAATAATAAAGAATAAAGAGAAACAGGAACTCAATAGTGTGGAAGCCCTTTTAGGGCATCCACACAACTAGAAAAATTTGCATTTCCTGCGAAAATGCAGTGTGGATGCTGGAACGCTGAAGCTGTCAGCTGAAACTAGCTGAAAAAGCTGAAAAGTTGCAGAAATTGTAAAAACTTTGCAGAAGCAAAGGAACTTTGCTAAAATGTAGTAAATTAGCAGAACTGTAATATCTTAGCGGAAACATAATACTTGGCAGAATTACAATAGCATAGCAGAACTTAGCAGAAATATTGTAACTTACCAGAAACACGATAACTTCTCAAAAATACAAGAATTTAGGAGAAATAGTATAAGATAACAGAAAGAATATATTTAGCCAAACATTCTTAAACATTACAGAAATACTGTGATTTAGAAAAACAGTACAACATAGCAGAAATGCTGTGATTTACCAGAGACACTGTAATATACTATTAATATTGAAATTTTAAATAAATACTATGTTTTAGCAAAAATAGTCCAGTTTAGCACAAATATTATAACATAGCAGAAATACTATTCTATAGCAGAAATGCTATATTTAGAAAGAAAAAATATAATATATTAGAAATACTATGATTTAGCAGAAATCCTACAATATAGCTTAATAACAATGATGTAGAACAGATACTATGATTGAGCAGAATAGTAATAACTTCAGTGAAAATATTGGAAAGGTAAAATGACAAGCTGAATAAAAAGGAACATGGTTAAGTTCGCTCAAAACTAATTTATGTTCACCTGTGAAAAAAATAAAATAAAAATACATTTAGAAAAAAAAACAAATAAGAACAGCCAACAGATATACACAAAATCAAATATAGATACACAAATCACCAAATACACAGAAAATCAAATATGGGTACACAAATGTACAGAGAGAGAGACACACACAGGGTCTATGCCAGTCAACCAGTCTGAATATATTATATTTTTATCCAACAATGAGATGCTGCCCTAAAAAGGGTCTTTGTGTGTGTGTCTTTCTTTCTCTCTCTCTCTCTCTCTCTCACTCACATTCACACACACACACACACACACACACACACACACACACACACACACACACACACACACACACACAGGGAGAGAGAAGCAAGTTTCAAGGTCAGTCAAGCAGCCTGGGAGCTGCTGAATTTGAATCCATCAATCAGAGAGGCTGTGTACTTTTTCCCGCCAAAACAGGTGCACGCATCACAGAGAGACACAGGATTTTTGCAGTCTATTTCTCATTGTGAGGATTCCCCTCCAACAAATGGCCATAATTACCTAACCTTAGGGGCTAGAGCAGTCGTTCTTAGACCATTTTGTTCAGAAGAGATGGGGGAATCATCAAGTGTTGTCTATTTAAAATAAAAATATGAATTTCTAGATATATATGACATGGCTGACTGGTTGGCTTACAAGCCGTGAAGGCCTCAATATGCAAATTTGAATGCCTCAGCCCTCAGATATGATTGGCTGGCTGGGAAGCCGTGCAGGCCCTGATTTGTAAATTTGAATGTGTCATACCTAAGATATGATTGGCTGGCTGGGAAGCCGTGCAGGCCCTGATTTGTAAATTTGAATGTCTCAGGCCTCACAGAGGATTGGCTGCCTGGGGACCTGGCAGTAATATATGGAAATAGTATGATTAAGCATAAATACTACATTTAGTAGAAATACTATATTTTAGCACAAATACTATAAAAAGCAGAAAGAGTATGATTAAGCATAAATACTACATTTAGTAGAAATACTGTATTTTAGCACAAATACTATAAAAAGCAGAATTACTAAAATTTAGCAGATATACTATATTAAGCACAAATCTTATAAAAAGCAAAAATAGTATGATTAAGCATAAATACTACATTTAGTAGAAATACTATGTTTTAGCACAAATACTATAAAAAGCAGAAAAACTATATTAAGCAATATAAATATCCTATAAAAATCATATAAAAAGCAAAAATACTGTACTATGATTTGGTAGAAAAACTATAATTATTCAGAAATAGTATATTTGGCAGAAATACTGTATTTAGCACAAATCTTATAAAATAGCAGAAATAGTATGATTTAGCACAATAGTAATAACTTAAACAGAAAATTGGAAAAGCAAAATGGACAGCTGAAAAAATGCTGAACATGCTGAGGGTCCCTCAAATATACTTGTTAAATGAAAAAAATCGGCAAAAAAATATATAACAGAGACACACACACAAGATCCAATTCAGTCAACCAGTCTAAATATATTGAATTTGAATCTTACAATGAGATCATCCCATAAAAAGGCTTTCTCTCTCTCTCTCTCTCTCTCTCACACACACACACACACACACACACACACACACACACACACACACACACACACACACACACAGGGAGAGAGAAGTAAGTTTCTAGCTCAGTCAAGCAGCCTGGGAGCTGCTGAATTTGAATCCACCAATCAGAGAGCCTGTGCACTTTTTCCCGCCAAAACAGGTGCACGCAGCACAGAGAGACACAGGATTTTTGCAGTCTATTTCTCATAATGACGACTCCCCTCAAACAAATGACCATAATTTCCTAACCGTAGGGGCTAGAACGGTCATTCTTACACCGTTTTGTTCAGAAGAGATGGGGGAATCTTAAAGTGTTGACAATTTATCATTAAAATATGAATTATTAAAGATATTTGACTTCTAATGCACCATAACTGAGTAGACCAAAGCAAAAACTGCCTTGACTTGCCCTCAAACAACGCTTTCTAACTCTAAATCTATTTGGAGTATCAATATCATTCTTTCACCGTAAGAAACAGCAGGCTTTGGTGAACAGTCATGGAAATTTCCAGGTCTCTGTGGAAATCCATCAAAAAGATATGATGAGAGAAAAAAGTGGTTCATTTCCAGAGTTTGAAATCTGAAGAAATCTGAGCGAAGGACAAATTTCCTACCCTCAAACAAGTCTAACTCATTTCAGAACGGTAATAGGTGAGAAAATAATTCTTGAATTGTGAGCGTCAGGAGTGTCTGAAGATATACTGGGACAAGCCTTATGTCTTAACTTCGCTTCGTTAAGGAGATATGACGATTCGAATATGCCTCTCATTACAGAAATCAAGCGGTGATTTTGAACAAGCTCTCCATTGACTTTCTATGGAGAGTTTTGCGAATTTGTGTTGGTCTGAGGAGATTTGCCAAAATTCTATAAATCCCAAAACAATGATAGTGACATTTTCGGAAAGCCAGCAAAAATACCTACGTTTTGATGTATAATTTGTGGAAGTTGAGTGAAAATTGAGCAAGTAGCAAGAAGTTGTTCGGACATGAAGAGAAGACTGCAAAACCTTCAGTGGCACACTGGAAGCCAAGTGCATAGCAACCATAACAACGCATGTATTTTGTGAAAAATCACAATTTTGCAACTGAAAACTTTAAGAGGCATAAAAGTAAAACGGTAAAAGATTTGAAAAAGCGGATTTATACCTGAATAGCCCAATAATTTGAGAACATTTTAAAGTTTGAATGGTTGTTCTACGTGAAAATATGAGGAAGTAGTTAAGTTTCAAAAACAAGCAAGTTTTAGCAGAATTGCAGAAGTTTCCCATTCATTTCAATGGGACAAATTAAGCTTAATATTTTAAAAAGTATAATAGTGAAAAATACCAAAAGACATAGCACACATTAGCAGAAATAGCAGAATAGTTTAAAATTTGAACGGTGAAAATCGGCTGAAAATTGTGGAAGTAGTTAAGTGCCAAAAAATGTACGGAAGTCCCAAGAGGAACTCAATAGTGTGGATGCCTCCAGCATCCACACAACTAGAAAAAGTTTGCATTTCCTGCGAAAATGCTGTGTGGATGCCGGAACGCTGAAGCTGTCTGCTGAAAATGACTGAAAAAGTTGAAAAGCTGCAAAGATTGTATGGCAGTAAACTGAAAAATTATGCTGAAAACAAGTGAAGAAGCAGAGACTTTTGCTGAAAAGAGGTGAAAAGGCCAAATTTTGCTTTAAAGGGGTACAGAAGTTCAAATTTGTACTGAAAAGAGGTGAAAAGGTTCCTTCTGAAATGAGCAGAAGATACTGAGATTTGTATTGATAAAAGGTGAAATGCTGAAAATTCTGCTTAAAATAGGTGAATCAGCAGAATTTCTACTGAAAAGAGGTAAAGAAGTAGAACGTTGCACTGAAACAGGTGAATCAGCAGAATGTCTGCTAAAAAAGAGATTTCTGTTGAAAACACCTGAAAAAGCTGGGATTTGTGCTGAAAAGGGGTGAAAAAACTCACAATTCTGCTGAAACGGGGTGCAGAAGAGGTGTTGGGCTGTTGAGAAGAGTTAAATAAGTTGAACTGATATGTTTGGGTAGAAATACTATGATTTGGTAATAATACTGGGTTTTAGCACAACTACTGAGATTTGGGTGAAATACTATGATTTAGAAGAAATATTATGACTTTGTACAAATACAATGTTTTGGCACAAATACTATGATTCTATGATTTGGTTCGAATGCTATGATTTGAAACAAATACTATGATTTGGCAGAAATACTATTATTTAGTAGAAATACTATGATTTACCAGTAGTACAATGTTTCTGCAAAAATACTATGATTTGGTAGAAATACTATGCCTTAGTAGTAATACTATAACATAACAGATATACTGTGATTTTGCAGACATGGTATGTTTTAACACAAATACTACGATTTCGTTCAAATACTATGAAATTGCAGTAATACTATGTTTTTGAAGGAATACTATGATGTGGTGGACATACTATGCCTTAATAGTAATACTATAACATAACAGAAATTTTAATTGGGCACAAATACTATAACTTGGCACAAATACCATGATTTGGCAAAAATACTATGATTTAGCAGAAATACTTTGATTGAGCAGGAGTACTAAGATGTAGTAGAAGTACTTTGATTTAACAGAAATACTATTATGGAGGAGTAATACTTTCTGCAGAAAAGACAAAGAGAAGCAATCACAGCAGCTGCTCATCTCACTGAGCCAAAGCAGTTCTTGTCCCAACAAAAGATATGATGAGAGAAAAAATATGCAGGGGGGCCAAAGAAGCTGAATTGTTGTGAAAAGAGGGGAAGAAGCAGAACGTTGCGCTGAAAAGAGGTGAATCAGCAGAGTTTCTGCTGAAAAGAGTTTTTTTTTTTCTGAAAACAGCCAAAAAAAGCTGGAATTTGTGCTGAAAAAAATGAAAATTTTGCTGAAAAGGGGTGAAGAAGCTAAAGTGTACCAAATCAAAGTATTTGTGCCAAAACATGGTATTTCTGCCATATTGTGGTATTTGTGCCATAAAAGTTACTACATTACAACATGAATACGAATTAAAGATGAAAGAAACTGGCAACAAATTCCTCCACTACAAACCAGTCTGATACCACTTATTTGCAATGTTCACGTTTACTAAGGCACTACCCAAAAGGCGCCACAAGAGGGCACTCCAACACAAGAGATGACCTATGTACACTGATGCACTTGGTAACAGTCAGCCTCCTACTTTGCCACTACGTAATACAGCGGAAATACAGTAGCAGAAATACAATGTTTTTGCAGAAACACTGTAATTTCACTCAAATACTATGAAATAGCAGTAATACTGTGATTTGGCAGAAATAAGATGTTTCAGTACAAATAGTATGACAAAGCAGAAATACTATGACTTAGAAGTAATACTATAACAAAAGGGATTCCTCAAAATACTATGAAATTGCAATACTTCTATGATTTGGCAGAAATACTGTACTTCGTACAAATACAATGCTTTGGTAAAAATACTATATTTTGATTTTAACTCTATGATTTGAAAAAGATGAAAGCATTGAAAAATGTGAAAAGGCTGAAAATGTTGCAGAAAAGAGATGAATCAGGAGAATTTCTGCAGAAAAGAGGCAAAGAAGGAGAACGTTGCGCTGAAAAGAGGTGAATGAGCAGAATTTCTGCTGAAAAGAGGCAGAATTTCTGCTGAAAAGAGGCAGAAGGTTCTGTAAGTAGAAAAAGAAACACGATGAACCATGTGTGAAATAAATAAAGAAATGAAATGAAAGAACAACCTGATTGTGCTCAATTTCACCAATCAGAGCTACTGCCTCTGTCTGCTTCATTAGGCTGGGTACTTGTATGTATTTCGGTCCATATTAGAAAAGCTGCTAAAATTATAAAACTTTGCAGAATTGTAATAAATGATCAATATAAATTACAGGTCTGTGATAGTGTATAAATTTGTAGTGAAAAAACAAATGTTGACTAAGGTGGGATTGAACCGACGACCTTTGAGCTGCAGAGCCGTGTCATTACTGATTGCGCCACCTGGCAAGGGGGCGGGCGGCTGAAAAACATAGACATGAGCAGTCAGAAAATAGATCGCGGTGAGCGGCGACAAGCGCCGTTTTTGGGAGTTACAAAACGTCGTGTAACTCAAAAACTAGGAGGGCTAGCAGCATAATTCTTGTACTGGGTGAATCAGCGGACTTTGGTGTATTTTGACTGCGATTTTCATAGCTCTTTGTACCTCCGTCGCGGAGATATGACGAGAGAAGAAACGGCTTCATTTTCAGAGTGTGAGAACTGAGAGGAGGACAGATTTCCACCCCTCAAACAAACGTAATTTATGGCTCAACGGTAAGACGAATGTAAAAACTGCTTCCACTGTGAGTGTCAGGAGTGTCTGAAGATATATTGGCACAAGCCTCATGTCCTAACTTTGTTTTGTTAAAGAGATTTGACGATTTGAAAATCCCTCTCATTAGAGAATTTCAGCTCTGAATTTCAAAACCTCCACATAGACTTTGAATGGGGATTTGTCACACCTTGTGTCACTTCGAGGCAAATTGCGAAAAAACGGTAAATCTCACAATAAAGATAGTAACATTGTCTGAAAGACAGCAAAAATACCTACGTTTTGATGTATAATTTGTGGATGTTGAGTGGAAATTGAGCGAGTAGCAAGAAGTTGTTCGGACATGAAGAGAAAATTCAGAACAGACCAGCACACACTCTGAGTTAATTGCATAGCAACCATAGCAACGCATGTATTTTCTGAAAAATCACAATTTTGCAACTGAAAACTTAAAGAGAGATAAGATTAAAACGGTAGAAGGTCTGAAAAAGCTGATTCAGACAGGAATAGCCCAATACTTTGAGAACGTTTTAAAGTTTGAATGGAGTTTCTAGGTGAAAGTATGAGGAAGCAGTTAAGTTTCAAAACCAAGCAAGTTTTAGCAGAATTGTGGAAGTTTCCCATTCATTTCAATGGGACAAATTAAAGGAAAAAAGTGTAATATTTTAAAAAGTATAATAGTAATAAACACCAAAAGTCATAGCACACATTAGCAGAAAGAGCAGAACAGTTTAGAGTTTGAACTGAGAAAATCGGCTGAAAACTGAGGGAGTAGTTAAGTGCTAAAAAGTGTACGGAAGCTGTCTGCTGAAAAGCTGAAAAAGATGAAAAAGTAGCAAAAGTTGTATGGTTGCGGAAAAAAAAAATGTTCTCCTAAGCAGGATTTAAACCTGGCCCCCCTAGTCTAAAGGCCTCAACTCATCTCACTGTGCCAAACTCACTCAGACAAAGAAAGAGATGGAGTGACTGACAATTATGGTGGAATGAGCAGAAGCTGCTGAGAATTGTCCTGATAACACATAAAAGCACTGAAAATTTCGCAGAAAAGAGGTAAATCAGCAGAATTTCTGCAGAAAAGAGGCAAAGAAGCAGAACATTGCGCTGAAAAGAGGTGAATCAGCACAATTTCTGCTGAAAAGAGGCAGAACAACCTGGTTCTGCTCAAATTCACCAATCAGAGGTACTGCTTCTGTCTGTTTCATCAGGCTGTGTACTTGTATATATTTCTGCAAATTAATTTTGCTGATAAGAGGTGAAAAGGCTGAAAATTTTGCAGAAAAGAGGTGAATCAGCAGAATTTCTGCAGAAAAGAGGCAAAGAAGCAGAAACTTGCGCTGAAAAGAGATGAATCAGCAGAGTTTCTGCTGAAAAGAGTTTTTTTTTTCTGAAAACAGCCAAAAAAGCTGGAATTTGTGCTGATAAGGGGTGAAGAAGCTAAAGTATACCAAATCAAAGTATTTGTGCCAAAACATAGTGTTTCTGCCATATTGTGGTACTACTACATTACAACATGAATATGGATTAAAGATGAAAGAAACTGGCAACAAATTTCTCCACTACAAACCAGTCTGATACCGCTTCTTTGCAGTGTTCACATTTTCACATTTAGTAAGGCACTACCCAAAAGGCGCCACAAGAGGGCACTCCAACACAAGAGATGACCTATGTACACTGATGCACTTAGTAACAGTCAGCCTCCTACTTTGCCACTACGTAATACAGCGGAAATACAGTAGCAGAAATACAATGTTTTTGCAGAAACACTGTAATTTCACTCAAATACTATGAAATAGCAGTAATACTATGATTTGGCAGAAATACTATGTTTCAGTACAAATACTATGACAAAGCAGAAATACTATGACTTAGAAGTAATACTATAAATAAAGGGATTCCTCAAAATACTATGAAATTGCAGTAATTCTATGATTTGTCAGAAATACTGTACTTCGTACAAATACAATGCTTTGGTAAAAATACTATATTTTGATTTGAACTCTATGATTTGAAAAAGATGAAAGCATTGAAAAAGGTGAAAAGGCTGAAAATTTTGCAGAAAAGAGATGAATGAGCAGAATTTCTGCAGAAAAGAGGCAAAGAAGCAGAACGTTGCGCTGAAAAGAGGTGAATGAGCAGAATTTCTGCTGAAATGAGGCAGAATTTCTGCTGAAAAGAGGCAGAAGGTTCTGTATGTAGAAAAAGAAACACGATAAACCATGTGTGAAATAAAGAAATGAAATGAAAGAACAACCTGATTCTGCTCAAATTCACCAATCAGAGCTACTGCCTCTGTCTGCTGCATTAGGCTGGGCACTTGTATGTATTTCGGTAAATATTAGAAAAGCTGCTAAAATGATAAAACTTTGCAGAATTGTAATAAATGATCAATATAAATTACAGGTCTGTGATAGTGTTTAAATTAGTAATGAAAAAAAAATGTTGAAGCAAGGCAGAAGGTTCTGTATGTAGAAAAAGAAACACTGTTCAACCATGTGTGAAATAAATAAAGAAATGAAATGAAAGAACAACCTGGTTCTGCTCAATCTCACCAATCAGAGGTACTGCCTCTGTCTGCTTCATCAGGCTGTGTACTTGTTTCTGCCATGGAGCGTTAACAATTGTGCTGATAAGAGGTGAAAAGCCTGAAAATTTTGCAGAAAAGAGGTGAATCAGCAGAATTTCTGCAGAAAAGAGGCAAAGAAGCAGATACTTGCAGTGAAAAGAGATGAATCAGCAGAGTTTCTGCTGAAAATATTTTTTTTTATGAAAACAGCCAAAAAAGCTGGAATTTGTGCTGAAAAGGGTTGAAAAAAATGAAAATTTTGCTGAAAAGGGGTGAGGAAGTTTACCAAATCAAAGTATTTGTGCCAAAACTTCCATATTGTGGTACTACTACATTACAACATGAATACGGATTAAAGATGAAAGAAACTGGCAACAAATTCCTCCACTACAAACCAGTCTGATACCACTACTTTGCAGTATTCACGTTTAGTAAGGCACTACCCAAAAGGCGCCACAAGAGGGCACTCCAACACAAGAGATGACCTATGTACACTGATGCACTTAGTAACAGTCAGCCTCCTACTTTGCCACTACGTAATACAGCGGAAATATAGTAGCAGAAATACAATGTTTTTGCAGAAACACTGTAATTTCACTCAAATACTATGAAATAGCAGTAATATTATGATTTGGCAGAAATACTATGTTTCAGTACAAATACTATGACAAAGCAGAAATACTATGACTTAGAAGTAATACTATAACAAAAGGGATTCCTCAAAATACTATGTAATTGCAGTAATTCTATGATTTGGCAGAAATACTGTACTTCGTACAAATACAATGCTTTGGTAAAAATACTATATTTTGATTTGAACTCTATGATTTGAAAAAGATGAAAGCATTGAAAAAGGTGAAAAGGCTAAAATGAGCAGAAAAGAGATGAATCAGCAGAATTTCTGCAGAAAAGAGGCAAAGAAGCAGAACGTTGCGCTGAAAAGAGGTGAATGAGCAGAATTTCTGCTGAAAAGTGGCAAAGAAGCAGAACGTTGCGCTGAAAAGAGGTGAATGAGCAGAATTTCTGCTGAAAAGAGGCAGAATTTCTGCTGAAAAGAGGCAGAAGGTTCTGTATGTAGAAAAAGAAACACGATGAACCATGTGTGAAATAAATAAAGAAATGAAATGAAAGAACAACCTGATTCTGCTCAAATTCACCAATCAGAGCTACTGCCTCTGTCTGCTTCATTAGGCTGTGTACTTGTATGTATTTCGGTCTATATTAGAAAAGCTGCTAAAATTATAAAACTTTGCAGAATTGTGATAAATGATCAATATAAATGACAGGTCTGTGATAGTGTCTAAATTTGTAATGAAAAAAAAAATGTTGAAGCAAGGTGGGATTGAACCCACGACCTTTGAGGTGCAGAGCCGTGTCATTACTGATTGCGCCACCTGGCAAGGGGGCGGGCGGCTGAAAAACAAATAGATCAGCAATCAGAAATAGATCGCGGTGAGAGGCAAAAAGCGCCGTTTTTTGGAGTTACAAAACGTCGTGTAACTCAAAAACTAGGAGGGCTAGCAGAATGATTCTTGTACTGGGTGAATCAGCGGACTTTGGTGTATTTTGACTGCGATTTTCATAGCTCTTTGTACCTCCGTCGCGGAGATATGACGAGAGAAGAAACGGCTTCATTTTCAGAGTGTGAGAACTGAGAGGAGGACAGATTTCCACCCCTCAAACAAACGTAATTTATGGCTCAACGGTAAGATGAATGTAAAAACTGCTTCCACTGTGAGTGTCAGCAGTGTCTGAAGATATATTGGCACAAGCCTCATGTCCTAACTTTGCTTTGTTAAGGAAATATGGCTATTTCAAAATGCCTCCCGTTACAGAATTTCAGCTCTGAATTTCAAAACCTCCCTATAGACTTTGAATGGGAAGTAACCAGACTATGTGTCACTTCGAGGCAAATTGCGAAAAAACAGTAAAACTCACAATAAAGATAGTAACATTGTCTGAAAGCCAGCAAAAATACCTACGTTTTGATGTATAATTTGTGGAGGTTGAGTGGAAATTGAGCGAGTAGCAAGAAGTTGTTCAGACATGAAGAGAAAATTCAGAACAGACCAGCACACACTCTGAGTTAATTGCATAGCAACCATAGCAACGCATGTATTTTCTGAAAAATCACAATTTTGCAACTGAAAACTTAAAGAGGTATAAAATTAAAACCGTAGAAGATCTGAAAAAGCTGAATCACACAGGAATAGCCCAATAATCTGAGAACATTTTAAAGTTTGAATGGAGTTTCTAGGTGAAAGTATGAGGAAGCAGTTAAGTTTCAAAACCAAGCAAGTTTTAGCAGAGTTGTGGAAGTTTTCCATTCATTTCAATGGGACAAATTAAAGGAAAAAAGTGTAATATTTTAAAAAGTATAATAGTAATAAACACCAAAAGTCATAGCAGTAGTTAGCAGAAAGAGCAGAACAGTATAGAGTTTGAACGGAGAAAATCGGCTGAAAACTGAGGGAGTAGTTAAGTGCCGAAAAACGCGAGCAACTTGAAAAAGAATAAAGTTTAAAGAGAAACAGGAACTCAATAGTGTGGAAGCCCTTGAGGGCATCCACACAATAAAGAGAAACAGGAACTCAATAGTGTGGATGCTTCCAGCATCCACACAAATATAGTTTTATTTTCCTTCTTTTTCTTCTGGTTCAAGCTGAATACAAGTAGAACTAGAAAAAATTTGCATTTCCTGCGAAAATGCTGTGTGGATGCCGGAATGCTGAAGCTGTCTGCTGAAAATGACTGAAAAAGATGAAAAGCTGCAAAAATTGTATGGCATTAAAGAAACTGAAAAATTATGCTGAAAACAAGTGAAAAAACAGAAACTTTTGCTGAAAAGAGGTGAAAAGGCAAAGATTCTGCTTCAAAGGGGTACAGAAGTTCAAATTTGTACTGAAAAGAGGTGAAAGCGTTTCCTCTGAAATGAGCAGAAGATACTGAGATTTGTATTGATAAGAGGTGAAAGGCTGAAAATTCTGCTTAAAATAGGTGAATCAGCAGAATTTCTACTGAAAAGAGGTAAAGAAGTAGTTGCGATGAAAACAGGTGAAAAAGCAGAATGTCTGTAAAAAAGAAATTTCTGTTGAAAACACCTGAAAAATCTGGGATTTGTGCTGAAAAGGGGTGAAAAAATTCACAATTCTGCTGAAACGGGGTGAAGAAGAGGTGTTGAGCTGTTGAGAAGAGTTAAATAAGTTGAACTGACAAATGCGATGATTTGAAACAAATACTATGATTTGGCAGAAATACTATTATTTAGTAGAAATACTATGATTTACCAGAGGTACAATGTTTCTGCAAAAATACTATGATTTTGCAGAAATACTATGCCGGGGTATTATTTCTATAACATAACAGATACATGATGATTTTGCAGACATGTTTTAGCACAAATACTATGATTTGCTATAAATACTATGATTTGGCACATATACTGTATTCAGCAGATATACTATAACAAAATAGAGAGTCTACGACTTACTAATAATACTATAACGTAATAGATATACTATGATTTTGCAGAGAGTCTATGTTTTTGCACAACTAGCACAATGTGGCAGGAATACTATGATTTGGCACAAGTACTATGATTTAGTAGAAATACCCTTTGGGCACAAATACTATGTTTCGGTATAAATACTATGATTTGGCAATAATACTGCATTTCAGCACAACTACTGAGATTCGATTGAAATACTATGATTTAGAAGAAATACTATGACTTCGTAGAAATACTATGTTTTGGTTCGAATATTATGATTTGCAAAAAATACTATGATTTGGCACAAGTACCATGATTTAGTACAAATACTACGAATTGGCAGAAATACTGTGACTTAGTAGTAATACTATAACATAACAGATACTATGTCTGCAAAATGACAGCATATGTTTTAGTACAATACTACAATGTCGGTCAAATACTATGAAACTGCAGTAATACTAAGATTTTGAAGGAATACTATGGTTTGGTAGAAACACTATGCCTTAGTAGTAATACTATAACATAACAGATATACTGTGATTTTGCAGACATAGTATGTTTTTGCACAAATACCACGATTTCACTCAAATACAATGAAATTGCAATAATACTATGATTTTGAAGGAAAACTTTGATTTGGTAGAAATACTATGCCTTAGTAGTAATACTATAACATAACAGATATACTATGATTTTGCACACATTCTATGTTTTTGCACAAATACTACAATTGGGCAGAAATACTATGTTTTGCACAAATACTATGGTTTGCTATAAATACTATGATTTGGCACATATACTGTATTCAGCAGATATACTTTAACAAAATACAGAGTCTACGACTTAGTAGTAATACTATAACATAATAGATATACTGTGATTTTGCAGACATAGTATGTTTTTGCACGAATAATACGATTTCGCTCAAATACTATGAAATTGCAGTAATACTATGATTGTGAAGGAATACTATGATTTGGCACAAGTACTATGATTTAGTACAAATAGTCTTATTGGCAGAAATACTATGCCTTTGTAGTAATACTACAACATAACAGATATACTGTGATTTTGCAGACATAGTATGTTTTTTTCACAAATACTACGATTTTGCTCAAATACTATGAAATTGCAGTAAAACTATGATTTTGAAGGAATACTATGATTAGGTAGAAATACTATGCCTTAGTAATACAATAACATAACAGAAATTTTAATTGGGCACAAATAACATGATTTGGCACAAATACCATGATTTGGCAAAAAAATACCATAATTTGGCACAAATACGATGATATGGCAGAAATACTATGATTGGGTACAAATACTATGATTTGGCACAAGTACTATGACTTAGTACAAATACTATGATTTGGCACAAATAGTATGATTTAGCAGAAATACTATGTTTTAATATAAATAATATCTTTTGACAGAAATTTCTGCTAAAAGGTACTATTTCTGATTTTTAGCAGAAATACAGTAATTTTGCATAAATACTATGATTTGGGATAAATACTATGATTTGGCAGATAGACTATATTCACCACATATACTATAACATAACAGACATTCCTCCACTTAGTAGTAATCTCATAACATGAAATAAATATTATTGGTTTGGCCCCAAAACCATGATTTGGTACAAATACCATGATTTTTCAAAAATACTATGATTTAGCAGAAATACTGTGATTGAGCAGAAGTACTAAGATGTAGTAGAAGTACTTTGATTTAGCACAAATACTATTATGGAGGAGTAATACTTTAACATGGGAGAAATATTGATACTCACATACACATACACAGAGCCTAAAGGGAGCAGTGGCTGTTAAGAGTCTGGGCTTGGCATATCTAGGTCAGCTAAATTGGCTGCACCTGCTGTAATCAGCCCTTACACACACAGACACAGAGAGAGCTATGGGTTTTCTTCAGTGTATTTCTCACATTCAGGATTCCCCTCGAATAAATGGCCATAATTTCCTAACCGTAGGGGATAGAATGCTCATTCTAACACCGTTCTGTTCAGAAGAGATGGGGGAATCAGCAGGTCTTCATAATTCAGCGATAGAATATAAATTATTGAAGATATATGACTTGTAATACACTGTAACTGAGTAGAGGCAAAGCAAAACTGCTTTGACTTGCCCTCAAACAACGTTTTGTAACTGTAAATCTATATGGAGCATCAAAATCATTCTTTCACCGTAAGAAACAGCAGGCTTTGGTGAATAGTCATAGGAATTTTCAGGTATCTGTGGAAATCCATCAAAAAGATATGACGAGAGAAAAAAGTGCCTCATTTCCAGAGTTTGAAATCTGAAGAAATCTGAGCGAGGGACAAATTTCCTATCCTCAAACAAGTGTAATTCATGGCCAAACGGTAATAGGTGAGCAAAAAATTATTGAATTGTGAGCATCAGGGATGTCTGAAGATATATTGGCACAAGCCTCATGCCTCAACTTTGTTTCGTTAAGGAGATATGACGATTTGAAAATGCCTGTCATTAGAGAAATCCAGCGCTGATTTTGAACAAACTCTCCATTGAGTTTCTATAGAGAGTTTTCAAACTTTGTGTTGCTCTGAGGAGATTTGCCAAAATTTTGTAACTCCCACAACAATAAAAGTGACAATTTCTGAAAGCCAGCAAAAATATCTACGTTTTGATGTATATTTTGTGGGGGTTCAGTGGAAATTGAGCGAGTAGCAAGAAGTTGTTCAGACATGAAGAGAAAATTCAGAAAGGACAAGTGCACACTCTGAGTTAATTGCATAGCAACCATAACAACGCATGTATTTTCTGAAAAATCACAATTTTGCAACTGAAAACTTAAAGAGGTATAAGATTAAAATGGTAGAAGATCTGAAAAAGCTGAATCATACAGGAATAGCTTAATAATCTGAGAACATTTTAAAGTTTGAATGGAGTTTCTAGGTGAAAGTATGAGGAAGTAGTTAAGTTTCAAAAACAAGCAAGTTTTAGCAGAATTTCTGAAGATTTCCATTCATTTCAATGGGACAAATTAAAGGAAAAAAGTGTAATATTTTAAAAAGTATAATAGTAATAAACACCAAAAGTCATAGCCGGAAAGAGCAGAAAGAGCAGAACAGTATAGAGTTTGAACTGAGAAAATCGGCTGAAAACTGAGGAAGTAGTTAAGTGCCGAAAAACGTACGGAAGCAACTAGTAAATAGTGGAATAAAGAATAAAGAGAAACAGGAACTCAATAGTGTGGAAGCCCTTTGAGGGCATCCACACAATAAAGAGAAACAGGAACTCAATAGTGTGGAAGCCCTTTTAGGGCATCCACACAATAAAGAGAAACAGGAACTCAATAGTGTGGAAGCCCTTTTAGGGCATCCACACAACTAGAAAAATTTGCATTTCCTGCGAAAATGCTGTGTGGATGCCTTAACGCTGAAGCTGTCTGCTGAAAATGACTGAAAACTTTGAAACGCTGCAAAAATTGTATGGCAGTAAAGAAACTGAAAAATTCTGCTGAAAACAGGTGAAAAAACAGAAACCTTTGCTGAAAAGAGGTGGAAAGGCAAAGATTCAGCTTAAAAGGGGTAAAGAAGTTCAAATTTGTACTGAAAAGAGGAGAGGTGAAAAGGTTTCTTCTGAAATTAGCAGAAGATACTGAGATTTGTACTGATAAGAGGTGAAAGACTGAAAATTCTGCTTAAAATAGGTGAATCAGCAGAATTTCTACTGAAAAGAGGTAAAGAAGTAGTTGCGATGAAAACAGGTGAATCAGCAGAATGTCTGCTAAAAAGAGATTTCTGTTGAAAACACCTGAAAAATCTGGGATTTGTGCTGAAAGGGGGTGAAAAAATTCAAAATTATGCTGAAACGGGGTGAAGAAGAGGTGTTGGGCTGTTGAGAACAGTTGAATAAGTTGAACTGACAAATGCGATGATATGGCACAAATACTATAATTGGGTACAAATACTATAATTTGGCACAAGTACTATGATTTAGTACAAATACTATGATTTGGCAGAAATACTATGCCTTAGTAGTAATACTATAACATAACAGATAGTGTGATTTTGCAGACATTCTGGTTTTACACAAATACTATAATGTGGCAGAATGACTATGTTTTAGCACAAACACTATGATTTGCTATAAATATTTTGATTTGGCACATATACTGTATTCAGCAGAGATACTATAACAAAATAGAGAGTCTACGACTTAGTAGTAATACTATAACATAATAGATATACTATGATTTTGCAGACAGTCTATGTTTTTGCACAACTAGCACAATGTGGCAGAAATACTATGATTTGGCACAAGTACTATGATTTAGTAGAAATACTCTTATTGGCAGAAATACTATGTTTCAGTACAAATACTATGATTTGGCAATAATACTGCGTTTCAGCACAACTACTGAGATTTGATTGAAATACTATGATTTAGAAGAAATACTATGACTTCGTACAAATACTATGTTTTGGTTCGAATACTATGATTTGCAAAAAATGCTATGATTTGGCACAAGTACCATGATTTAGTACAAATACTACGAATTGGCAGAAGTACTGTGACTTAGTAGTAATACTTTAACATAACAGATATACTGTGATTTAACAGACAATGTGTTTTTGCACGAATACTACGATTTCGCTCAAATACTATGAAATTGCAGTGATACTATGATTTTGAAGGAATACTATGATTTGGTAGAAATACCATGCCTTAGTACTAGTAAGTTTGTTTTTGCACAAATACTACAATTTGGCAGAATTACTATGTTTGGGCACAAATACTATGATTTGCTATAAATACTATGATTTGGCACCTATACTATAATCAGCAGATATACTATAACATAACAGAAATTTTAATTGGGCACAAATAACATGATTTGGCACAAATACAATGATATGGCAGAAATACTATGATTGGGTACAAATACTATGATTTGACACAAGTACTAGGACTTCGTACAAATACTATGATTTGGCACAAATACTATGAAATTGCAGTAATACTATGATTTTGAAGGAATACTATGATTAGGTAGAAATACTATGCCTTAGTAGTAATACTATAACATAACAGATATACTGTGATTAAGCAGACATAGTATGTTTTTGCATGAATACTACGATTTCGCTCAAATACTATGAAATTGCAGTAATAATATGATTTTGAAGGAATACTATGATTAGGTAGAAATACTATGCCTTAGTAGTAATACTATAACATAACAGATAGTGTGATTTTGCAGACATAGTATGTTTTTGCACAAATACTACAATTTGGCAGAAATATTATGTTTGGGCACAAATACTATAATTTGCTATAAATACTATGATTTGGAACATATCAGCGGATATACTATAACAGAAAAGAAATTCTACGACTTAGTAGTAATACTATAACATAACAGAAATTTTAATTGGGCACAAATACCATGATTTGGCAAAACAAATACCATGTTTTGGCACAAATACGATGATATGGCAGAAATACTATGATTGGGTACAAATACTATGATTTGACACAAGTACTAGGACTTAGTACAAATATTATGAATTGGCAGAAGTACTATGACTTAGTACAAATACTATGATTTGGCACAAATACTATGATTTAGCAGAAATACTATGTTTTAACATAAATAATATCTTTTGACAGAAATTTCTGCTAAAAGGTACTATTTCTGCTTTTTAGCAGACATACTGTAATTTTGCATAAATACTATGATTTGGGATAAATACTATGATTTGGCAGATATACTATATTCAGCACATATACTATAACATAACAGAAATACCTCCACCTACTAGTAATAATATAACATATAAGAAATGTCATGATTTGACACAAAAACCATGATTTGGCACAAATACTATGATTTCCCAGAATTACTATGATTGAGCAGAAGTACTAAGATGTAGTAGAAGTACTTTGATTTAGCAGAAATACTATTATGGAGGAGTAATACTTTAACATGGGAGAAATATTGATACACACACACACATACACAGAGCCTAAAGGGAACAGTGGCTGTTAAGAGTCTGGGCTTGGTATATCTAGGTCAGCTAAATTGGCTGCACCTGCTGTAATCAGCACTTACACACAATTTAGCACAATTACTGAGATTTGGGTGAAATACTATGATTTAGAAGAAATACTATGACTTCGTCCAAATACAGTGTTTTGGTTCAAATAATATGATTTGCAAAAAATACTATGATTTGGCACAAGTACCATGATTTAGTACAAATACTACGATTTCGCTCAAATACTATGAAATTGCAGTAATACTATGATTTTGAAGGAATACTATGATTTGGTAGAAATACTATGCCTTAGTAGTAATACTACAACATAACAGATATACTGTGATTTTGCAGACATAGTGTGTTTTTGCACAAATACTACGATTTCGCTCATATACTATGAAATTGAAGTAATACTATGATTTTGAAGGAATACTATGATTTGGTAGAAATACTATGCCTAAGTAGTAATACTATAACATAGCAGATATGATCTGATTTCTGCAGACATAGTATGTTTTCGCACGAATACTATGATTTCGCTCAAATACTATGAAATTGCAGTAATACTGTGATTTTGAAGGAATACTATGATTTGGTAGAAATACCATGCCTTAGTACTAGTAAGTTTGTTTTTGCACAAATACTACAATTTGGCAGAAATACTATGTTTGGGCACAAATACCATGATTTGCTATAAATGCTATGATTTGGCACATATACTATAATTACCAGATATAATATAACATAACAGAAAGTCTACGACTTAGTAGTAATACTATAACATAACAGAAATTTTAATTGGGCACAAATAACATGATTTGGCACAAATACCATGATTTGGCAAAAAAATACCATGATTTGGCACAAATACGATGATATGGCAGAAATACTATGATTGGGTACAAATACTCTGATTTAGCAGAAATACTATGTTTTAACATAAATAATATCTTTTGACAGAAATTTCTGCTAAAAGGTACTATTTCTGCTTTTTAGCAGAAATTCAGCAATTTTGCATAAATACTATGATTTGGGATAAATACTATGATTTGGCAGATATACTGTATTCAGCAAATGTACTATAACATAACAGACATTCCTCCACTTAGTAGTAATACTATAACATAAAATAAATATTATGGTTTTGCCCCAAAACCATGATTTGGCACAGACACCATGATTTTTCAAAAATACTATGATTTATCAGAAATACTATGATTGAGCAGAAATACTATGATTGAGCAGAAGTACTAAGATGTAGTAGAAGTAATAATATTATGGAGGAGTAATACTTTAACATGGGAGAAATATTGATACACACACACATACACAGAGCCTAACTAGGTCAGCTAAATTGGCTGCACCTGCTGTAATCAGCCCTTACACACACAGACACAGAGAAGTATGAGTCTTCTTCAGTGTATTTCTCACATTCCGGACTCCCCTCGAACAAATGGCCATAATTTCCTAACCGTAGGGGCTAGAACACTCATTCTGACACCGTTTTGTTCAAAAGAGATGGGGGAATCTGCAGGTCTTCATAATTCAGAGATAAAATATAAATTATTGAAGATATATGACTTGTAATACACTGTAACTGAGTAGAGGCAAAGCAAAACTGCCTTGACTTGCCCTCAAACAACGTTTTGTAACTCTAAATCTATATGGAGCATCAAAATGATTCTTTCACCGTAAGAACCAGCAGGCTTTGGTGAACAGTCATGGGAATTTTCAGGTCTCTGTGGAAATCCATCAAAAAGATCTGACGAGAGAAAAAAGTTGCTCATTTCCAGAGTTTGAAATCTGAAGAGATCTGAGCAAGCCATGAATTTCCTACCCTCAAACAAATGTAATTCATGGCCAAACGGTAATAGGTGAGAAGAAAATTCTTGAATTGTGAGCATCAGGGGTGTCTGAAGATATATTGGCACAAGCGTCATGTCTCAACTTTGTTTCATTAAGGAGATATGACGATTTGAAAATGCCTCTCATTACAGAAATCCAGCGCTGATTTTGAACAAACTCTCCATTGACTCTTTATGGAGACTTTTACAGACTTTGTGTTGCTCTGAGGAGATTTGCCAAAATTCTGTAACTCCCACAGCAATAATAGTGACAATTTCTGAAAGCCAGCAAAAATACCTACGTTTTGATGTATAATTTGTGGGGGTTGAGTGGAAATTGAGTGAGTAGCAAGAAGTTGTTCAGACATGAAGAGAAAATTCAGAAATTTCCACTGTCCACTCTGAGTTAATTGCATAGCAACCATAACAACGAATGTATTTTCTGAAAAATCACAATTTTGCAAATGAAAACTTAAAGAGGTATAAAATTAAAACGGTAGAAGATCTGAAAAAGCTGAATCATACAGGAATAGCCCAATAATCTGAGAACATTTTAAAGTTTGAATGGAGTTTCTAGGTGAAAGTATGAGGAAGTAGTTAAGTTTCAAAAACCAGCAAGTTTTAGCAGAATTGCGGAAGTTTTCCATTCATTTCAATGGGATAAAAAAAAAGGAAAAAAGTGTAATATTTTAAAAAGCATAATAGTAATAAACACCAAAAGTCATAGCCGGCATTAGCAGAAAGAGCAGAACAGTTTAGAGTTTGAACTGAGAAAATCGGCTGAAAACTGAGGGAGTAGTTAAGTGCCAAAAAGTGTACGGAAGCAACTAGTAAATAGTGGAATAAAGAATAAAGAGAAACAGGAACTCAATAGTGTGGAAGCCCTTGAGGGCATCCACACAACTAGAAAAAATTTGCATTTCCTGCGAAAATGCTGTGTGGATGCCGGAACGCTGAAGCTGTCGTCTGAAAATGACTGAAAAAGTTGAAAAGCTGCAAAGATTGTATGGCAGTAAAGAAACTGAAAAATTATGCTGAAAACAAGTGAAGAAGCAGAATCTTTTGCTGAAAAGAGGTGAAAAGGCCAAATTCTGCTTTAAAGGGGTACAGAAGTTCAAATTTGTACTGAAAAGAGGTGAAAAGGTTCCTTCTGAAATGAGTAGAAGATACTGAGATTTGTATTGATAAGAGGTGAAAGGCTGAAAATTCTGCTTAAAATAGGTGAATCAGCAGAATTTCTACTGAAAAGAGGTAAAGAAGTAGTTGCGATGAAAACAGGTGAATCAGCAGAATGTCTGTAAAAAAGAGATTTCTGTTGAAAACACCTGAAAAATCTGGGATTTGTGCTGAAAAGGGGTGAAAAAATTCACAATTCTGCTGAAACGGGGTGAAGAAGAGGTGTTGAGCTGTTGAGAAGAGTTAAATAAGTTGAACTGACAAATGCGATGATTTGAAACAAATACTATGATTTGGCAGAAATACTATTATTTAGTAGAAATACTATGATTTACCAGAGGTACAATGTTTCTGCAATACTATGCCGGGGTATTATTTCTATAACATAACAGATACATGATGATTTTGCAGACATGTTTTAGCACAAATACTATGATTTGCTATAAATACTATGATTTGGCACATATACTGTATTCAGCAGATATACTATAACAAAATAGAGAGTCTACGACTTACTAATAATACTATAACATAATAGATATACTATGATTTTGCAGAGAGTCTATGTTTTTGCACAACTAGCACAATGTGGCAGAAATACTATGATTTGGCACAAGTACTATGATTTAGTAGAAATACTCTTTGGGCACAAATACTATGTTTCAGTACAAATACTATGATTTGGCAATAATACTGCGTTTCAGCACAACTACTGAGATTCGAAGGAAATACTATGATTTAGAAGAAATACTATGACTTCGTAGAAATACTATGTGTTGGGTCGAATACTATGATTTGCAAAAAATACTATGATTTGGCACAAGTACCATGATTTAGTACAAATACTACGAATTGGCAGAAATACTGTGACTTAGTAGTAATACTATAACATAACAGATATGCTGTCATTTTGCAGACATAGTATGTTTTAGTACAAATACTACAACGTCGGTCAAATACTATGAAACTGCAGTAATACTATGAGTTTGAAGGAATACGATGAATAGGTAGAATTACTATGCCTTAGTAGTAATACTATAACATAACAGATATACTGTGATTTAGCAGACATAGTATGTTTTTGCACAAATACTAAGATTTCACTCAAATACTATGAAATTGCAGTAATACTATGATTTTGAAGGAATACTATGGTTTGGTAGAAACACTATGCCTTAGTAGTAATACTATAACATAACAGATATACTGTGATTTTGCAGACATAGTATGTTTTTGCACAAATACCACGATTTCACTCAAATACTATGAAATTGCAATAATACTATGATTTTGAAGGAAAACTTTGATTTTGCAGAAATACTATGCCTTAGTAGTAATACTATAACATAACAGATATACTGTGATTTTGCATACATTCTATGTTTTTGCACAAATACTACAATTTGGCAGAAATACTATGTTTTAGCACAAATATTATGGTTTGCTATAAATACTATGATTTGGCACATATACTGTATTCAGCAGATATACTTTAACAAAATACAGAGTCTACGACTTAGTAGTAATACTATAACATAATAGATATACTATGATTTTGCAGACAGTCTATGTTTTTGCTCAACTAGCACAATGTGGCAGAAATACTATGATTTGGCACAAGTACTATGATTTAGTAGAAATACTCTTAATGGCAGAAATACTATGTTTCAGTACAAATACTATGACTTGGCAATAATACTGCATTTCAGCACAACTATTGAGATTTGATTGAAATACTATGATTTAGAAGAAATACTATGACTTCGTAAAAATACTATGTTTTGGTTCGAATACTACGATTTGCAAAAAATACTTTGATTTGGCACAAGTACCATGATTTAGTACAAATACTACGAATTGGCAGAAATACTGTGACTTAGTACTAATACTTTAACATAACAGATATACTGTGATTTAGCAGACATAGTATGTTTTTGCACAAATACTATGATTTCACTCAAATACTATGAAATTGCAGTAATACTAAGATTTTGAAGGAATACTATGGTTTGGTAGAAACACTATGCCTTAGTAGTAATACTATAACATAACAGATATACTGTGATTTTGCAGACATAGTATGTTTTTGCACAAATACCACGATTTCACTCAAATACAATGAAATTGCAATAATACTATGATTTTGAAGGAAAACTTTGATTTGGTAGAAATACTATGCCTTAGTAGTAATACTATAACATAACAGATATACTATGATTTTGCACACATTCTATGTTTTTGCACAAATACTACAATTGGGCAGAAATACTATGTTTTAGCACAAATACTATGGTTTGCTATAAATACTATGATTTGGCACATATACTGTATTCAGCAGATATACTTTAACAAAATACAGAGTCTACGACTTAGTAGTAATACTATAACATAATAGATATACTGTGATTTTGCAGACATAGTATGTTTTTGCACGAATAATACGATTTCGCTCAAATACTATGAAATTGCAGTAATACTATGATTTTGAAGGAATACTATGATTTGGCACAAGTACTATGATTTAGTACAAATAGTCTTATTGGCAGAAATACTATGCATTTGTAGTAATACTATAACATAACAGATATACTGTGATTTTGCAGACATAGTATGTTTTTTTCACAAATACTACGATTTTGCTCAAATACTATGAAATTGCAGTAATACTATGATTTTGAAGGAATACTATGATTAGGTAGAAATACTATGCCTTAGTAATACTATAACATAACAGAAATTTTAATTGGGCACAAATAACATGATTTGGCACAAATACCATGATTTGGCAAAAAAATACCATAATTTGGCACAAATACGATGATATGGCAGAAATACTATGATTGGGTACAAATACTATGATTTGGCACAAGTACTATGACTTAGTACAAATACTATGATTTGGCACAAATAGTATGATTTAGCACAAATACTATGTTTTAATATAAATAATATCTTTTGACAGAAATTTCTGCTAAAAGGTACTATTTCTGATTTGTAGCAGAAATACAGTAATTTTGCATAAATACTATGATTTGGGATAAATACTATGATTTGGCAGATATACTATATTCACCACATATACTATAACATAACAGACATTCCTCCACTTAGTAGTAATCTCATAACATGAAATAAATATTATTGGTTTGGCCCCAAAACCATGATTTGGTACAAATACCATGATTTTTCAAAAATACTATGATTTAGCGGAAATACTGTGATTGAGCAGAAGTACTAAGATGTAGTAGAAGTACTTTGATTTAGCACAAATACTATTATGGAGGAGTAATACTTTAACATGGGAGAAATATTGATAAACACACACACATACACAGAGAGTAAAGCGAGCAGTGGCTGTTAAGAGTCTGGGCTTGGTATATCTAGGTCAGTTAAATTGGCTGCACCTGCTGTAATCAGCCCTTACACACACAGACACAGAGAGAGCTATGGGTTTTCTTCAGTGTATTTCTCACATTCAGGATTCCCCTCGAATAAATGGCCATAATTTCCTAACCGTAGGGGATAGAATGCTCATTCTAACACCGTTCTGTTCAGAAGAGATGGGGGAATCAGCAGGTCTTCATAATTCAGAGATAGAATATAAATTATTGAAGATATATGACTTGTAATACACTGTAACTGAGTAGACCAAAGCAAAACTGCTTTGACTTGCCCTCAAACAACGTTTTGTAACTGTAAATCTATATGGAGCATCAAAATCATTCTTTCACCGTAAGAAACAGCAGGCTTTGGTGAATAGTCATGGAAATTTTCAGGTCTGTGTGGAAATCCATCAAAAAGATATGATGAGAGAAAAAAGTGCCTCATTTCCAGAGTTTGAAATCTGAACAGATCTGAGCGAATGATGAATTTCCTACCCTCAAACAAGTGTAACTCATCTCAGAACGGTAATAGGTGAGAAATAACTTCTTGAATTGTGAGCATCAGGAGTGTCTGAAGATATATTTGCACAAGCCTCATGTCTCAACTTTGTTTCGTTAAGGAGATATGACAATTTGAAAATGCCTCTCATTAGAGAATTCCAGCGCTGATTTTGAAGAAACTCTCCATTGAGCTTCTATGGAGAGTTTTGAGACTTTGTGTTACTCTGAGGAGATTTGCAAAAAATCTATAAATCCCACAAAAATGATAGTGACATTTTCTGAAAGCCAGCAAGAATACCTACGTTTTGATGTATAATTTGTGGGGGTTGAGTGGAAATTGAGCGAATAGTAAGAAGTTGTTCAGACATGAAGAGAAAATTCAGAAAGGACAAGTGCACACTCTGAGTTAATTGCATAGCAACCATAACAACGCATGTATTTTCTGAAAAATCCCAATTTTGCAACTGAAAACTTAAAGAGGTATAAAATTAAAACGGTAGAAGATCTGAAAAAGCTGAATCACACAGGAATAGCCCAATAATCTGAGAACATTTTAAAGCTTGAATGGAGTTTCTAGGTGAAAGTATGAGGAAGTAGTTAAGTTTCAAAAACAAGCAAGTTTTAGCAGAATTTCTGAAGAATTTTAGAACTTTCCCATTCATTCCAATGGGACAAAAAATTGCATAAAAAGCTTAATATTTTAAAAAGTATAATAGTTAAAAGTACAAAAAGATATAGCACAAATGAGCACAAATAGCTGAATATTGTGAAATTTGAACTGAGAAAATAGCACAAGAACTGCGGAAGTAGTTAAGCGGCGAAGAACGGAGCAACTTGAAGAATAAAGTATAAAGAATAAAGAGAAACAGGAACTCAATAGTGTGGAAGCCCTTTTAGGGCATCCACACAATAAAGAGAAACAGGAACTCAATAGTGTGGAAGCCCTTTGAGGGCATCCACACAATTTGCATTTCCTGCGAAAATGCAGTGTGGATGCTGTAATGCTGAAGCTGTCTGCTAAAAATAGCTGAAAAAGCGGAAAAGTTGCAGAAATTGTAAAAATTTGGCAGAAGCTAAGGAACTTTGCTAAAATGTAGTAACTTAGCAGAACTGCAATATCTTAGAGGAAACATAATACTTGGCAGAAATAAAATAGCATAGCAGAACTTAGCAGAAACATTGTAAGTTACCAGAAACACGATAACTTCTCAAAAATACAAGAATTTAAGAGAAATAGTATAAGATAACAGAAAGAATATATTTAGCCAAACATTCTTAATCATTACAGAAATACTATGATTTAGAAAAACAGTACAACATAGCAGAAATGCTGTGATTTACCAGAGACACTGCAATATACTATGAATATTGTAATTTTAAATAAATACTATGTTTTAGCAAAAATACTCCAGTTTAGCACAAATATTATAACATAGCAGAAATACTATTCTATAGCAGAAATGCTATATTTAGAAAGAAAAATATAATATAGTAGAAATACTTTGATTTAGCAGAAATCCTACAATATAGCTTAATAACAATGATTTAGAACAGATTCTATGATTGAGCACAATAGTAATAACTTAAGTAAAAATATTGGAAAGGTAAAATGACAAGCTGAATAAAAAGGAACATGGTTAAGTTCGCTGAAAACTAATTTTAGTTCACCTGTGAAAAAAATAAAATAAAAATACATTTAGAAAAAAAACAAATAAGAACAGCCAACAGATACACACAAAATCAAATATGGATACACAAATCAACAAATACACAAGAAATCAAATATGGATACACAAATGTACAGAGAGAGACACACAGACAGGGTCTATGCCAGTCAACCAGTCTGAATATATTATATTTTTATCCAACAATGAGATGCTGCCCTAAAAAGGGTCTTTGTGTGTGTGTGTGTCTCTCTCTCTCTCTCACACACACACACACACACACACACACACACACACACACACACACACAGCAGCAGCAGCAGCAGAAAGTGAACAGGGGCTGTTAACAGCATGTTTCTAGGTCAGTCAAACAGCTGTGAGCTTGTCAATTTGAATCCACCAATCAGAGAGGCTGTGTACGTTTTCCTGCCAAAACTGGTGCACCAAGTGCAGGCTTTTACACGCACAGCACAGAGAGAGACAGGATTTTTGCAGTCTATTTCTCATAGTGAGGACTCCCCTCAAACAAACAGCCATAAATTCCTAACCGTAGGGGCTAAAACGGTCATTTTGAGACCATTTTGTTCGGAAGACATGGGGGAATCTTGAAATGTTGACCATTTAAAATACAAATATAAATTTAAAGATATATGACATAGATGATTGGTTGTCTTAGAAGCCATGAATGCCCCAATATGCAAATTTGAATGTGCCAGGCCTCAGATATGATTGGTTGTCTTAGAAGCCATAGAAAAAGCAGTAAAACTGTACTATGATTTGGTAGAAAAACTATAATTAATCAAAAATACTATATTTGGCAGAAATACTATTTTTTAGCAGAAAAACTATATTTAGCACAAATCTTATAAAATGGCAGAAATACTGTAATTAACCCTCTGGGGTCGCTGGACGCGCCGGCGCGTCAAAATCACATGACCAATTTAAGACGACACAGCTACAAGATGCAGCACGTCAGAGTCTCCATTTCAACTTGGGTCGAAAGTGCGGACTTCAAACTACATACCAGTTTTTGAATTGTGTCGATGGGCCACGTAAAACCAGAGTTATGATAAAAAATACACGCGATGTTTTTTTCTGAACAAAACAGTGTTGTTTACAGCGGGAAGAACGGTAAAAATGGCGTTTTCTACAGACAGCGCTAGCAAGCACTCTCCCTTTGCGAGTGAAAAAAGGATAACAAAAAATACCCCTTCCCTATTGGTGTTAGAGTTTACCATGTCAGCCAATCAAAAAAATGATATGGCAACATGTGGCACTTGGTTGTTTAGGGAGAAGGGGACGTTTTTAGGAGTGACACCTGTGACGGAAAGCAGGCGAGTGAAAGAAAGAGAGAGAGCGAGTTTTCACGTGTGAGACAGTGACGTTTAGCGTGTTTGGAGGCTATAGTTAGTTTGTTGTGTAGTTATTGTCTTGTATTGTGTGTCAGTTAGACTGCTTAATTTCATATTTGCTCTAAAAAAGCCGTCAGAGGCAGATTCCAGTGTAAACGCATGTTCCCACATGGAAAACTGCACTCATGGACCTCCTGCTGTCAGACCTGCAGGGTTTAGGCCTGTGGTGTTCTCCTCTGTCTTATACTGAACACAAACTACATTTTTTGGACTGGCACAAATCATTTGTGTGCCTTCTTCCTTGATGCAGCACACCTGATTGTTCTGTAAATAGATTTAAATGGTTATATAAAAAACGCCCGAGGCCTTTGCTGCATTTTTAGGTAAATAGTACCATATAACTTTGTTGTTTGCAAAACTTGTGCATAATTTTTAGAAATGTACAATTTCTATTTGCATTTCAAGTTATGAAAATGATTCGTTAAACATGTTTGTGGGTTTTACAGTAAAAAATATAACTTTTTTCTACTCGGATTTTGAATTTCTTGTCTGAATTTAGATCAACTGTGCTAATATGGTATGCCAAAATGAAAAAATAACTCAAATTTCAGATATTTGAGGTTGTGCTGAAAATAATGATACCAAACAAGACAAGAAAAACATATTTTAAAGGTGAAATATAGAGGTAAAATCAAAAGTAGTCAAAAACGGCCAATTATACCCTGGACCCCAGAGGGTTAAGCAGAAATACTATATTAAGTACAAATCCTATAAAATGGCAGAAATAGTATGATTACTGAAATAAAAATAAATACTGAAAAGCAGCAGAAATGCTATGACTTAGCACAATAGTAATAACTTAAATAGAAAAATTGGAAAAGCAAAATGGACAGCTGAAAAAATCCTGAACATGCTAAGGGTCCCTCAAATGTAATTGTGAAACGAAAAAAAATCAGCAAAAAAAAAGTATAACAGTCACACAATCACAAATATGTACACATATGGAAACACACATGCACAGAGAGACACACACAGGATCAAATTCAGTCAACCAGTCTAAATATATTGAATTTAAATCATACAATAAGATGCTCCCATAAAAACTCTCTCTCGCCCTCTCTATCTCTCTCTCTCTGTCACACAAACACTCAAACACACACACACACACACACACAGGGAGAGAGAAGTAAGTTTCTAGCTCAGTCAAGCAGCCTGGGAGCTGCTGAATTTGAATCCACCAATCAGAGAGCCTGTGCACTTTTTCCCGCCAAAACAGGTGCACGCAGCACAGAGAGACACAGGATTTTTGCAGTCTATTTCTCATAATGACGACTCCCCTCAAACAAATGACCATAATTTCCTAACCGTAGGGGCTAGAACGGTCATTCTTGCACCGTTTTGTTCAGAAGAGATGGGGGAATCTTCAAGTGTTGACAATTCATCATTAAAATATGAATTATTAAAGATATTTGACTTCTAATGCACCATAACTGAGTAGACCAAAGGAAAAACTGCCTTGACTTGCCCTCAAACAATGCTTTCTAACTCTAAATCTATTTGGAGTATCAATATCATTCTTTCACCGTAAGAAACAGCAGGCTTTGGTGAACAATCATGGAAATTTTCAGGTCTCTGTGGAAATCCATCAAAAAGATATGACGAGAGAAAAAAGTGGTTCATTTCCAGAGTTTGAAATCTGAAGAAATCTGAGCGAAGGATGAATTTCCTACCCTCAAACAAGTCTAACTCATTTCAGAACGGTAATAGGTGAGAAAATAATTCTTGAATTGTGAGCGTCAGGAGTGTCTGAAGATATACTGGGACAAGCCTTATGTCTTAACTTTGCTTCGTTAAGGAGATATGACGATTCGAATATGCCTCTCATTACAGAAATCAAGCGGTGATTTTGAACAAGCTCTCCATTGACTTTCTATGGAGAGTTTTGCGACTTTGTGTTGGTCTGAGGAGATTTGCCAAAATTCTATAAATCCCAAAACAATGACAGTGACATTTTCGGAAAGCCAGCAAAAATACCTACGTTTTGATGTATAATTTGTGGAAGTTGAGTGAAAATTGAGCAAGTAGCAAGAAGTTGTTCGGACATGAAGAGAAGACTGCAAAAACTTCAGTGGCACACTGGAAGCCAAGTGCATAGCAACCATAACAACGCATGTATTTTGTGAAAAATCACAATTTTGCAACTGAAAACTTTAATAGGCATAAAAGTAAAACGGTAAAAGATTTGAAAAAGCTGATTTATACCTGAATAGCCCAATAATTTGAGAACATTTTAAAGTTTGAATGGTTGTTCTATGTGAAAATATGAGGAAGTAGTTAAGTTTCAAAAACAAGCAAGCTTTAGCAGAATTGCAGAAGTTTCCCATTCATTTCAATGGGACAAATTAAGCTTAATATTTTAAAAAGTATAATAGTGAAAAATACCAAAAGACATAGCACACATTAGCAGAAATAGCAGAATAGTTTAAAATTTGAACGGTGAAAATCGGCTGAAAATTGTGGAAGTAGTTAAGTGCCAAAAAGTGTACGGAAGTCCCAAGAGGAACTCAATAGTGTGGATGCTGGAGGCATCCACACAATAAAGAATAAAGAGAAACAGGAAAACAATAGTGTGGATGCCTTAAAGCATCCACACAATAATAAAGAATAAAGAGAAACAGGAAAACAATAGTGTGGATGCCTTAAAGCATCCACACAATAAAGAGAAACAGGAACTCAATAGTGTGGATGCCTGAGGCATCCACACAATAACTAGAAAAATTTGCATTTC
The DNA here is from genome assembly GCF_036321145.2 of Pelmatolapia mariae. Taxonomy (NCBI): domain Eukaryota; kingdom Metazoa; phylum Chordata; class Actinopteri; order Cichliformes; family Cichlidae; genus Pelmatolapia; species Pelmatolapia mariae. The sequence goes on along the minus strand of NC_086230.1, from coordinate 222,460 downwards.
CTGTGAAAATGCAGTGTGGATGCTGTAATGCTGAAGCTGTCTGCTAAAAATAGCTGGAAAAGCTGAAAAGTTGCAGAAATTGTAAAAATTTGCAGAAGCAAAGGAACTTTGCTAAAATGTAGTAACTTAGCAGAACTGCAATATCTTAGAGGAAACATAATACTTGGCAGAAATACAATAGCATAGCGGAACTTAGCAGAAATATTGTAACTTACCAGAAACACGATAACTTCTCAAAAATACAAGAATTTAGGAGAAATAGTATAAGATAACAGAAAGAATATATTTAGCCAAACATTCTTAAACATTACAGAAATACTATGATTTAGAAAAACAGTACAACATAGCAGAAATGCTGTCATTTACCAGAGACACTGTAATATACTATTAATAGTGAAATTTTAAATAAATACTATGTTATAGCAAAAATTCTCCAGTTTAGCACAAATATTATAACATAGCAGAAATACTATTCTATAGCAGAAATGCTATATTTAGAAAGAAAAATATAATATAGTAGAAATACTATGATTTAGCAGAAATCCTACAATATAGCTTAATAACAATGACTTAGAACAGATACTATGATTGAGCAGAATAGTAATAACTTAAGTGAAAATATTGGAAAGGTAAAATGACAAGCTGAATAAAAAGGAACATGGTTAAGTTCGCTCAAAACTAATTTTTGTTCACCTGTGAAAAAATAAAATAAAAATACATTTAGAAAAAAAACAAAACAAATAAGAACAGCCAACAGATATACACAAACTCAAATATGGATACACAAAAATTACCAAATACACAGAAAATCAAATATGGATACACAAATGTACAGAGAGAGACACACACACAGGGTCTATGCCAGTCAACCAGTCTGAATATATTATATTTTTATCCAACAATGAGATTCTCTTAATTTGAATCCACCAATCAGAGGATGTGTACTTTTTCCAGCCAAAACTGGTGCACCAAGTGCAGGCTTTTACACACGCAACACAGAGAGAGACAGGATTTTTGCAGTCTATTTCTCATAGTCAGGATTCCCCTCAAACAAACAGCTTAGAAGTCAAAGTATACATTAGCCATACTTACAAAAAACATTTTTTAATTTCATTTAGAAGTGAGATTCTAAGTTGTAAGCCGAAATCTTATGCTTAGCCAGGAGTATGCTTCCCCACTTTCACAAGGCTAAGATGTCAAATCCGTGATCCAACAAATCGTTTGTCACACGAGGGCAAGAAGGGCAAGCCACCCCTTACTTACACAACCTCACACACTATAGATTTTTAAAGTTCTTTTGTACAACGGTTTAGCCACAGTTATAACTTCTACTTTTGATAAAGATCACTCCCTCGGCATATTTCACAAGAAATGAAGCGTCTTTACTGGGATATTTATTGTCAAACTATGCGATTTTCCAAATGTGTGTGGAGTAAAATGTTGTGACCAAGAATCATTCAGGATTAACAACACAAACTGTTTTGATAGCAGAAACAGTCTGCCTTATAGTTCCCATACTTTACTGCTAGTTTTACAAACACATTCTTCTTCATGTCTGTTTACATGGTTTTTATGAAACTGGTTTTCAATAGTACAACCAATGTCTAATTTTTCTTTGCTCCCCGGTATAAATGCAAGAATTTTGCAAGCTTTATTGAAACTGTCACAATTTAACACTCAATGCCATAAACAGAGTTGATCCATGTCTCTATGGACACTGTTTCATACAGCAACAGCTCTCAAAATCACTTTTAAAGTAATGTAGAACATGATCTCTCTAACTCTCAGCATCTCTAAAAACCCCACCAAACTGACAATCGCCTCTAAACAAGGGGGTTAGTTCATAGGTTTTTTTGTTTGTTTGTTTGTTTTTTTAATCAGGTGCAACACCATGTAACGCATGGATGTTAGACTCTTTTACCAGACCATGTTGCTAGCCCAACCACCAGGCTCAGGGTCTCTGAGCTCTAACCCTGGCTGCCAAATGTGCCTTTGACCTTCTTGGGCCTTTTCACCACCAGACTAAGTTTGTAGTCTCACCTACTAATATTATTTTATTATAGCACAATATTCAGCTTGGTTACTACTTTGACTTTCTTACTTTGAACACATTTCTGAGCCCATACATTATCAAACTTTTACTTGAGTATTTCTGACACTAGCAGCTATACTTCTACTTAAGTAAAACATGCCCGTACTATCGGTATATAAAGCTGTCTGTAATTCTTGAACAGTTCATGCAAAAATTATACATTAAACCTGCACCACAGCTAACTCTTCTTAATAACCAATAACAGGTGTATATCTTAGATCTACTGATACAGCCAAAACACTCTGCTTGTATAATACCATATTCTCTCCCAGCGTACCCTTGTCTCACAACAGGGTGATTCCCAAAGTACAACTCAATAAACAGAGACTCTAAAACCAGAACAGAAAGATAAAGTTGGAAGATCAAAGATTAAGGTTTGTGTTTTTATAGCATAAAGTAAACTGTCCCCTTGTCTTCTAGGCCTTGGCGTGCGTACCTTAGAAGTCAGATTATACATTAGTCATACTTCCAAAAACATTTTGAATTCCATTTATAACTGGGATGTCAAGCTGTTATCAGACATCTTATGCTCACCAGGAGCAAGTATCCCCAACTTCAAAACCTTAAGGTGTCAAATTCACAAACCCAACATGGGCTCATTCAACACAGGGGCCAGAAGTGCATGTCACCCTTTACTGACACACTGTAAAACTTCCTTCCGGCGCCGCTCCGAGCTGGCAGCCAGTATCAGCAGCTCCGACCTGACCGAGTCCCTTTTTCTCTTTAATATATGTTTCTCTGTTGTTTTTGTGTTTTTTGTTTTTGTTTTTCTATTGTGGAGTGCTGTCCCCCACAATGGAGCTCAGAATTCTATGGACAATGGTGTTCTTTATTACATTTTTACGGCGTCTTTGTCCGGAGAGCGCGTGGAGGTCCGACCTCCCATTGTTTACAGCAGGGATCAGCTGTTAGCCCTCGGAGCCTCCGCTGCCATGCCTACCGCCGAGCAAGCTAACATCCCCCGCGAAGTGAGGAGGAAGAGACGCGGTACTCGGGCCGGGATCGGGCGTCGCAGTAAAGTTAGGAGGTACCGGCCAGCGATTCCATCTATTATTATGGGGAATGTGAGATCTCTCCCCATTAAAGTAGACGAACTGGCAGCCCTTACCCGACATCAGAGGAGCTACAGGGAGTGCAGCCTGATGTGCTTCACAGAGTCGTGGCTAACTGCGCTAACTCCGGACTCACACGTAAACATGGATGGTTTTCATCTGATCCGGGCCGACAGAACCACGGAGAGCGGTAAGAAGAGAGGAGGGGGTCTGGCTGTGTTTGTGAACGATAAATGCCCAGAGTTACACCATCTATCTATCTATCAAAGAGACGCTATGCTGTAAGGACATTGAGCTGCTAGCGGTTAGCATGAGACCGTACTATCTACCGCGAGAGTTTACACACGTGATTATTATAGCTGTGTATGTCCCGCCCTCTGCTAGCGCTGCAGCAGCCTGTGAGGTCCTGCACACTGTAACCAGCAGACTCCAAACACAGCACCCTCAGGCCCTTTTCCTGATCTCTGGGGACTTTAATCGCATCTCCCTGTCCTCCACTCTCCCCACCTTCACCCAGTATGTTACCTGCCACACCAGAGACAATAAAACATTGGACTTATCGTATGCCAACACCAAGGAGGCATACAGCTCATCACCTCTCCCTCCCCTGGGGGGCTCAGATCACAATCTGGTTCATCTCCAGCCTGTGTATAAACCTCTAGTACACAGAGAACCAGTAGTGAAACGCACAGTAAGGAAATGGTCGGCAGAGACTGAAGAGGCCCTGAGGGACTGTTTCCATTCTACTGTGTGGGACAACCTCTGCAGCCCCCTGGAGGATAACCTCAACAGCATCACAGACTGCATTACGGATTACATGAACTTCTGTGTGGACAACACCGTACCCATCAAAAAGGTACGGTGTTTTTCTAACAACAAGCCATGGATAAATCCTGAAATTAAGGCTCTCCTCAAGGAGAAGAAGAGAGTCTTTAGAGCTGGAGACAAACAGGAGCTGAGAGTTGTTCAGAAGAAGCTGAAATGGAAGATAAGGCAAGGGAAGGAAAACTACAGGAGGAAGATGGAAGAGCAGCTGCAACAGGACAACATCAGAGGGGTTTGGAACAGCCTGAAGACAATCTCAGGACAAAAACCAACCCCCCAGGCTGCAGGAGACTTGGGGTGGGTGAATGACCTAAATAAATATTTTAATAGGTTTGATCAACCACCCACCCCTCCCACAGCATCGTCCCCCCTGCTGCAATCTCCTTCATCTTCAGGGACTGCCTGTCCTTCATCTCAGGACTTCACACCTCTCAGCTTCACACCTCCCAGCTCCCAGTCATTACACCCACCCCCGGCTTCTGTGGACTCCAACATACACACCCCTCCCCCAAAACCCCCTCTCTCCATCTCAGCACTTCAAGTGAGGAACGAGCTTCGCAAGATCAAGGTGCGGAAGGCTGCAGGTCCAGATGGCGTCAGCTCCAGGCTCCTGAGGTGCTGCGCAGATGAACTGTGTGGCATCCTAGGTTATCTGTTCAACCTGAGCCTGTCACTGGGGAAAGTACCACAGCTGTGGAAGACCTCCTGTGTGGTACCGGTACCAAAGACCTCCCATCCCAAGGACCTCAGCAGCTACAGGCCGGTAGCCCTCACATCGCATCTGATGAAGACCCTCGAGAGGTTGGTTCTAAACCATCTGCGCCCCCTGGTGAGGTCTTCATTGGATCCGCTGCAGTTTGCTTACCAGCCTGGCATTGGGGTGGAGGACGCCATCATCTACCTCCTGCACCGAGCTCTGACTCACCTGGAGAAGCCTGGAAGCACTGTGAGGATCATGTTCTTTGATTTCTCCAGTGCTTTCAACACCATCCAGCCACGACTTCTGAGGGACAAGCTGGAGCTATCGGGAGTGGACCACCACATGTCCCAGTGGATACTGGACTACCTCACAGAACGTCCACAGTATGTGAGGTCACAGGGCTGTGTCTCTGACACGCTGGTCTGCAGTACGGGGGCCCCACAGGCAACTGTGTTGGCACCGTTCCTCTTCACCCTCTACACTGCAGACTTCTCCATCAACTCCCCACGCTGCCACCTACAGAAGTTCTCTGACGACTCTGCCATAGTCGGCCTCATCACAGGCGAGGACGACTCAGAGTACAGGCAGTGGACTCTGGACTTTGTAGACTGGTGTCAGCAGAACCAGCTGCTGATCAACGCCGGGAAAACCAAGGAGTTGGTGGTGGACTTCCGGAGACGCAGACCCACCACACTGACACCGGTGAACATCCAGGGAGTGGACATTGAGATAGTGGACTCGTATAGGTACCTGGGTGTTCACCTGAATAATAAACTGGACTGGAGCCACAACACTGATGCTCTTTACAGGAAGGGTCAGAGCAGACTCTACCTGCTGAGGCGGCTGAGGTCATTTGGAGTCCAGGGAGCGCTTTTAAAGACCTTCTACGACTCTGTGGTGGCATCTGTCATTTTTTACAGTGTGAGCAGCGGTTTATTGGCAGCTGAAAAGGAAGAGGTTGGATAAACTCATCAGGAAGGCCAGCTCTGTTCTGGGATGCACCCTGGACCCAGTGCAGGTGGTGGGAGACAGAAGGACTCTGGCCAAAATAACATCTCTGATGGACAGAGTCTCCCACCCCATGAATGTAAATGTTGCTGAACTGCAGAGCTCCTTCAGTGACAGAGTGCTGCATCCTCGATGCATGAAGGAGCGTTTCCGCAGGTCCTTCCTCCCTGCAGCTGTCAGACTGTACAATCAGAACTGCTCCCAACAAACATAGATGTTTACATCAGCACTGTAACCGCAATAAGTTAACCAACTGATTCGCACTACAACCTGGTTTGCCTCTTACTTGTAGTTATTTTTATTTAACTTAATAACTGTACAATACTCTGTATATAGTAACCATTGTCCTTAATGTAAATATTTAAGAAAAATTGTGTATGTTTCTGTTCTGTGTCCTGTGTACTGTTTGTTTGTATATGTGTCTTTTTGCTGCTGTTACAACCAAATTTCCCCTTGTGGGACAATTAAAGGATTATTCTATTCTATTATTCTATTCTATTCTATTCTATTCTAAATAAGTTCAATACAGGGCAACGCGGCTAACAGCCTTGGAAAGCCTTCGATCATATTGAAATGTTGAAATCTTTCCTGCTAGACCAAATTGCAACATCTGATACCGCTGACCATAACATTTTATTACAGCTATCATTAAATGGAGAGTCCTCTTCACACACACACTGAGGTTAATTATGAAGCTCCAAGGACTTCTGTGCTAATACCAGTTCTGTTTACATTATACATGCTTTAGAAGGCATAGCATACATTTTCACAGCTATGCAGATGATACCCACTTTTATTGGTTAAACAGTTGGGATGTTTTAGATAGATAATGAGCTTTAATTTTCTGCTACTAAGTTCAGATAAAACTGAGGTTATTGTAATGGGACTTGAAAATCTTGGAAACACTGTCTAACAAGATCCTTACTCTGGACGGCAGCGTCTTGAGCCATCCGTTGTAGTGATTTGGCACATTATATGTAAAATTGAAGCACACAATCCCATCGCATAACATCAACATTTTATTTATATACAAAATAAAAATGCTTTTATACAGAAAAGAACTGTAGCTTCACAATTCATCACCGTTTACGTGGGTACATAGGGTTAGTCCCCATCCTTATCCCATAGTGATTCGGGTAATTTCTCAGGGCCTTGGAAGGGTGGCCATGTATCAGGATACATGTTTTAAAAGCATGTATCCTTTTTCAAACATGTATCCTACATTAAGCGCATTTTTAGACCAGCGTGTCAGAGACACAGCCCTGTGACCTCACATACTGTGGACGTTCTGTGAGGTAGTCCAGTATCCACTGGGACATGTGGTGGTCCACTCCCGATAGCTCCAGCTTGTCCCTCAGAAGTCGTGGCTGGATGGTGTTGAAAGCACTGGAGAAATCAAAGAACATGATCCTCACAGTGCTTCCAGGCTTCTCCAGGTGAGTCAGAGCTCGGTGCAGGAGGTAGATGATGGCGTCCTCCACCCCAATGCCAGGCTGGTAAGCAAACTGCAGCGGATCCAATGAAGACCTCACCAGGGGGCGCAGACGGTTTAGAACCAACCTCTCGAGGGTCTTCATCAGATGCGATGTGAGGGCTACCGGCCTGTAGCTGCTGAGGTCCTTGGGATGGGAGGTCTTTGGTACCGGTACCACACAGGAGGTCTTCCACAGCTGTGGTACTTTCCCCAGTGACAGGCTCAGGTTGAACAGATAACCTAGGATGCCACACAGTTCATCTGCGCAGCACCTCAGGAGCCTGGAGCTGACGCCATCTGGACCTGCAGCCTTCCGCACCTTGATCTTGCGAAGCTCGTTCCTCACTTGAAGTGCTGAGATGGAGAGAGGGGGTTTTGGGGGAGGGGTGTGTATGTTGGAGTCCACAGAAGCCGGGGGTGGGTGTAATGACTGGGAGCTGGGAGGTGTGAAGCTGAGAGGTGTGAAGTCCTGAGATGAAGGACAGGCAGTCCCTGAAGATGAAGGAGATTGCAGCAGGGGGGACGATGCTGTGGGAGGGGTGGGTGGTTGATCAAACCTATTAAAATATTTATTTAGGTCATTCACCCACCCCAAGTCTCCTGCAGCCTGGGGGGTTGGTTTTTGTCCTGAGATTGTCTTCAGGCTGTTCCAAACCCCTCTGATGTTGTCCTGTTGCAGCTGCTCTTCCATCTTCCTCCTGTAGTTTTCCTTCCCTTGCCTTATCTTCCATTTCAGCTTCTTCTGAACAACTCTCAGCTCCTGTTTGTCTCCAGCTCTAAAGACTCTCTTCTTCTCCTTGAGGAGAGCCTTAATTTCAGGATTTATCCATGGCTTGTTGTTAGAAAAACACCGTACCTTTTTGATGGGTACGGTGTTGTCCACACAGAAGTTCATGTAATCCGTAATGCAGTCTGTGATGCTGTTGAGGTTATCCTCCAGGGGGCTGCAGAGGTTGTCCCACACAGTAGAATGGAAACAGTCCCTCAGGGCCTCTTCAGTCTCTGCCGACCATTTCCTTACTGTGCGTTTCACTACTGGTTCTCTGTGTACTAGAGGTTTATACACAGGCTGGAGATAAACCAGATTGTGATCTGAGCCCCCCAGGGGAGGGAGAGGTGATGAGCTGTATGCCTCCTTGGTGTTGGCATACGATAAGTCCAATGTTTTATTGTCTCTGGTGTGGCAGGTAACATACTGGGTGAAGGTGGGGAGAGTGGAGGACAGTTAGCCACGACTCTGTGAAGCACATCAGGCTGCACTCCCTGTAGCTCCTCTGATGTCGGGTAAGGGCTGCCAGTTCGTCTACTTTAATGGGGAGAGATCTCACATTCCCCATAATAATAGATGGAATCGCTGGCCGGTACCTCCTAACTTTACTGCGACGCCCGATCCCGGCCCGAGTACCGCGTCTCTTCCTCCTCACTTCGCGGGGGATGTTAGCTTGCTTGGCGGTAGGCATGGCAGCGGAGGCTCCGAGGGCTAGCAGCTGATCCCTGCTGTAAACAATGGGAGGTCGGACCTCCACGCGCTCTCCGGACAAAGACGCCGTAAAAATGTAATAAAGAACACCATTGTCCATAGAATTCTGAGCTCCATTGTGGGGGACAGCACTCCACAATAGAAAAACAAAAACAAAAAACACAAAAACAACAGAGAAACATATATTAAAGAGAAAAAGGGACTCGGTCAGGTCGGAGCTGCTGATACTGGCTGCCAGCTCGGAGCGGCGCCGGAAGGAAGTTTTACAGTGTGTCAGTAAAGGGTGACATGCACTTCTGGCCCCTGTGTTGAATGAGCCCATGTTGGGTTTGTGAATTTGACACCTTAAGGTTTTGAAGTTGGGGATACTTGCTCCTGGTGAGCATAAGATGTCTGATAACAGCTTGACATCCCAGTTATAAATGGAATTCAAAATGTTTTTGGAAGTATGACTAATGTATAATCTGACTTCTAAGGTATGCACGCCAAGGCCTAGAAGACAAGGGGACAGTTTACTTTATGCTATAAAAACACAAACCTTAATCTTTGATCTTCCAACTTTATCTTTCTGTTCTGGTTTTAGAGTCTCTGTTTATTGAGTTGTACTTTGGGAATCACCCTGTTGTGAGACAAGGGTACGCGGGGAGAGAATATGGTATTATACAAGCAAAGTGTTTTGGCTGTATCAGTAGATCTAAGATATACACCTGTTATTGGTTATTAAGAAGAGTTAGCTGTGGTGCAGGTTTAATGTATAATTTTTGCATGAACTGTTCAAGAATTACAGACAGCTTTATATACCGATAGTACGGGCATTTTTTATTTAAGTAGAAGTATAGCTGCTAGTGTCAGAAATACTCAAGTAAAAGTTTGATAATGTATGGGCTCAGAAATGTGTTCAAAGTAAGAAAGTCAAAGTAGTAACCAAGCTGAATATTGTGCTATAATAAAATAATATTAGTAGGTGAGACTACAAACTTAGTCTGGTGGTGAAAAGGCCCAAGAGGGTCAAAGGCACATTTGGCAGCCAGGGTTAGAGCTCAGAGACCCTGAGCCTGGTGGTTGGGCTAGCAACATGGTCTGGTAAAAGAGTCTAACATCCATGCGTTACATGGTGTTGCACCTGATAAAAAACAAAACAAACAAACAAAAAAACCTAAGAACTAACCCCCTTGTTTAGAGGCGATTGTCAGTTTGGTGGGGTTATTAGAGACGCTGAGAGTGAGAGAGATCATGTTCTACATTACTTTAAAAGTGATTTTGAGAGCTGTTGCTGTATGAAACAGTGTCCATAGAAACATGGATCAACTCTGTTTATGGCATTGAGTGTTAAATTGTGACAGTTTCAATAAAGCTTGCAAAATTCTTGCATTTATACCGGGGAGCAAAGAAAAATTAGACATTGGTTGTACTATTGAAAACCAGTTTCATAAAAACCATGTAAACAGACATGAAGAAGAATGTGTTTGTAAAACTAGCAGTAAAATATGGGAACTATAAGGCAGACTGTTTCTGCTATCAAAACAGTTTGTGTTGTTAATCCTGAATGATTCTTGGTCACAACATTTTACTCCACACACATTTGGAAAATCGTATAGTTTGACAATAAATATCCCAGTAAAGACGTTTCATTTCTTGTGAAATATGCCGAGGGAGTGATCTTTATCAAAAGTAGAAGTTATAACTGTGGCTAAACCGTTGTACAAAAGAACTTTAAAAATCTATAGTGTGTGAGGTTGTGTAAGTAAGGGGTGGCTTGCCCTTCTTGCCCTCGTGTGACAAACCATCTGTTGGATCACGGATTTGACATCTTAGCATTGTGAAAGTGGGGAAGCATACTCCTGGCTGAGCATAAGATTTCTGCTTACAACTTAGAATCTCACTTCTAAATGAAATTAAAAAATGTTTTTTGTAAGTATGGCTAATGTATACTTTGACTTCTAAGGCATTCACACACACGCACGCACATGCACATGAACAACATCAACACAGAGAAGAAGAAGAGGGGGTAGTTTACTACGCATCATAAAAAAAAAACGCAATCATTAATCTTCCAACTGTATATTTCTGTTCTGAATTCAGAGTCCTTGTTTCTTTACTGAGCCGCACTTTGAGAGTCATACTGTTGTGATACTGGTGAGAAAAGGGTAAGGTGTGAGAGACTAAACCATTACACACAAAACTTCAAAAATCTAAAGAGAATGTGAGGCTGCTAGCTGTATTGTCCAGCAATAAACTTATCTACAATGTGCTAGTAAAGAGCAACTTGTACTTCTGTCCCATTAAGCGATGGTTTAACAAATTTCATTGCACGCTATAAAAGAAATCTGGATTTAAATAGAACATAGTAGTGTTGGATTAAGTGTAGGAAACACTAGTATAAGGTGTCTATGGAACAAATCTCCTTCAACATTTATAATGACCAAAGTGAGGACTACAGACATTTCTCTCAGTCAGCTGATTGTGTTTAGGGTAAAAGCAGCTAAATACACTGAGATTGCTCCACATTTTAGTGAGTTAACTCAGGATGTCTGTGGGTTTTGTCAACTTGGGGTGAACAAAAGCAGAAAAAACGGTAAAAGATTCGGACATTGAAAGTATGGTTTATTTCATGAATACAATGAAACATTTTACAGTCCACAGAGCAAAGTAGCATACATGACAATGGATACTACAACATAACACGGACAGTGAGAAGTAAAACTCATCGTCTTACCAGCTGTTATATTCTGTAAACTTAAAATAAACCCCTGAAATTAGATTTTAGTGTTTTAAGTCATGTATTTAAAAAGAAATGAGTCAACACTTGTTTCCCTCAGCAGCATTACTGAGGTGACACTTTAACAATGCTTCATATCACAGTCTTTATGATGAAAAAACATGTTCTCTCGTTAGCAGATGTAGCAGAATGCATTTATTGCAATGTATGAGCTACACTTCTTGTTAAAAAAAAACAAACAAAAAAAAAGCTCCTGTCTTGACCTTCGTTCTGCGAGCACGCACGCACTCACACGCACTCACACACACGCACTCACATAGTAGCACACGCAGCATTGCACACACACACACACACACACACAGAGAGAGAGAGAGAGATCATTAATACAAAGGACTGCAGCAGCTTTTTGGATTTTCACTCTTTGATGGATTTAATATGAACAGCCACATAAAATTCATTCCAATTTTTTGCCTGTGCCTTCTTCAAAAAGTTTACTGACATAGTAAAGAAGTAGCTAGGGAACTCAGTAAGTTTGAGCCGCAGTAGCTTAGGGACACTTTCTCAAATAAAGAGGATTTCATCATCTGCAGTTCATGAAAAAAGTGCCACATTAAAAACAAATCAATAGATCCACAAATTATGGATGCAGACTCTTTTCAGCTATTGAGGTATACTTCATGCACTTATCAGCATGCAGTTTAAAGGCTTGCATTAGAGTGCATTGGTGCATAGTTGGGCATCTTTTATGGTTATACCACTGTGAATTTTGCTATACAAATATGCTCAAGAGTCTATCATATGTTTGACATCCAACTAAAAATTCGAAAATATATATTTTTAAATCAGTAACTTTGCAAATTTAGAGGAAATGTTTTTGGACAACAAATGAGTCACGTTTTAAAAACAGTTTGAATAATCTGCGCTGCCAGACAGACATTTATGAAGCACCGGCTAACACACTTGCTTACCGTGGTAAAGGACCCGCGATGTCTTGGAGCAGAGAACCGCGTTGTATTGTTGCTTTTCTCTTATGCATAAGCAACGCCAGCCTGTCAGAAACGCTCTGTGTGGGTAGAAAATGGTCTGCACCAACGCTGGTCCTGACGCGAAATGGCGAGGGTCTCACGCTCTGAGAAATGCTTCATATAGGACCGGGTGTTTCCAAAAACAATAGATGGGGGACCGATAAGTCTGGGGGGCGATACACCTGCAGGGCATCACCATGCTGTGCAAGTTTAAAACAGTGAGGGTGGGGCACGCAGTTGCTGAGCTCCGGTGTAACTGGCCTAGATAGGCGTAAGGGTCCGCTGTTGCTGGCTACTTCAGAAAATAGGCGATACCCTGTTCGACTGGTACATCTGCGGGGCTTTTACCTTGTTGAGGAATTACAAAAGAAACGATACCGGCCACTTTAAACAATAGGTTGGGCCCTTGTTCACATGGTACTCTCAACAACTAAGTGATACACCTGCAGGGCATCACCTTGCTGTGCAAGTTTAAAACAATGAGGGTGGGGCACGCAGTTGGAGAGCTCCGGTGTAACTGGCCAAGATAGGCCTAAGGGTCCGCTGTTGCTGGCTACTTCAGAAAATGGTACATCTGCGGGGCTTTTTACCTTTTCCTAAGGAATTACAAATGAACCGATACTTCAGACAATAGGAGGGTCCCCCACCCGACCGGTACACCTGTCGGCTTTTACCTTTTCCTAAGGAATCACAACAATTAAATGATACCCACAGTGGGCTTTTGCAATCCTGAACAATTACAAACAATTAACCGGCTGTTTAGAAGTATCACTGCAGCGTTTATTTTCTAAAGGGCTGAATGTTATTTGCGACTATCTGTTGTGTTAAAAACTACTCTGAAACCATGAAACCCCTTACGGAAGAAATTCCCATTTGTTCCGTTTTTAAAATAAAATGCCTGGATCGGTGTCTGCTGAGACATTGTCAGAATCACAAAATTAGCGTGATTAAAACACAATTACTTTGAAAAGAGCGATACTGCCTGCTTATAACATTTATTTTCTAAAGGGCTGAATATTATTTGTGACTATTTACTGTGTTGAAAAACTAGCTGGCTCTGTCTCCCTCTTAGTTCAACATTCCGAAATCCCGATTTTTAAATAAAATGATCGCATCAATTCGTGAAAGAAACCCCAGTACATGCGTAAAAACTAGTTAAATTAAAACTAGTTGCTTGTGAACAGGCTGAAATTACCCGTACAGAAGAAATTCCCGTTTATACCGTTTTTAAAATAAAAGGCATGCATCACTGCATGCTGTGACATCAGAATCACAAAATGAGTGTGATTAAAAGATGATTAGTTTGAAAGAGTGATACTGCCTACTTATAGCATTTATTTTCTAAAAGGGCTGTATGTTATTTGTGACCATTTAGTGTGTTGAAAAACTAGCTGGCTCTCTCTCCCTCTTGGATCAACATTCTGAAATCCCGATTTTTAAATAAAATGATCGCATCAAACAGTGAAAGAAGCCCCTGTAGATGCGTAAAAACTAGTTAAATTAAAACTAGTGGTTTTATTAAATGAAACGCTTGTGAACAGGCTGAATTTACCTGTACAGAAGAAATTCCCATTTGTGCTGTGTTACGAGTTCGAAATTGAGGATGAGAGTAAAACAATGATAGTCCAGAAGAGGTCGGTCAAACAATTGATTTTAATGAATGCACGCAGCGTGGAGAGGTGTAAACTGCAAAACATCAGTTGTACATCTCTACCCAAAATACACTCTAGATTGCTTTTATAACATCAGGGTATTGTAACGCCCCCTCTTGCGTTTACAGTCACATAATTTGCATGTACAGAACATTCATGTATTTTAAGAATTAACTGCAGACACAGAAGTTCCCCTTTCTGGCATCCATCCAAATATGGTGATGATCTCAGGCCTTTGAGGTCCCCATGGACTTGTCCTCCTTGTGTCACCTGTAACTAGGCAAACTCAAATGCCACAAGAAGCTGAATACATTCAGGCCTTTGCTCAGACTATTTTACTGTAACAATATACTCAGCATATAAGCTTTTAAGATTTTTTAAAATAAAATGGTTGCATCGCTGCGAGCTGAGATATTGTCAGAATCACAAAATTAGTGTGGTTAAAACACTATTACCAACACTTTTGACTAGATGTAAATAAAAAGCATCCCCGATTTGTTAATGCGCACTGCGAAGAAAAACGCCTTCCACTCCGCCCGCAAAACAAAGAATTGCTCTTAAGGACACATATGTCTGCATAACTGAATGTTGAGACATACCAAAGTGATAAAAATAGTTTAATTAAAAACCCTATGGTTTGATTTAATTAAAACACAGTTAAAAAACACATAAACTCATATAAACCTATAAACTCATGTAACCTCTCTGACGCCCAGAGGGGGTGTTTTCCACACATGAACTCGCATACCCCCCAGCACACCTGAACGCGCATGCGCACACGCACGAAACCGGTCAAACCGGTTCTCAAACCGGTTTGGTTGGCCGCCATCTTGGACTGCTGCCATCGTATTACTACTTTTGTTAAAATGAATCAACACCCCTTTCTAATCATCATAAACCTCAAAGCACAGGCCGTGGGGGCGGTGTGGCAGCAATTTTTCACACTAGCCTATTAATCAACCAAAGACCCAGACAGTCTTAATTCATTTGAAAGCCTGATGCTTAGCCTTGTCCACCCTAGCTGTAAAATTCAAAAAACAGTCTTGTTTGTGATCATCTATCATCCACCTAGGCCTTACACAGAGTTTCTGTCTGATTTCTCAGACTTTTTATCTAATTCAGTGCTCAGCTCAGATAAAGTCATTATTGTGGGTGATTTTAACATCCATGTAGATGCTAGAAATGACAGCCAGTATAACTTTGACAAGCCTTTGAGTGGTATTTGTTCACAGATGGAAAAGTGCGAGCTGGACCACTGATTTAGATCATCTCAAATCAAATCAAAATCAAATCACCTTTATTGTCACATCACATGTGCTGGTACACTGGTACAGCACATGTGACTGAAATTCTTGTGAGCAAGCTTCATAAGCAAACGTGGTGTGCAAAATACAAGAAACATAAGAACAAAGCAAAATATAAGAATATGAATAAGAGAACTACAAGAATAAATATATGTAGCCCAGTGCGCATGTGCCGACCAACATGCAACATGTTTCAGTTGCTCCTGCATTTTCTCATTAGTTTAGCTTTTTCTTTTAAAGCTTTGTATAGCTTTTTCTTTCTTGTTCTTTTTTCCCCTTACTTGTACTTTCATGTGTTTATTATCTTTCCCTCAATCATGTGGATTGAGAGAGTTTTTGTTCTGCTGGTGGCCGAATTGTTACTTTTATTGAGGAACGGACTGTGGCACAACTCCTACATCCTGCACGGACTGTTTACTCCAGAAGATAAGATAACTCTTTATTGTCAATGCACAGTCATACATAGTACAACAGTACAATGAAATTGGAAAACTGTCCCACGTCGGCACTACATACAACATGACACGACATGACATATCATAACACAACACAACACAACACAACACAACACAGTAACTTAACCTAGTAATAAAATGATGAATAAGGGTATGTGTATTGCACACTGTTAATATTGCACATTAATTTTTATATTGCACCTTGTTTGTTGTTACACCCCCCCCCAAAAAAAAAAAAGTCCAGGGAGATAGCCAGTCAGGTCAGCTGTTTGCACTGATTACGGTTTATTGCCCTGTTGTAAAAGTGGTCCTTGAGTGTATTTGTCCGTGACCTCAGCAGCCTGAATCTCCTGCCAGACAACAGCAGCTTAAACACCCGGTGTCCTGGTGTGTACAGTCCCGTAGGATGCTGCATGTCATCTTGAGACAGCGTGTGCTGTACAGGTCCTTCAGGGAGGGAAGAGGATGTCCAGTGATTTTTTGGGCAGTATTGATGACCTTCTGAAGTGCTTTTTGTGTGCCATGGTGCAGCTGGAGAACCACACACAGATGCAGTATGTCAGCACACTTTCAATGGAGCAGTAGTAGACGACGGTCAGCAGCTCCCTCTTCAGGTCCATTTTTCTGAGGATTCTCAGAAAATAGAGACGCAGGTGGGCCTTCTTTAAAACCGCAGAGGTGTTTGAGCTCCATTGGAGGTTTGTGTCTATGTGCACACCCAGGAACTTGAAACTGGAGACCCTTTCCACCCACTCCCCATTGATGCTGACAGGCTGCAGACTTCCTCCTTCTGAAGTTGACTACCAGCTCTTTTGACTTGGTGGTATTGAGGTCTAGGTTGTTGTCTACACACCAATTCGACAGCCTCTGAACTTCAGCTCTGTACGCCGTCTCGTCTCCCCCAGAGATGAGCCCCACCACGGTGGTATCATCTCCAAACTTAATGACTGCGTTGTCTGGGTGGGAACTAACACAGTCATGTGTGTACAGAGTGTACAGTAGGGGACTCAATACACAGCCTTGTGGAGAGCCGGTGTTAAGGCTGAGGGCTGAGGAAAGATGAGGCCCCACTCTAACTCTCTGTACACGGTCTGACAGGAAGTCTCTGATCCAGTAGCAGCTGGTAGAAGGAAGTCTGATATCCAGCAGTTTAACTATTAGTCTGTCCGGGAATATCGTATTAAAAGCAGAGCTAAAGTCAACAAAGAGCAGCCTGGGGTAACGCCCCTGTTGTTCCAGGTGAGAGATGGTTATGTGGAGTGTTGTAGCAATGGCATTTTCAGTTGATCTGTTAGCTCTGTATGCGAACTGGAGCGGGTCGAGTGTGGATGGCAGGCAGGACGTGATGTGATGTCGGACCAGTTTCTCGAAGCACTTTATTATAACAGGTGTTAGAGCAACTGGTCCGTAGTCGTTGAGGCTGCTAATGTTGGTACGCTTTGGCAGTGGGACAATTGTGGCTGACTTTAGGCATGGCGGGATGCAGGACTGGGACAGTGAAGTGTTGAAGATCTTAGTGAAGACCCCGCCAGCTGGTCTGCACATTCTTTTAGAACCCTTCTGGTCACCCCATCTGGACCGGCGGCCTTCCTGGGGTTCACTGCCCTCAGTGTGCGCCTCACCTCATATTCCTGCACCATGAGCCTTGGACTGCTGCTGCTGTCTGATGTTTTTGCTGCTGCGGCCTCTGGTCCCTTTACATCAAAGCATGGATAGAAGTGGTTGAGCTCCTCCGCACGCGCCGCGTTACCCTCAATCAACGTGGTATTGCAAGGTTTGTGGTTGGTTAAGTACTGAACTCCCTGCCATACCTGTTGTGAGTTGTTGCTGAAGTGGTCTTCAATCCTCCTCTTGTATGCTGCCTTGGCCTCTTTGATGCCACTTTTCAACTCAGATCTGAGATTCCCGACGCTGCAGTCGAGTTAGCAGGCCGCACGCTACACCGGCACGACAGAAACAGCAACTCAGGTAAAAGCAGAGGAGGGGGGCTATGTGTTTACGTGCATAACGAGTGGTGTTGTAACAGCAGGATCATTCACACACACTGTTCTCCTGATTTGGAGGTTCTGGCAGTCTCGTGCAGACCTTTTTACATCCCGAGGGAGTTTACAGTAGTTATTGTGATAGCTGTTTATATACCGCCGGATGCTAACGTTGGCACGGCTCTCAGCCTCTTGCTCAACACCATAAACAAACAACAGCTTGCCCACCCCGATGGGGTTTTTATTGTCACAGGCGACTTTAACAAAGCGTGCCTAAAGACTGTGCTTCCTAAATTTGTTCAGTTTGTGGACTTTGCTACGAGAGGTGAACACACTTTGGACCGTGTCTATTCAAACATCAGGCATGCTTTCAGAGCGACACCCCTCCCCCACCTGGCTGGATCTGACCACCTCTGCATGTCCCTCACCCCCACCTACACCCCCCTGCTGAGGAAAACAAAGCCCCAGGCAAAGACAATAAAAACCTGGCCTGAAGGAGCCCTCTCTCAACTGCAGGACTGCTTCTCATCTACTGTATGGGATTTATTCTCCAACCACAACCTCCAGGAGTACACGGACACTGTACTCTCGTACATCAGGAACTGTGTTGATAATGTCACCGTCAACAAAAGGGTCAGGGTGTTTCCAAATCAAAAACCCTGGATGAATAGCGAAGTGCAATCCCTCCTAAAAAGCCGCAACACTGCCTTCAAGTCAGGGGACAGGGCTACATACAGGGCGGCCAGGGCAGACCTGAGTAGAGGCATCAGGAAAGCTAAGGCTGCCTATAGGAGAAAGATTGAAGATCACTTTGCTGACAACGACCCCAGAAAAATGTGGCAGGGGATCAATCACATTACCAACTACAGAAGCAATAACCAGGCGACATCTAGGACTGATGCCTCGCTGGCTGAGGATCTAAATCGTTTCTTCGCCCGCTTTGAGACGACCAGGCCCTCAGCTGTCACACCACTTCCACCCGCCCCCAGCACCGGCACACTAACACTTAGGGAGCATCAAGTGAGGTGTGTTCTAAGGTCAGTGAATCCCAGGAAGGCGGCAGGTCCTGATGGAATACATGGAAAGGTTCTCAGAGCATGTGCTGACGAACTGACCGGAGTCTTCACTAAAATCTTCAACCTTTCCTTGTCATTAAACACCGTCCCACCCTGCCTCAAAACCTCCACCATCATCCCCATCGCCAAAAAGACAGCTGTGGTCAGCCCAAATGACTACAGGCCTGTTGCACTTACACCTGTAGTGATGAAGTGCTTTGAGAGACTGGTCTGTCAGCACATCAAGGCCAGTCTGCCTCCCACTTTGGACCCCCACCAATTTGCCTACAGGACAAATCGATCCACCAAGGACGCTATCACCATAGCGCTCCACACTGCACTGAGTCACCTGGAGCACCGAGGAAGCTATGTGAGAATGCTCTTCCTGGACTTCAGCTCAGCATTTAATCATATCATCCCAGAGATCCTGGTCCAGAAACTGTCTCACCTGGGACTCTCCACCCCCATCTGCCTCTGGATCAAGGACTTCCTGACAAATAGACCACAGTCTGTCAGACTCGGCCCACACCTGTCCAGCACCATCACACTCAGCACCGGGTCTCCACAAGGATGTGTTCTGAGTCCCCTCCTGTTTACACTCTACACATCCGACTGCTCCCCTACCCATCTCTCAAACACCATCATAAAGTTTGCGGATGACACCACCGTGGTTGGACTCATCTCAAGGGGGGATGAGTCGGACTACAGAGATGAGGTCAACAGACTGACTGAGTGGTGTTCAGTTAATAACCTCCAACTGAACACCACGAAAACAAAAGAACTTATCTTCAACTTCAGGAAGGGCAGAGCAGACCCGGCCCCACTGTACATTCACGGGAGCTGTGTGGAGAGGGTGCACTCCATGAGGATTCTGGGCGTGCAGATCTCTGATGATCTCTCCTGGACTGCAAATACCACGGTGGTGGTAAAAAAGGCCCAGCAGCGTCTCCACTTTCTGAGAGTGCTCAGGAGGAACGACCTGGAGGAGAGGCTGCTGGTGACATTCTACAGAGCCACCATAGAGAGCATCCTAACGTACGGCATAACAACATGGTATGCAGGGTGCTCAGCTGCAGACAGGAAAGCACTGCAGAGGGTCATCAACACAGCCCAGAAGATCACTGGCTGCTCTCTGCCCAGCCTGGAGGTCATTGCAAACTCTCGGTACCTCAGCAGAGCTGGCAATATCATCAAGGACCATTCTCACCCCAGCAATCAAGTGTTTGAACTATTACCATCAGGCCGACGGTACAGGTCACATAAAACCAGGACAAACAGATTCAGGGATAGCTTCTTTCCCAGAGCTATCACTATAGTAAATAAGCACAAAAACAACTGAAACTGCTTAGCTACACCATACTGTCACTGTCAATTATTATGCTGCTATTCTTACTGTCATTACATTAATGCTGCTATCCTGTATATATTGTACTTACTATTGTTTGTTTTATTGTACCTTTTATATTTTACATTTATATTTATTATTGTATTTTTGCACCAAGGGAGTGGCACTCCAATTTCGTTGTACCCTGTACAATGACAATAAAGGCTATTCTATTCTATTCTATGGCAGGAGGGCTCTCCTCCTAACAGGAGTGTATGCAGGGGTCAGCAGCATGGACATGTGGTCTGACAAACCTAGATGTGGTAGAGGGGTTTCTCTGTAGCCTTTATGGATGTTGCTGTAGGCTTTATCCAGTATGTTTTCCCCCCATGTTGCACATTTATTATGCTGTTCAAATCTGGGGAATACTGACCTTAAGTCAGCATGGTTGAAGTCCCAGCTATGATGTGCACTGCGTAAGGATGGAAGTTCTGCTGATTGCTTAATGTCTTGTGCAGGTGCTCCATGGCCAAATTAGCATTAGCATTGGGTGGTACCAACACGGCCGTTACCATGACAACAGTAAACTCACGAGGTGAACGGGTCTGACCTCACAGTCAAATATTCTAAATCCGGGGAACAGTGGATGTCTACAGTCTTTGTGTTTTTGCACCAGCTGTCATTGGTGCATATGCATAAATCCCCTCCTTTGTTATTACCAGAGTGGCAAGAACATCCACTTATATGCACGTAGAAAGCGTAAAAAACAAAGCACCGAACGTGAGGAGCAGTGAACCGCTGCGTCTGTGCGCCCTGACATCTTTTGTTTTTTCTCCAGAGATCAGCTGATCGCCCTGATGCCGGCCGGCTCGCCAGTCAGACCCACAGACATACCAGCTGAAATCTGGAGGAAAACATATCGGGGATGCAGAGGTGGAGGACAGAAAAGGAGAAGGAAGGAGATGGTGGGACAGCGATGGCTCGATGCAATGAGGAGGCACAAACCATGTCTGCCATCTATCGTAATGGGAAATCTGCAGTCGTTATCAAATAAAATCAATGAGCTGATAGCGCTGGTACGGCGTCAGAGGGAATACCGGGAGTGTAGCCTGATGTGTTTCACCAAATCATGGATGCACCAGGATATTCCAGAAGATAATGCATCCGTGCAAGGCTTCCACACTGTTCGGGTGGACAAGGACAGTATTGCTAGCGGTAAGTGTAAAGGAGGTGGGCTTGCTGTTTTTGTTAACAACCGATGGTGTAACCCTCGCCACATAACAATCAAAGAAAGGATTTGTTGCCCGGACATTGAACTGTGTGCTGTTGGACTCAGGCCGTATTATTTACCCAGGGTATTTACTCATGTCATCTTAGTTGCTGTTTACGTCCCTCCCTTTGCTAACCCCGCAGCTGCATGTGACACTATCCACTCTGCCATAGCCCGGTTACAGACTCAGCACCCGAGTGCCTTCATTGTGACCTCGGGTGACTTCAACCATGTCACCTTGAACAATACACTACCAACATGTATGTGGCCTGTCCCACCAGGGGGGAGAGAATCTTAGATCTACTGTATGCTAATGTCAAGGATGCATACAGCTCCTCCTCCCTCCCCCCACTTGGAAGATCAGATCACAACCTGATTCACCTCACCCCCCTCTATGTGCCAATTGTGAGGAGGGAACATGTGACCACAAGGAGCATTAGGAGGTGGTCAGAGGAGGCCTTAGCGGAGCTACAGGGTTGTTTTGAGGTGACTGACTAGGAGACACTCTGTGAGCCTCACGCTAAGGACATCAATGGGCTTACTGAGTGTATCGCTGAATTGTTACCCAAATAACAAGCCGTGGGTGACTAAAGACATCAAAGCTCTCCTCAACGACAAGAAGAGGGCTTTCAGAGGGGCCAATAAAGAGGAGGTGAGAAGGGTCCAGGTGTTACTAAAGGACAAGATCAGAGAGGCTAAGGACAATTACAGGAGGAAGCTGGAGTGGAACAAACAGCAGAACAGCGTGAGAGAGGTGTGGAATGGCATGAAGACCATCACTGGATTCAGGCCAAACAACAGCAGGGGAGCTGAGGGAGGTGAGGATAATGAGTTGAATTAGTTTTTCAACAGAATTGACACTGCAGTGACTGCTCACATCCCCACAACCTCACCTGTAGTCAGCCTGAAATCCAGAGCCACACCACTGTGCCTGCCTCTCTCTTCACATAGCACTGTTGCCTTCGTTGAGAATCCTGACACACCTCCCCCACCCATCGCTTTCACTCAAGACCAGGTTCAGAGGCAAATGAGGAGGCTCCACTCAGGCAAGTCTGCTGGACCAGACAGAGTGAGTCCCCGCATCCTTAAGGCCTGTGCACCCCAGCTTTGTGGAGTCTTCCATAAACTGTTCATGCTGTGTCTGAGTCTGCAGAGGGTCCCAGTGCTGTGGAAGACATCATGTCTCATCCCGGTACCAAAGACGCCATGTCCTAGTGGCCCCCCATGATGACAGGCTTGCAGCACCGACCTCCCACATCATGAAGACCCTGGAAAGGCTCATCCTGGACCAGCTCCAACCCATTGTCAGACCACATCAGGATCCCCTTCAATTTGCTTACCAGCACCGTCTCGGAACTGAGGACACCATCATCTATCTGCTCAATCGTGTCTACACCCACCTGGACCAGCCGGCGAGCACTGTGAGGGTCATATTTTTAGACCTTTCCAGTGCTTTCAACACCATCAGGCCAACCCTCCTGGGTGATAAGCTAACAGCGATGCAGGTGGATGCTTCTCTGGTGTCCTCGATTGTTGAGTACCTTACAGGAAGACCACAATATGTGCGTCTTCCACAGTGTGTGTCTGACAAGATAATCAGCAACACAGGGGCACCACAAGGGACTGTCCTCTCCCCCTTCCTCTTCACCCTCTACACCACAGACTTCAGCCACTGCACAGAGACCTGCCATCTTCAGAAGTTTTCTGATGACTCTGCGGTGGTTGGATGCATCAGCAGGGATGATGAGACAGAGTACCGGGCTGTGGTCGACTTCTTTGTCACGTGGTGTGAACAGAATCATCTGCAGTTCAACGTGACAAAGACCAAGAAATTGATTGTGGACTTCAGGACGATCAGGAAACACTTGACACCTGTTTCAATCCAGGAGGTCAATGTTGACATTGTGCATGACTATTAATACCTCGGAGTATACATTGACAATAAACTGGACTGGGCTAAAAACACCATAGCACATCTGTCGGACAATGCTCAGGATTTTCTACGAGTCTGTTGTGGCCTGTGCAATCCTCTATACTGTTGCATGCTGGGGGAGCTGATTGAGGGTTGCTGATGCTAATAGACTCAATAAACTGATTCGCAAGGCCAGCAAGGTTGTGGGGATGGAGCTGGACTCCCTTAAGGTGGTTTCGGAGCGGCGAATGTTGTCCAAGATAAAGAAAATGCTGGATAATTCTTCCCACCCACTCCATGACATGCTGGCTAGCCACAGGAGCACGCTCAGTGAGAGACTGAGATTACCAAAAAGCACCACTGAAAAACAGAGGAAATCATTCCTGCCTGTGGCCATCTCCCTTTACAACTCATCCACCTAACACACTGTATACTGCAATAGCTACACCCTTTTTGCACATGCTCTTCTTTCTTATTCAGATATTTATCAGTAAGTGACTTATATGTATGTATATATTGTATATATTGTGCTATTTCTTACTTCTTGTATCGTCTGTTTTTGTTACTATTTGTACTGGAGCACTGTAACCAACATCATTTCCCCTAGGGATCAATAACGTATTCTGATTCTGATATGTACAAATATAAGAATGTATGCACATTACTGAATATGTATACCAAATATATATATGTGTGTGTGTGTGTGTATATATATATATATATATGTGTGTGTTTGTGTGTGTGTGTGTGTGTATACATATACATAAAACTAAATTAAACAACATATACAGAAGTCAGCAGTTGAATATTGTGCAAAACAAGTGGCATATATGTACAGTATAGAGTGCACAATGTCGAAGTTCCAGCAAGTGAAGGTGAGGTGTCTATGAAGTGTTCAGCAGTCTGGTGGCCTGATGGAAAAAGCTGTCTCTCAGTCTGTTCAAACTACTTCCATCAGGCAGGAGGGACTGCAGTATTCGGTCCTGAACCAGCAGTTTATGGCTGGGGTGACTGGAGTCTTTTATGATCCCCCCCTCTTTCCTCAGGCACCGCTTTTTGTAGATGTCCTGGAGGGAGGGAAGTTCACCTCCAATTTTCATTCAGGCACACCGCACCACTCTCTGGAGAGCTTTGTGGTTGTATGCAGTGCTGTTGCCATACCAGGTGGTGATGCATCCAGTGAGGATGCTCTCAATGGCACAGCGGTAGAAGGTCCTGAGGATGCGGGGGCTCATGCTGAATCTTTTCAGTCTCCTGAGGAAGAAGAGGCGCTGCTGCTCCTTCTTCACTGTTTTGTTTATGTGTACCGACCATGTGAGATCCTCCACCAGATGTACACCTAGGAAACAGAAGCTGATCACTCTCTCCACAGCACCACCATTGATGGTGATGTGGGGTGTGTGCTTCTCTGCACCTCTGGAAGTCCATTATCAACTCCTTTGCTTTTGTGACGTTGAGGGTGAGATGGTTGCCTCGACACCAGTGGGTCAGGGTGCTGACCTCCTCCCTGTAAGCCGTCTCATCACCTTTGGTGATAAGACCCACCACTGTAATGTCATCTGAATACTTCACAATGATGTTGGAGTTGCTAGTGACCGTGCAGTCATAGGTGTAGAGTGAGTACAGGAGAGGGCTCAGTACACACCCCTGTGGAGCATTATGACGGGGGATGAGGTGATGCTACCCAGTTTGACCACTTGGCGTCTGTCAGACAGGAAGTTAAGGATCCAGCTGCAGATTGAGCTGCTCAATCCTAGATCCTGCAGTTTTCTGTCCAGCTTCGAGGGAACAATGGTATTGAATGCTGAGCTGTAATCTACAAAGAGCATCCTCACATATGTGTCTCTTTTCTTACTATGGGGCTATGGCATCATTAGTGGACCTGTTGTGGCAGTATGCGAATTGTAGAGGGTCCAGTGAGTTGGGTAGTGCACAGCAGATGAAGTCCCTGACCAGTCTCTCAAAGCATTTGCTCACGATGGGGGTCAGGGCTACCAGTCGGCAGTCGTTCAGTGATGAGATGGTGGATTTGGGTACAGCGACGATAGTGGCCGTTTTGAAGCAGGTTGGGATTACAGACAGAGAGTTTTTGAGTAGTGGAATACATTTTCTGCTTTGAATGTCTGAATGGACAACAGAAAACATTCGTGGTGAAATTGGGAGCAGATATCGCTCAGTGGGTAGAGCCAGTCATCAACTAATTGGAAGTTTGGTAGTTCAGTCCTTGGCTGCTCCAATCTATGTGTCAAATATACTGATGCATCCATTAGATAAAAAGCATTTAAAAGCACAGAATAAAATGTGCTTGCATGAATTCTATAAACAGAGCTTACATGCTGGTTCAAAATCTACCCATGCATGTAAACTGTGAGAACACATAAAACCACCTGTCAACTTCACCCATGACCAGGTTCAGAGACAAATCAGAAGACTCCACTCGGGCAAGTCTGCTGGACCAGACGGGGTGTCCCTGTGTCCTCAAGGCCCAGCTTTGTGGAGTCTTCCATAAACTGTTCATGTTGAGTTTTAGTCTGCAGAGGATCCTAGAGGGCTGTGAAAGCTGTCATGCCTCATTCCTGTACCAAAGACAGCACGTCCCAGTGTTCCACAGGATTACAGACAGGCAACCTATAAATTCTTGCTTTGCCAGTTGTAATTCCTGAGCTACCACTTCACTTAAATGTTGACTTCACTCTTGTGTCAGACAAAACTAAAGGGCTCGATTGTTTTAACAAATGCTGCTGTTTCTTCTTGTTCATTGTCTAGCACAGTATGTTAAAAGTGACACAGCTCTGCTTGTAGTGTCCTGGTTACTTTTACCTTTAAATCTGTCACAGTGGAAAAGGTCTGTAAGGCTTTGTCTGGACTGTTTGACTTTTGAATGTTGAGGGTCTTCAATCTGTCTCCTTCCTTCTACCTTTTGGCTGCAAAGATCAAACCAGAGTTCGATTTAAACAGACTAAACACTGCTGGTGTGAAAACAACCTTGGTTAAGGTAAAAAAGGAATTACATTTGGCCTTCCTAATGGAGGCAGCAAACTGATTGTGCAACTGATCAAAACATAGCCAATGTTTGATGAATGTTTGATTTGGCACATTTCATGCTGGAAACGCTTCCTTATGCAACCCCAAAGGGATTTGTGTATCTGCATATTCACTTGAGGTCAATCATGTGCCATTTGAAAAAGCTCCAATGGGTCATGCCTCATTGCCTGCAATGCTGTAACGGTTACAGGATTCCACACTGAAAGGAAAATCAAGATTAGATTGAGGGTTTCAGGCTCTCGGTATTACTGATATATTTTCTACTTGGACCTCTCCATGACCCATGTGACCCTCCAGGCTTTCATCCCTCTGCCTGTCAGTGTTTTGTTCTGTGTGAGTTTCACACTGCAGGAAAACAGATCAAGCAGATTAAACCAGTTTGCTCCAAGAAGTCAACATTCAGGTTTTACAGGCTGAGGTGGAGCCTGCTGTGCTCAACAGTAAGTCCTGACACTCATTGTGTCAGTGTTTGCAGGTGAGGTGATCCAGCTCAGGTGAAGTGAAGTCTTCAGCTCCAGACTGTTAACTGTTGGATCTGTGAGGAGAACCAGGACTCAGCGTCACTGCTGTAAGTCTCTCTGATCATTCAGCTTTCATTTGTCTTGGAAAGTGTTTCTATTCAAAAGGCAGCAAACATTTTCTCCTTGTTACTGCTCACTGACATCTCAGACTGCTCACTCTTTATCAGAACCACTGCAGCTCTCAGATATCAAACAGCTGCTAACAGATCAGTTTTCTTTTACTCTGTGAGAGAAGAGGAGAATATTAAACTTGTCTTTACTTATGGCCGTCCAGCTGAGCCCCTCCCTCTGCTCACACTAACCTCTAGTGGTTGTGTGAGTAAGAGCAGTGAAGAGACATGTAAAGCTGTAACACAGGTGATTTCAGGAACCAATCACAGCAGACTGTCTGTGTTATATTTGTTCACATGAGGTAAAAACATCCATCTGCAGAGTTTATTCTCATGTCTCAGGAATGTGTTTATCCATGCTTTCTGTCACTTGTTGTGATATGAATGTGTACATGTTATGATGATTCAGATATATGTAATGGTGTTAACTAATAAAGCAGCTATTATGTATTGTAACACATACTTTTGTGAATATTAATATATTATAATACAGGTGTGACACAACAGGCTGTACTGAGGCTATATACAGTGTTGGGGAGTTACGGAATACAGCACCGTTACGTTTTTAAAATACAAAATATCAGTAACTGTATTCTGTTACAGATAGTTTTTTGAAATAAATGGATTACAGAGCATTTTTTTCCTGTTTCATATGTTAGGCTATGCCCTCTCTATTTTTGGTAATTCCATGCCAGTGGAAACCCAAACAAAACACGCATTAAGAGGCTCTAATGCCCGTGTCTCAATCTCACGGCCCATGTCACCTCTACTTGCAGCCCGCATAATGACAAGAAGAAATATTTTTAAAAATTATTATTCAAAATATAATTTAAAGTGACCTCTATCCCCTCTTGTGGCCAGCTTATTATCCCTTACTTTCTTACCATCCGACTACACTTCTCTAATCCAGACAACATTCCAATGTCATTGTTGTATATCCTGGTGGTGTGGATCAGTGACTTGATGTCTCGTTCACTCCTGGCATACAGCTTGTTGTCATCCATGTGGCATCCATGGAGCTTCCATGTGGCACTGAGGTAGATTACTGGCCGGAAGTTGGATTGGACCAGTCCCTTCTGGTGGTCCTTGGGGATCAGGACTGTTCACCCTTTAGTTATCCATTCTGGGTGTCTGTCATTGACTAGCAGCTGGTTAATTTGTGCTGCCAGATGTTCATGGAGTGCAGTGAACATCTTAAGCCAGCAGGCCTGAATCATGTCAGTGCCTGGCACTGTCCAGCTCTTTATACTGGAGAATCTCTCTGGGATTTTTGCCATTGTGATGGTTACTGGAGCCTGTTCGGGTAGTTGTTGTAGTCTGCTCTTGGATCCACTAGCCACTGAGCATTATTGTTATGTGTTGCATCCTGCTCCTAGTATTAATCCATCTCCAGCCTTGGTAGGGTCATTCTCATATTGTTCCCCAGCCTCTAAGTGTACACCTTTGTTGGTTCAGTGGAGTACAGCTAGTTTTTTCTCCTACCTTCATATCTCTAGTATACATCTCCAAGCACCTGGCCAAAGCTGTGAGTCTTTGCTTAGCAGCTTCTAAGGCATCAGGTATGGGCAGCTTGCTGATTTTTCGGGTATCTCTTTCTACATGTAATGGTCCTGGGTCGGTGACCCAGTGTTTTGGTTTTTTGTATTTTTATTGATTTTTGTTTTCTTCTGGGTTTTGTCTCCTAGTGTGATGGTTTGTTTAGTATTTCTAGTTCTTTAGTCCCTGTACTCTGTCCCCTCTGTGTAGTTTCAAGTCTGTCCCCTTGAGAAAATTGTATTTCCTGTTTTACTTTGGAGGTCCATGTTTCAGGTCATGTATTCTGT
Source organism: Pelmatolapia mariae (assembly GCF_036321145.2). Lineage (NCBI taxonomy): Eukaryota > Metazoa > Chordata > Actinopteri > Cichliformes > Cichlidae > Pelmatolapia > Pelmatolapia mariae. Next base: position 193,632 of record NC_086230.1, on the reverse strand, counting down.
TTTGTTTCCTCCCTGCCTCATCATGTTTGAGTAGTCAGATGTGTTCCCTGCCTGTTTGCCACTTCCTAATTTCATTGTGTGTGTGTGTATTTATAGCATATTTATATTTACTTATAGTCTGTGAAGGTTCTCAGTCATCCAGGTCATGGTAGTCTAAAGAGCTTGGAAAGAAAAGCGTCTGGACTTCTTTAAGTTGCTTGAAGACGTTTCACCTCTCATCCGAGAAGCTTCTTCAGTTCTAAGGTCAAATGGTGGGGGGTCCGAGATTTAAGTCCTAGGGGAATGTCCCCCAAGAGGGTCATGTTGGTCCTGAGTGTGTGGTTGGGTCTGAAGCACACTGGGATGTCATGCTTGGAGAAGACTCCTGACTTTTTCTGATAAACCAGCAACATAGGGGATGACAATGTTGTTGCGTTTATCTTTCTCCCTAGTTGGTGTCTGATTTTCTTTTCTGTAAATCTTTGCTGACTTGATGAAAGCCCAATAAGGATAACTGCATGTTTTAAGAGCCTCCTTAACGTGTGTGTTCCCTCTTTTTTGCTTCAGGCTTAGGGAAAAATTTTGCCCGGTGGGGGAGACGCGGTGCTTAGAAAAAATGTGTTTTAACTCTTCCAATATTCCTGACTATAAAGGATCACTAAAGGCTTTTACTTGTTTATAGGGGAAACCTGCAGTCAGCTTAGACTGAAGAAGACACTTGGATCAGTAATAATAATAATAATGCATTTTATTTGAAAGCGTCTGTCAGAACACTCATGGACACTGTACACAGCAGAATAATAAAAGCAACATAAAAGCAAGCAGTTTAGACAATCATAAAAACATAAAAAGTAAAACAAATTTAAAATAGGAGAGTGTGGAGGTTACGTGGGATAAGCCATTTTGAACAAGTGAGTTTTGAGTCTAGACTTAAAGAGAGAGAAGGAAGTGATATTTCTTAAATCAGGAGGTAGGGAATTCCAGAGTCGAGGAGCAAAGCAACCGAAAGCCCTGCTCACCATGGTGGCAAGACTGGGGGAGGGGACAGAGAGAGAAAGAGAAGAAGAAGATCTAAGACACCAAGATGGAATGGTGATCTGAACCAAATCAGAGAGATATGGAAGGGAGACATGATGAACAGTCTTAAATGTATACAAAAGTATTTTAAAATTGATGCGATATTTGACCGGGAGTCAATGAAGCTGGTGCAGGACAGGAGTAATGTGATGGATAGAAGGGGTCCTGGTAATAATATGGGCAGAAGAGTTCTGGATGCGTAGGAGCTTGTGGATGGATTTTTGAGTAAGACCATAAAGAAGTGAATTACAGTAATCAATCCGGGAAGTAAAAAGGCTATCAATAAGAATGGCAGTGGCATGTGGAGTGAGAGAAGGACGGAGTCGATTAATGTTGTGCAATTGGAAATATGCAGACCGAGTGACATCATTAACGTGTGAATTGAAAGATAGAGTACTGTCAAGGATGACACCAAAATTTTCACAGAGGAAGAAATGGAGACCGGCGAGATATTGATAGTAAGAAAGAAGCTATTAGTTCTGGATAATGTTGATTCAGAGTCTACCAAGAGAAGCTCAGATTTGTTACTGTTGAGTTTAAGAAAATTAGAAGACAACCATGAATTTAGTTCAGCTAAGCAGAGGGTGAGGGAGGATGGGGGGAGAGCAGAATCAGGTTTAGTGGACAGATAAAGCTGGGTGTCATCAGCATAACAGTGAAACTGAATATTATATTCATGAAAAATGTGTCCAAGCGGAAGAAGGTAGATAATGAAAAGAAGGGGCCCCAGGACAGATCCCTGGGGCAGGCCAGTGATCAAAGGAAAGGACTGAGAAGTGAAGGATTTGAGTCAAATAAACTGAGTGCGATCAGACAAGTATGATTTAAACCAGACTAGCGTAGTATGGGAGAGACCGATGGAGAATAACCTACTAAGGAGAATGGAGTCAGAAATATTGTCGAAAGCAGCAGTCAGATTGAGAAGAATAAGAATGGAAAGTAAACCGGAGTCAGCTGCCATAAGAAGATCATTGGTTATAAGTACTGTTTCTGTGCTGTGGGAGGGGTGAAAACCAGACTGGAACTGTTCATACAGATTATTTTTAGTGAAGTGTGAGTGGAGTTGTGTGGCAACTATCTTCTCAAGAATTTTTGAAAGGAATGGTAGATTGGAAATAGGACGGAAATGATCAAAATTATTGGGATCTAGACCAGTTTTTTTCAATATTGGGGTGATAGCAACAGAAGCAGGAACAGTTCCAGTGGTAAGTGAAAAATAGATGATAGCATGTGAGGGGAAGCAAAGAGGGTAGACATGCCTTGACCAAAACTGTAGGAATGGGGTCTAGCTAACAAGTAGAATGTTTTGATTTACAGATGAGATCTGAAATATCAGTAACAGAAAGCAGAAAAACAGTGTGATGGGAGAGGAATTACAAAGGAAGAACTACATGGAACATCAGAAACAAGGTCTTGGTGTATTTTGTGAATTTTCTCATTGAAAAATAACATTAGAGAATCACAGAAGGAAGATGAGTAAAGGCGAGCATTTAAAAGATCTGGTGACCTGAAAGAAGAGTTGAACAGTGAAAACAGTATCTTGGTTGAGTCATCATTTGAACAGATAATGGTGGAGTAGTAAGCAGATTTTGTTTGATTAATACACTCCTTATAATACAGAATATGATTATTAAACATTTCCCTGTTGATAGTAAGACCAGTTTTCTTACTAAGACGTTCAAGCCGTCGGCCTTTTGCTTTCAGGAGCCTGAGTTCAGCTGTAAACCAGGATGCTGACTGAGAGAATGATACAGATTTGGTTTTGAGTGGGGCAACAGAGTTTAGAATACTATTGAGACTAGACTTATAATAGAAAACCAAGTCCTCTTGGGTTAGCAGGTTATAAAAATGCAAATGACTAGAGAAAGCAAAAGAAAGGGTATCAGGATTGATTTTCTTAATATTCTGAAAAGAAATGGTACGAGGGTTCTTGGTTATAGAAAGGTCATTTTGACATTGAAAGAAAGTAAGAAAGTAAGTAAGTAAAGTTTATTTATTAAGCGCTTTTCATAGACATGTAGTCACAAAGCGCTTCACACAGAGATTAAAATAAACAGAATAATAAATAGCAAAATGCACAATATACACAATATAGAATTTAAATGTAAATTAAAAAATATAAAAATATAAAAGGCATTGGTCAACAGAAAGCTTGTTTAAACAGTAAAGTTTTTAACTGTTTTTTAAAGGATTCCACAGAGTCAACCAAACGTAGTTGTAGAGGTAGACTGTTCCACAGCCTTGGTGCCACAGCCTGAAAGGCTCTGTCCCCTTTCGTCTTCAGACGTGTTCTGGGAGCAACCAACAAACTCTGAGTCTGTGAGCGGAGACGGCGAGCAGTAATGTATTTTGTGAGAAGCTTGGATAAATAATCTGGGGCTTGGCCATTTAGTGCTCTGTATGTTAAAACAATAATTTTAAAACGAATTCTAAAATCTATTGGGAGCCAATGTAAAGAACATAAAATAGGAGTGATGTGAGCTCGCTTGCTAGAGCGAGTTAGTAGTCTGGCTGCTGCTTTTTGTATAGCTTGGAGGCGAGAAAGAGATGATTTATCCAAGCTGGTAAACAGGGAATTACAATAATCTAAACGTGATGACACAAATGCATGGACAATTTTTTCCAGTTCAGCAAAGGAGACCATATGTCGCAGTTTAGAAATATTCCTTAAATGAAAGAAACAGGAACGAGACGGAGATTTTACGTGTGAGTCAAGGCCCAAAGAAGAGTCAAATATTACTCCAAAATTTCGAATATTTGGCTTAGCGGAAGAACAGAAAGGGGCAAGAACCTGACTGATTTTAGAATATAGATCAGGAGGAGCTATGATCATGGTCTCTGTCTTGTTCATGTTTAAAACAAGGTAATTGTTAGAAAGCCAATCAGAGATTTGAGTTAAAGCCTGGACTAGGGTGGACAGCCTATCCAGCTGATGAGGCTTAAAGGACATATACAGCTGAATGTCATCGGCATAGAAATGATAAGAAAGGTCACTGAATAATGCCAGCTAAAGGAAGCATATAAAAAGAAAATAATAATGGACCCAAAACTGAACCCTGTGGAACCCCGCAGGTTAGGGCAGCAGTGTTAGAGGAGAACCTATCAGTCCTAACAGAAAAGGTCCTGTCTGATAAGTAGGAAGAAAACCAGTCTAAGGCGGTGCCAGATATACCAGCCAAAACCTTGAGCCTGTTGAGTAGGATTTTGTGGTCGATGGTATCGAAGGCTGCGCTAAGATCTAGCAAAATGATCACGGAACAATTTCCTGCATCAGATGCCATTAGTAGATCATTATGGACCCTTAAGAGAGCGGTCTCCGTAGAGTGCTGCTTTTGAAAGCCAGACTGAAAAGGGTCAAAAATCTGCAATCGGCATAGTAAGGACCTGAACTGATTTTCCACAATTTTTTCTAGTAATTTACTTATAAATGGCAATCTTGAAATAGGACGATAACTACTAGGGGAGGTAGGATCTAGATTCTGTTTTTTTAACAGAGGGGTTACCTCAGGGTGTTTAAAATAGGACGGAACACAGCCTTGCCTCAGTGAATTGTTGATGATGGATAGTAGTGTGGGACCAATGCTGGTGAGAGTCCCAGACAGGACAGAGGGAGGTAATATATCTAAGGAGCATGATGAGGATTTCATTTTACCTATTACTGCAATTAAGTCATTGAGTGTGATTGGAGAAAAAGAAGTAAGTGACCCGGGACAACAAGGGGCATCTTCATAAGGGGAGGCACTTGAGGAGATTTTGGATCTCAAGTCCATCACCTTATTTACAAAGTAATTGAGGAAAGTGTTGCAGTCTTCATCAGAAAGTAACACAGCATGCTGAGTTGGAGGAGAAACAATACTATTGATAGTATCAAATAGAATTCTTGGGTTATTTTTATGACGATTTATGAGATTATTGAAGTAAGAGGCTCTGGCCTCTTTAACTGACTCATTAAATAAGTGAAGAAGTTCTTTGAAGTGTTCCCGATGGACAACCAGCCCAGTGGACTTCCAGAGACGCTCTGCTTTTTGACAGGAGCGTCGAAGACCACGGGCTTGATTATTTAACCATGGTGTGCAGGAACTAACAGTGCAATGACTAGTTTTGAAAGGAGCAACCTGATTAAGAATGGCAAGACAGTGTTCATTAAAAGAATTAATAAGGATGTCAACCTTGTCAGAAGAAGGTTTAAAATTAAAAAGTGAAGAAACTTTAAAATGACAGAGTCATCAATGAAGCGCCTGCGCCTAATAAAGCTTTGGGAAAGAGACTCTGAATTGAACAATACATTAAAAAAGACTGACTTATGGTCGCTAAAAGAAACATCATTTAAGTTCATGTGGTCAAGGGAAACACCACAGGTGAAGACCAAGTCCAGAGTGTGCCCAGCTGTGTGAGTAGGACCTGATACATGTTGAACAAAATTGAAAGAGTCCATAATGCTCAGGAACTCCTTAGTGGTACTATTTGATGAGTCCTCTGCATGAATGTTGAAGTCACCAACAATGATAACCTTGCCCAGTTTAATCGTGGAATTTAAAAATTCTTGTAGGTCTGACAGAAAAGATGTAGCAGATCCAGGTGGACGATAAATTAAAATGCCATATATGGGCTGTTCTCGTCCAATTTTTATCATAATCATCTCAAAAGAGTCGTAACAGCTAGAGGAGATCATCTGGCATAAGAATGTCTTTTTGAAAATTACCGATGTTCCACCTCCTCGTCGAGATATCCGAGGTGCACAGAGAAATGAACAGTCAGCGGGACACAGCTCTAAAAGATGTGAGAAGTCATTCTCACGCTGCCACGTCTCAGAGATAAACATAAAATCAAGCTTCTCCGTACAGAACAAGTCATTTAAGATATAAGACTTGTTGGCAATTGAGCGGGCATTAATTAACATCCATTTAACGCTGCGACTCACCGGGACAGGGGTAGAGTTTCCAGGAACAGAGTTCGTACTATGCGGTAAGCTGCGCAGCAAAACAGGGTTCCTGCCGCGATGAGGCATTGCTTTCCATGCTTTTAGGTGGAAGCCTGGGTGGTAAACACAGTGGGTTGTGGGGATTAATCCAGCTCCGACAAGTCTCAGGCGGATCTTACCGCTAGCAGCCCAGGAATAAAGCCCACGAAGATCTGCCTCTTTCCGAAGACGACGGAGCAGGACAAGAAAGCCGGCTCTCTTCCCCTGCTTCCTCCGACGAGGCCTCTGAAGCAAAATTGAGCTGACCGGCAAGAGTGGAGGTAAACCGGGTGCTGCGTCGCGCTCAAGCGGTGGTGGGAAAACAACGTCATATCGTTGACTCTGAAAGTTATCCATGACTGATTTGATCGCCAGTAACGCATGGCGATCGTAAATCCGAAGGGAGGTGACACCGGACAAAACTGTAGCAAGAACACTTGCATAACATATAAAGTAAACAAACACACAGACGGAGGCAGCGGCACAGCCAAACACAGGCGCCATCTTGCTTCCAAATCACACACACAAGGACGAAGAAGCAAGTGATCAGAAATTAGCACTTCATCAGCTTTGCAGTTGAAAGGAGTAAGTCCAGAGCAACAAACTTGGTCCTAAGTATGGCCCTTAGTATAATTAGGAAAGTTTATATGTTGTTTAAAGCCAAAACTATCGAGGCAGGATGAAAAGTCTTTGGTGAGAGGATGATCATTGTTATCCGTATGAATATTAAAGTCTAACAGGAGTATTATGTTAGGGGAAACAGTCTCTCTGGGAGTAGTAAGGGCTATCTTATATTATCTTAAACTTTATGATATAACACGCTGACCCTGATCTGTTCTGTTTTTTCAAAGATGTACTCTTGTGTTTTTGCAGATGAAAAATGAAGGAACCTCTTCAGAACCAACTCCTGAAAATACTGGGAGATTTAGGAGAGAAGGAACTTAAATATTTTAAGTGGTATCTACAGAAATCTGACTTACTGGATGGTTTAGCAGCAATTTCAAAGAGTGATCTTCAGACAGCTGACAAAGCGGAAACAGTGAATATGATTATCAACAAATGCAAAACTGAAGATGCTTTAGAAATCACAAGGAAGATTTTGGACAAAGTCAAGACTCGAACAAGTCAGTAACAGGAAAAGAAAATAATATCTCTCACTCACACACACACACGCACACACACACACAAATATATATATGTATATGTATAACTCCCCGTTCGCCCCTGCGGGCGGTCAATCCTTCAAGCTCAGGTCCTCTACCAGAGGCCTGGGAGCTTGAGGGTACTGCGCAGTATCTTAGCTGTTCCTAGGACTGCGCTCTTCTGGACAGAGATCTCGGATGTTGTTCTCGGGATCTGCTGGAGCCACTCGCCTAGCTTGGGAGTGACTGCACCTAGTGCTCCGATTACCACGGGGACCACCGTTACCTTCACTCTCCACATCTTCCCGAGCTATTCTCTGAGCCATTGGTATTTCTCCAGTTTCTCGTGTTCCTTCTTTCTGATGTTGCTGTCATTCGGAACCGCTACATCGATCACTATGGCCGTCTTCTTCTGCTTGTCTACCACCACTATGTCCGGTTGGTTAGCCACCACCATTTTGTCCGTCTGTATCTGGAAGTCCTACAGGATCTTAGCTCGGTCATTCTCCACCACCCTTGGGGGCGTTTCACATTTTGACCTCGGGACTTCCAGGTTATACTCGGCACAGATGTTGCTGTATACTATGCCGGCCACTTGGTTATGGTGTTCCATGTATGCCTTGCCTGCTAGCATCTTGCACCCTGCTGTTATGTGCTGGATTGTCTCAGGGGCACTTTTACACAGCCTGCACCTGGGGTCTTGGCTGGTGTGATAGACACCAGCCTCTATGGATCTTGTGCTCAGAGCTTGTTCAAGTGCAGCTATGATTAGTGCCTCTGTGCTGTCTTTCAGTCCAGCTTTGTCCAGCCACTGGTAGGATTTCTGGATATCAGCCACCTCCGCTGTCTGCCGGTGGTACATACCGTGCAGGGGCCTGTCCTTCCATGATGGTTCCTCGTCTTCCTCTTCATTCTTGGGTTTCTGCTGCCTGAGGTATTCAATGAGCACACTGTCAGTTGGGGCCATCTTCGCGATGTATTCGTGGATGTTTCTTGTCTCATACTGGACTGTGGTGCTGCCACTCACCAGTCCCCGGCCTCCTTCCTTCCGCTTAGCGTACAGCCTCAGGGTGCTGGACTTGGCGTGAATCCCTCCATGCATGGTCAGGAGCTTTCTTGTCTTGATGTCAGTGGCTTCTATCTCTTCCTTTGGCCAGCATATTATCCCAGCAGGGTACCTGATCACCGGCAGGGCGTAGGTGTTGATAGCACGGATCTTTTTCTTACCGTTCAGGATACTCCTCAGGACTTGCCTGACCCTCTGCAGGTACTTGGTGGTTGCAGCTTTCCTAGCGGCTTTCTTGTGGTTCTCATTTGCCTGCGGGATCCCCAAGTACTTGTAACTGTATATCCTGGTGGTGTGGATCAGTGAATCGATGTCTCATTCACTCTTGGCATACAGGTTGATGTCATCCATGTACAGGAGGTGGCTGATAACTGTGCCATTCCATAGTCGGTATCCGTAGCCAGTCTTGTCAATGATCTCACTGGGGTTCAGGCCTGCAGAAATGCAGTGGGGACAGAGCATCTCCTTGGTATATCCTACACTTGATGGCAACTTGTGCTATGGGCTTGAAGTTGGCCTCTAGTGTTTTCCGCCACATCCCCATTGAGTTCCTGATGGAGGCTCTTAGGCTCCTGTTGAGTTCTAGGCATTCCAGGATCCAGGTGTGGGGCATCAAGCCATAGGCCTTCTTGTAATCAATCCAGTCTGTGCACAGGTTGATCAGCCTAGTCTTGCAGTCTCGGCTGATTGCTCGGTCTACCAGTAGCTGGTGTTTTGCGCCTCTGGTATTCTTGCCAATCCCTTTCTGTGCCCCACTCATTTATTTAGCCATATCCCTTTTCGTCTTAGCTGCTATGATGCCTGACAGGAGCTTCCATGTGGTACTGAGGCAGGTTATCGATTGGTAGTTAGATGGGACTGGTCCCTTCTGGGGGTCCTTGAGGATGAGGACTGTCCGGCCTTCGGTTAGCCATTCTGGGTGTCTCTCATCGACTAGCAGCTGGTTCATTTTTGCTGCTCATGGAGTGCAGTCAGCTTCTTCAGCCAGTAGGCGTGAACCATGTCAGGGTCTGGTGCTGTCCAACGCTTCATACTGGAGACCCTTTCTTGGATGTCTGCCACTGTGATGGTTACTGGACCCTGTTCAGGGAAGTTGCTGTGGTCTGCCCTCAGATCCACTAGCCACTGAGCATTGCTGTTATGGGTTGCCTCCTTCTCCCATATGCTCTTCCAGTATTGCTCTGTCTCAAGCCTTGGTGGTGCTGTTCTCATATTTGTCCTGCCACTGAGAATACACCTTGGCTGGTCTCGTGGAGAACAGCTGGTTCATTCTCCTCCCTTCGATCTCTCTGGTGTATCTCTTCAAGTGGCTGGCCAAGGCTGTGAAACGTTGCTTGGCAGTTTCAAAGGTCTCAGGTATAGACAGCTTGCTATACTTCTTGGGCACCTTCTTTGTCGCACCTTTCTGCAGCTCCAACAGTTGGCCAAACTCCTTCCGTGCTACCTTGATCCTAGCCTCTAGTCTCCTTCTCCATGGAGGGTACTCCTCCTTGTGGCTGTTCAACTTGTAGCCAAGCATCTCACTGATTACTGCTGCCGTGGTGTAAATCAGCTTGTTAGTCTCGGTAATTGTGGCTGTAGGTATCGTCCGTAGCACTGCATTTACATCATCTAGCAGATCTGCTGAGGGTACTTCATGTATTCTTGGTTATCGGCTACGGGGGATCCAAGTTTCAAGCTTTGCCATGATCCTATCTTGTCTATCTATCTATCTATCTTGTCTATCTATCTATCTATCTATCTATATATATATATATATATATATATATATATATATATATGCACTATACACACACACATACATACATATATATATATATATATATATATATATATATATATATATATATATATATATATATATATATATATATATCATGACCAATGCAAAAACAAGACCTCTTCATGACTTCAGATTTCCTCCAAAAGGTAAACAGCCACAAGTTGTGGTGAAACCACCAGCCCATGCAGTTACATCAGAAGGTAAGCATTCAGCAGTTTGTTTCAATGTGGTATTTTTTGCTGCTTTAGTCTTGATGTAGACAGCTTTTTAATTCCAAAATAAAACTGGTGGAATTAAAATTTAGTTGAAATTAAATTTGTTATTTAATATTTTTTTTCTTTCTTTAATTTGGCTTTTATTTATGTATTATGAAATTTTATTTTTTGGTTCCAATGTACAGCACTTTGTGTCAGCTGTGGTTGTTTTAAAGTGCTTTATAAATGAAGCTGATTGATTGATTGATTGATTGATTGATTGATTGATTGATTGATTGATTGATTGATTGATTGATTGATTGTTTGAGAATTCCAACCATAAAAGAACAAGCTGATGATTGCTGGTGGGAACCATTCACACGATGTGAACATGTCACACATGTCATTAGCTTATAGAAAATCTATTGAAGATTCATAAATAAAGACACAACATTTTCTCATTATAATGTATTTTTTACTGAACTTTTTAGGTAAAAAATGTCATTCAAAAATAACAGTTATGTTGACATGTTGCAAATTAAGTGGACGTGAAATGGTAAATGTTGTATAAAGTAACCAGTAACAATTATTTTGAAAGAAAAAGGTGAATAATACATTTAATATTAAAACTCATGAGCTATGTTACATGCTGTTTACAATGGAAAGACCTTTGAGTTAAAGCACACAACAGAGAAGTATTTTATAACACAACAGCAAGCATAATTCAAGGAGAAAGGGAGAGACAGAAAGAAACAGTAAGAATAAACAACACAATTACAATTTAACCCCATCCCCAAAATACATAAATAAATCAAAATAAATGAATAAGTAAATACATTTCCATGCACCACGTGTCTCGTTCTGTGTCCCTGACATCTACTTATTTGATACTTTTATTTAATCAGATGCTGTTAAAAAGTGTCAATTTAAACTCAAGTCCAGCCTAAAGGAGAAGTTCCAGTGCATGTCTGAAGGGGTTGCTGAAGAAGGAAACCCAATCCTTCTGAATCAGATCTACACAGAGCTCTACATCACAGAGGGAGGGACTGCAGACGTCTGTAAAGAACATGATCTCAAACAGGCTGAAACAACAATCAGACAAGAAGACATCTTTAAAGGCACACCTGGAAGAAAAGAACCAATCAGAACAGTGCTGACAATGGGAGTTGCTGGCATTGGGAAAACAGTCTTAACACAAAAATACACCCTCGACTGGGCTGAAGACAAAGCCAACCAGGACATCCAGTTCATATTTCCATTCACTTTCAGAGAGCTGAATGTGCTGAAAGAGGAAAAGTTCAGCTTGGTGGAACTTATTCATCACGTCTTTACTGAAACCAAAGAAGCAGGAATCTGCAGCTTTGAAGACTTCCAGGTTATGTTTATCTTTGATGGTCTGGATGAGTGTCGACCTCCTCTAGACTTCAACAACACTGAGAGTGTGACTGATATTACAGAGTCAACGGCAGTTTGTGCACTTCTGGCAAATTTAATCAGGGGGAAACTTCTTCCATCTTGTCGACTCTGGGTAACAGCGCGACCAGCAGCTGCCAATCAGATCCCTCCTGACTATGTTGACATGGTGACAGAGGTCAGAGGGTTCACTGACCCACAGAAGGAGGAGTACTTCAGGAAGAGATCTGGAGATGAAGCCAGCAGGATCATCTCCCACATCAAGACATCACGAAGCCTCCACATCATGTGCCACATCCCAGTCTTCTGCTGGATCACTGCTACAGTTCTGGAAGATGTGCTGAAAACCAGAGAGGGAGGACAGCTGCCCAAGACCCTGACTGAGATGTACATCCACTTCCTGGTAGTTCAGATCAAAGTGAAGAAGGTCAAGTATGATGGAGGAGCTGAGACAGATCCACACTGGAGTCCAGAGAGCAAGAAGATGATTGAGTCTCTGGGAAAACTGGCTTTTGATCAGCTGCAGAAAGGAAACCTGATCTTCTATGAATCAGACTTGACAGAGTGTGGCATCAATATCAGAGCAGCCTCAATGTACTCAGGACTGTTTACACAGATCTTCAAAAAGGAGAGAGGACTATACCAGGACAAGCTGTTCTGCTTCATCCACCTGAGTGTTCAAGAGTTTCTGGCTGCTCTTAATGTCCATCTGACTTTCATCAACACTGGACTCAATCTGCCGGAAGGACGACAAAGAAAAAAACGACAATCTCTCCACCGGAGTGCTTTGAACAAGGCCTTGCAGAGTCCAAATGGACACCTGGACTTGTTCCTCCGCTTCCTCCTGGGTTTCTCACTGGAGACCAATCAGATTCTCCTACGAGGTCTGCTGCCACAGACAGAAAGTAGCTCACAGACCAATCAGGAAATAGTCCAGTACATAAAGAAGAAGCTCAGTGAGAATCTGTCTGCAGAGCAAAGCATCAATCTACTCCATTGTCTGAATGAACTTAAAGATCCTCTTCTAGTGGAGAAGATCCAACAGTCCTTGAGATCAGGAAGTATCTCCACAGATAAACTGTCTCCTGGTCAGTGGTCAGCTCTGGTCTTCATCTTATTGTCATCAGAAGTAGAGCTGAATGTGTTTGACCTGAAGAAATACTCTGCTTCAGAGGAGGCTCTTCTGAGGCTGCTGCCAGTGGTCGAAGCCTCCAGTAATGCTCTGTAAGCAATATATACCCATCAACCCCCTCACCACAACCAAAAACAAACAAACAAAAAAAATAATTGCTTTCACAGCAGGAGAACAAATCCACAGTTCAACTTTTTTCTTCTTACTATTTCTTTAGATTGAGTGGCTCTAACCTCTTAGAGAGAAGTTGTAAGGCACTGTCCTCAGTTCTCAGCTCCCAGTCGTCTAGTCTAAGGAAGCTGGACCTGAGTAACAATGACCTGGAGGATTCGGGAGCAGAGCTTCTGTTTGCTGGTTTGGCAAGTCCACACTCTAAACTGGAAACTCTGAGGTCAGATGACATTACAGTTTTCTTGTGTTATAGAAAAAGAATCTTCCTACGATTATTTAACCTGAACTTATTGCTCTTATCACTGTGTTCTGTGTCAGATGTTTCTTACATGATGCTTTGTATTTTTGTCTTCAAAAAAGTAACATTTTTGATATGCTTTCGTAACATGATGTTGAAGCAGTAACTTTGGTAGAATAAATCAAGTTATTTATTTTATATATACCTCCCCAATTACATAACAACTGGAGTCCTGTATAAAATGTCAGTACAGAAAGGAATGAAACTTTTCCAAAAAATTTGGAAAGCTCATGAACCAATATTTCATTCCCAGCAGAATATAGAAAGATATGAAATGTTTTAATTCGGAAATTCTAAAATTTTATTAAAAAGCATGAGCTCATTTTGAATGTGATGGAAGCTGAAAATAGTTGCTGTAGGGACAACAGAATACTGAAAAAGTAAGCGCTACTAAAACCTTATCATATTTTGGAATGTTGTTACACGCTTACCCCAACTAACTGATTCTTTATTCTCCTCAAATGCAGTTTGTCTGGGTGAAAATATGAAAGGGACACAAATGTTTTGTTTATTTAATTTTTATTCTTTGGCCTGAAGTCTCTCAGGCTGTCTGATCACAGGCAAATTCTATACGTCTTTGGCTTCTTTGGCTCTAACCTCTAACCTTGGCCATCTGAGAGATTTGGACCTGAGGTACAATAACCTAGGGGACTCAGGTGGAAAGCTACGGGACCTACTGAGACCGATAACTTTAAGGTATGGAGAGGTCTGCTGCAGCTTGCCTGCTCTTTATCTGATAGAAAAGGAAATACTGTAAGCATTTTCTCTGTATAGCACTTTGTATTTCATTAATAAGAATGTAATACAATGATACAGATATAATAGTGAACTAAATACCAAATAATTTCCACAGTAATAATCAACTAGAGATTTGGTTTATCATTTTTAATAGAGCTGTCAGAGTTAAGAGAGCTGAGTACAGTAGTCCCTCGCTGTAACGCGGTTCACTTTTTGAGGAATCGCTGTTTCGCTGATTTCTTTTTGATGCAATTTTGCATGCGATTTTTTTTCTTTTTTTCTTTTTTTTTCTTTTACAGCGCATTATGTTCTGCATCCTGATTGGCTGTAGACCATCGTAACTCTATCTTGTGCCGTGTCTCCTGTACAGTATTGAATGCATTCAGCTTGTCAAATTTACATAAATCTTTGCTAGTAGAAGACAACAAACACAAAAGTGTCGACGTCAAAGGCCACTGCGGTAGCACCCAAAACGCAGAGGAAGATGATAACCATCACAGAAAAAGTTGGACTTCTGGATATGCTAAAGGAAGGTAGACGTTACCGTAATTTTCAAACCATAAAGCTCACCGGATTGTAAGGCGCATTAAGCGAAACAAAACAGTCAGATAAATCAAACTTTACTCAACTCATTATTCTTGCTTCCTCCACTTCCTTATCATTGATTCATTAATGTTGAATTCTCTCGCAGCTGCTCAATTCCCATGTTCTGAACCTGAAAACAGGGTTTGATCTCTGGTTTCATTCTATAATACTGGATTTATTTTTCTACAAAGGTTTGAACTTTGAGAGTGTTTAAACAAGAGAGAAATGTGTGAAACTGTCGATGCCTGTCTGAGAATAATTGTAAAAAATAAAGCTGGCTACTTCGCGGATTTCACCTATCGCGGGTTATTTTTTGAATGTAACTCCCCCAACAAACCAGGGAACGCTGTAATATCAAATTTGAATCTATGTAATAGGGCCATAAACATATAGGACTAATGTGGACAAACCTTTAAAAAATCCAAGGAGTCAAATCCATTTAGAATAGAATAGAATAGAATAGAATAATCCTTTAATTGTCCCACAAGGGGAAATTTGGTTGTAACAGCAGCAAAAACACACATATACAAACAAACAGTACACAGGACACAGAACAGAAACATACACAATTTTTCTTAAATATTTAAATTAAGGACAATGGTTACTATATACAGAGTATTGTACAGTTATTAAATTAAATAAAAATAACTACAGATAAGAGGCAAACCAGGTTGTAGTGCAACTCGGTTAATTAACTTATTGCAGTTACAGTGCTGATGTAAACATCTATGTTTGTTGGGAGCAGTTCTGATTGTACAGTCTGACAGCTGCAGGGAGGAAGGACCTGCGGAAACGCTCCTTCATGCATCGAGGATGCAGCAGTCTGTCACTGAAGGAGCTCTGCAGTTCAGCAACATTTACATTCATGGGGTGGGAGACTCTGTCCATCAGAGATGTTATTTTGGCCAGAGTCCTTCTGTCTCCCACCACCTGCACTGGGTCCAGGGTGCATCCCAGAACAGAGCTGGCCTTCCTGATGAGTTTATCCAACCTCTTCCTTTCAGCTGCCGATAAACCGCTGCTCCAACATACCACACTGTAAAAAATGACAGATGCCACCACAGAGTCGTAGAAGGTCTTTAAAAGCGCTCCCTGGACTCCAAATGACCTCAGCCGCCTCAGCAGGTAGAGTCTGCTCTGACCCTTCCTGTAAAGAGCATCAGTGTTGTGGCTCCAGTCCAGTTTATTATTCAGGTGAACACCCAGGTACCTATACGAGTCCACTATCTCAATGTCCACTCCCTGGATGTTCACCGGTGTCAGTGTGGTGGGTCTGCGTCTCCGGAAGTCCACCACCAACTCCTTGGTTTTCCCGGCGTTGATCAGCAGCTGGTTCTGCTGACACCAGTCTACAAAGTCCAGAGTCCACTGCCTGTACTCTGAGTCGTCCTCACCTGTGATGAGGCCGACTATGGCAGAGTCGTCAGAGAACTTCTGTAGGTGGCAGCGTGGGGAGTTGATGGAGAAGTCTGCAGTGTAGAGGGTGAAGAGGAACGGTGCCAACACAGTTGCCTGTGGGGCCCCCGTACTGCAGACCAGCGTGTCAGAGACACAGCCCTGTGACCTCACATACTGTGGACGTTCTGTGAGGTAGTCCAGTATCCACTGGGACATGTGGTGGTCCACTCCCGATAGCTCCAGCTTGTCCCTCAGAAGTCGTGGCTGGATGGTGTTGAAAGCACTGGAGAAATCAAAGAACATGATCCTCACAGTGCTTCCAGGCTTCTCCAGGTGAGTCAGAGCTCGGTGCAGGAGGTAGATGATGGCGTCCTCCACCCCAATGCCAGGCTGGTAAGCAAACTGCAGCGGATCCAATGAAGACCTCACCAGGGGGCGCAGATGGTTTAGAACCAACCTCTCGAGGGTCTTCATCAGATGCGATGTGAGGGCTACCGGCCTGTAGCTGCTGAGGTCCTTGGGATGGGAGGTCTTTGGTACCGGTACCACACAGGAGGTCTTCCACAGCTGTGGTACTTTCCCCAGTGACAGGCTCAGGTTGAACAGATAACCTAGGATGCCACACAGTTCATCTGCGCAGCACCTCAGGAGCCTGGAGCTGACGCCATCTGGACCTGCAGCCTTCCGCACCTTGATCTTGCGAAGCTCGTTCCTCACTTGAAGTGCTGAGATGGAGAGAGGGGGTTTTGGGGGAGGGGTGTGTATGTTGGAGTCCACAGAAGCCGGGGGTGGGTGTAATGACTGGGAGCTGGGAGGTGTGAAGCTGAGAGGTGTGAAGTCCTGAGATGAGGGACAGGCAGTCCCTGAAGATGAAGGAGATTGCAGCAGGGGGGGCGATGCTGTGGGAGGGGTGGGTGGTTGATCAAACCTATTAAAATATTTATTTAGGTCATTCACCCACCCCAAGTCTCCTGCAGCCTGGGGGGTTGGTTTTTGTCCTGAGATTGTCTTCAGGCTGTTCCAAACCCCTCTGATGTTGTCCTGTTGCAGCTGCTCTTCCATCTTCCTCCTGTAGTTTTCCTTCCCCTGCCTTATCTTCCATTTCAGCTTCTTCTGAACAACTCTCAGCTCCTGTTTGTCTCCAGCTCTAAAGACTCTCTTCTTCTCCTTGAGGAGAGCCTTAATTTCAGGATTTATCCATGGCTTGTTGTTAGAAAAACACCGTACCTTTTTGATGGGTACGGTGTTGTCCACACAGAAGTTCATGTAATCCGTAATGCAGTCTGTGATGCTGTTGAGGTTATCCTCCAGGGGGCTGCAGAGGTTGTCCCACACAGTAGAACGGAAACAGTCCCTCAGGGCCTCTTCAGTCTCTGCCGACCATTTCCTAACTGTGCGTTTCACTACTGGTTCTCTGTGTACTAGAGGTTTATACACAGGCTGGAGATGAACCAGATTGTGATCTGAGCCCCCCAGGGGAGGGAGAGGTGATGAGCTGTATGCCTCCTTGGTGTTGGCATACAATAAGTCCAATGTTTTATTGTCTCTGGTGTGGCAGGTAACATACTGGGTGAAGGTGGGGAGAGTGGAGGACAGGGAGATGTGATTAAAGTCCCCAGAGATCAGGAAAAGGGCCTGAGGGTGCTGTGTTTGGAGTCTGCTTGTTACGGTGTGCAGGACCTCACATGATTTAGTAATCATATAGCAATAATTTGGTGACAATCTGATATTCTGCTTACAATAAATTGGGAAAAAAAGAAAACCCCTCGCCTCTGCGGGTGGTCTATCCTTAAAGCTTGGATCCCTTACAAGAGGCTGCGAGCTTGAGGGTATTTACTGTGCAGTATCATC
Source organism: Pelmatolapia mariae (assembly GCF_036321145.2). Lineage (NCBI taxonomy): Eukaryota > Metazoa > Chordata > Actinopteri > Cichliformes > Cichlidae > Pelmatolapia > Pelmatolapia mariae. The sequence goes on along the minus strand of NC_086230.1, from coordinate 175,845 downwards.
TCTATCCAGAAGAGTGTAGTCCTTGGAACATCTATCTCCGATGTTGTTCCCGGGATTTGCTGGAGCCACTTGCCTAGCTTGGATGTCACCGCAGTGCTCTGATTCCCACTGGGACCAGAATCACCTTTACCCTCCACAGCTTCTCGAGCTCTTCTCTGAGCCCTTGGTATTTCTCAACCTTGTCATGTTCCTTCTTTCCTTCTTTCGCTATCACTACACCCATCTTCTTCTGCTTGTCTACCACCACTATGTCCGGTTGGTTAGCCAAAACCATTTTGTGCATTTGTATCTGGAAGTCCCACAGGATTTTAGCTCAGCCATTCTCCGTTCAGCCATTCACCCTAGTGGGCATCTCCCATTGTGACCTCAGGACTTCCATTCCATATTCAGCACAGATGTTTCTGTACACTATGCCGGCCACTTGGTTATGGCGTTCCATGTATACCTTGCCTGCTAGCATCTTGCACCCTGCTGTTATGTGCTGGATTGTCCCCAGGGCATCTTTACATAGCCTGCACTTGGGGACTTGCCTGGTGTGATAGACCCAAGCCTCTATGGATCTTGTGCTCAGAGCTTGTTCCTGTTTTGCCATGATTAGTGCCTCTGTGCTGTCTTTCAGTCCAGCTTTGTCCAGCCACTGGTAGGATTTCTGGATATCAGCCACCTCCTCTATCTGCCGGTGGTACATACCGTGCAGGGGCCTGTCCTTCCATGATGGTTCCTCGCCTTCCTCCTCTTTCCTGGGTTTCTGCTGCCTGAGGTATTCACTGAGCACGCTGTCAGTTGGGGCCATCTTCGTGATGTATTCGTGGATGTTTCTTGTCTCATACTGGACTGTGGTGCTGCCACTCACCAGTCCCCGGCCTCCTTCCTTCCGCTTAGCGTACAGCCTCAGGGTGCTGGACTTGGCGTGAATCCCTCCATGCATGGTCAGGAGCTTTCTTGTCTTGATGTCAGTGGCTTCTATCTCCTCCTTTGGCCAGCCTATTACCCCATCAGGGTACCTGATCATGGGTAGGGCGTAGGTATTGATGGCCCGGATCTTGTTCTTACCGTTCAGCTGACTCCTCAGGACTTGCCTGACCCTCTGCAGGTACTTGGTGGTTGCAGCTTTCCTAGCGGCCTCTTCATGGTTCCCATTCGCCTGCGGGATCCCCAGGTACTTGTAACTGTCCTCTATGTCTGCAATATTGCCTTCTGATAGTACAATCCCCTCAGTTCTGACTACCTTCCCTCTCTTTGTTATCATCCGACTACACTTCTCCAGTCCGAACGACATTCCAATGTCATTGCTGTATAGCCTGGTAGTGTGGAAAAGTGAATCGATGTCTCGTTCACTCTTGGCATACAGCTTGATGTCATCCATGTACAGGAGCTGGCTGACAACCGCTCCGTTTCGTAGTCGGTATCCGTAGCCAGTCTTGTTAATGATCTCACTGAGGGTGTTCAGGCCTATACAGAACAGCAGTGGGGACAGAGCACCTCCTTGGTAGATCCCGCACTTGATGGTGACCTGTGCTATGGGCTTAGAGTTGGCCTCTAGTGTTGTACGCCACATCCCCATTGAGTTCCTAATGAAGGCTCTTAGGCTCCTGTTGATCTTGTACAATTCTAGGCATTCCAGTATCCAACTGTGGGGCATTGAGTCATAGGCCTTCTTGTAATCAATCCAGGCTGTGCACAGGTTGGTCAGTCTGGTCTTGCAGTCTCGGCTGACTGTTCTGTCTACCACTAGCTGGTGTTTTGCGCCTCTGGTATTCTTGCCAATCCCTTTCTGTGCCCCGCTCATGTATTGACCCATGTGCCTGTTCATCTTAGCCGATATGATGCCTGACAGGAGCTTCCATGTGGTACTGAGGCAGGTTATTGATTGGTAGTTAGATGGGAGTGGTCCCTTCTGGGGGTCCTTGAGGATGAGGACTGTCCGGCCTTCGGTTAGCCATTCTGGGCTAGCAGCTGGTTCATTTTTGCTGCCAGATGCTCATGGAGTGCAGTCAGCTTCTTCAGCCAGTAGGCGTGAACCATGTCGGGCCCTGGTGCTGTCCAACTCTTCATACTGGAGACCCTTTCTTGGATGTCTACCAAAGTGATTGTTACTGGACCCTGTTCAGGGAGGTCGCTATGGTCTGCCCTCAGATCCACTAGCCACTGAGCATTGCCGTTATGGGTTGCGTCCTTTTCCCATATGCTCTTCCAGTATTGCTCCGTCTCCAGCCTTGGTGGTGCTGTTCTCTTATTGTTCCCTTGCCACTGAGAGTACACCTTTGCTGGTTCTGTGGAGAACAGCTGGTTTCCAAGGCCTCAGGTATGGACAGCTTGCTGTATTTCTTATGCACATGCTTTGTCGCGCCTTTCTGCAACTCCGTTAGTTGGCTAGCCTCCCTCCGTGCTACTTTGATCTTGCCCTCTAGCCTCCTTCTCCATGGAGGGTACTGCCCCTTGTGGTTGTTCAACTTGTAGCCAAGCATCTCACTGATTACTGCTGCCGTATTGTAGATCAGCTTGTTAGTGTCGGTAATCGTGGTTGTAGGTATCATCCGTAGTGGTGCATTAACATCATCTAGCAGACCTTCTGAGGGTACTTCACGTAATCTTGGTAACCGGCTACGGGGGATCCAGGTTTCAAGGTTGGCCATGATCCTATCTTTCAGGTCAGTTCCTCTCGCACTCAACGATCCTTCTCCTATTACACTTGGGGCTATGTACCCAATCTCGGGTGGGGGTGATGATATCTCCCCCCTGACTGGCATCCTGACTCCTCCGTAGCGTTGATCTTGTACCTTCTTTCGAATGTTGGAACACTGAGCTACTAGTTGTTTTGCCGTCATTGTAGATGTTGGGTATCGAAGAATCCATAGGTCCCTCATCCTATGGATTGAGGGCGTTGTAGTAGCATTCCAACAACGCCCTGTTTTTGTCTCTTGCCCACCGATGCCTTCTTGTTCCAGTAGCCCACTTGTTGTCAAGGTGCCCTGGTTCCTCAACACCTGACGCGGACCTTGTTGATCCGCGTGTAGTCTAACCACTACGCTATCCAGCTGCTATATATATATATATATATATATATATTTCCAATGTAGTGTAGGTCATGCCTAACATCTACTACAAACTTTGTTTTTTCCCCTTATTTTTCTCCTTATTGGACTGACTCTGTTCTTTTTTATTAATTATCTTTCTCTCCGGGTGTTAAACCAGGATTGTTTTTGTCAAACTCTTCCATCATGTCAACATCAGCACTTTCTTAAATCTCTTCAGGAGCCCTAGTCCTGCTCTAATCCTGTCTTCCACCACCTCTGCCCCTTCTTCATCACCATCAACTACACCAATACTCTATTAAGACTCTTCATCGCAGTGTTTTCACTGAGCCTCTTGGTGGCGCTGTCACTTGGTGTTCGCTCGCTTTGTGGTAGAGTATCACTTCCTGTTCCTGCTCAAACACAGTGGTGTTTCTGAGTAGCTTTTCTGCTTAGCAATTTAATTTAAATCTTTTGATACATCCCTTTTTCATAGTATAATCTTAACGTGCTTCATCTGAATCACCCTTTCTGTGTACTCACTCCCTAATTTATAGCCGAAGTATTCACTCACTGTCTCTTTACTGTTTCGCTAGCTTAGCTTAGCTCGTAGCCGACTCGTTAGCACCATGGCTACTTCACCTGTCCCTCCTGCACTTTCCTGCTCATTGTGTCAGATGTTTAGTTACTCCTCGGCCTCCTTTAGCAGTAATGATACCTGTAACAAATGTAGCATATTTGCAGCTCTGGAGGCCAGGATTACTGAATTGGAGACTCGGCTTCGCACCCTTCATTCACCCGTAGCTAGCCAGGCCCCTGTAGCTGGTGCAGCCGAAGATAGCGCAGGCCCCGCTAGCTGTTCCCCGGCAGACCCCAAGCAGCTGGGGAAAGAGGGCGGCTGGGTGACGGTGAGAAGGAAGCATAGTCCTAAACAGAAGCCCCAGGTACACCACCAACCTGTTCATGTGTCTAACCGTTTTTCCCCACTCGGCGACACACCCGCCGGGGGTCAAACTCTGGTAATTGGTGATTCTGTTCTCAGACATGTGAAGCTAGAGACACCGGCAACCATAGTCAATTGTCTTCCAGGGGCCAGAGCAGGCGACACTGAAGTAAATTTAAAACTGCTGGCTAAGGGTAAACGTAAATACAGTAAGATCATAATTCACGTCGGCAGTAATGACACCCGGTTACGCCAATCGGAGGTCACTAAAATCAATATTGAATCGGTGTGTAACTTTGCCAAAACAATGTCGGACTCTGTAGTTTTCTCTGGTCCCCTCCCCAATCAGACCAGGAGTGACATGTTTAGCCGCATGTTCTCCTTAAATTGCTGGCTGTCTGAGTGGTGTCCCAGAAACGATGTGGGCTTCATAGATAATTGGCAAACCTTCTGGAGGAAACCTGGTCTTGTTAGGAGAGACGGCATCCATCCCACTTTGGATGGAGCAGCTCTCATTTCTAGAAATATGGACCAATTTATTAAACCCCCCAAAATATGACTATCCAGAGTTGGGACCAGGAAGCAGAGTTGCAGTCTTACACGCCTCTCTGCAGCTTCTCTCCTCCTGCTACCCCTCCAAAAACCCATCTCCATTGAGACGGTGTCAGCTCCCAAAAAGACAAAAAACAAACCAAAAACCAGCAATAAACAACTTAAACATAAAAAATCACAAAGAAAGAACAATACAGTATCCACATCTGAACCAAAGAGTAAAACAGTGAAATGTGGATTATTAAATATTAGGTCTCTCTCCTCCAAGTCTCTGTTAGTACATGACTTAATAATTGATCAACAAATCGATTTACTCTGCCTTACAGAAAAATGGTTGCAGCAGGATGAGTATGTTAGTTTAAATGAATCAACACCCCCGAGTCATTCTAACTACCAGAAATCTCGAAGCACAGGCCAAGGGGGCGGTGTGGCAGCAATTTTTCACACCAGCCTATTAATTAACGAAAGACCAAGACAGACTTTTAATTCATTTGAAAGCCTGATGCTTAGCCTTGTCCAACCCAGCTGTAAAACTCAGAAACCAGTCTTACTTGTTATTATCTATCGTCCACCTGGGCCTTACACAGAGTTTCTCTCTGATTTCTCAGACTTTTTATCTGATTTAGTGCTCAGCTCAGATAAAATAATTATTGTGGGTGATTTTTACATCCATGTAGATGCTAAAAATGACAGCCTCAACATCGCATTTAATCTGTTATTAGACTCAATTGGCTTCTCTCAAAATGTAAAAGAACCCACCCACCACTTTAATCACACTCTAGATCTTGTTTTAACATATGGCATAGAAACTGAACATTTAACAGTGTTTCCTGAAAACCCTCTGCTGTCTGATCATTTCCTGATAACATTTACATTTACAATAATTGATTACACAGCAGTGGAGAGTAGACTTTATCAAAGTAGATGTCTTTCTGAAAGTGCTGTAACTAAGTTTAAGAATATAATCCACCCACTGTTATCATCTTCTATGCCCTGTACCAACATAGAGCAGAGCAGCTATATGAACGCTACTCCAACAGAGGTCGATTATCTTGTTAATAATTTTACCTCCTCACTACGTACGACTCTGGATACTGTAGCTCCTGTGAAAACTAAGGCCTCAAATCCGAAGTACCTGAATCCGTGGTATAATTCTCAAACACGTAGCCTAAAGCAGATAACTCGTAAGCTGGAGAGGAAATGGCGTGTCACAAATTTAGAGGATCATCATTTAGCCTGGAGAAATAGTTTGTTGCTTTATAAGAAAGCCCTCCGCAAAGCCAGAACATCTTACTATTCGTCACTGATTGAAGAAAATAAGAACAACCCCAGGTTTCTCTTCAGCACTGTAGCCAGGCTGACAAAAAGTCAGAGCTCTACTGAGCCAACAATCCCTTTAACGTTAACTAGTAATGACTTCATGAACTTCTTCACTAATAAAATTCTTATCATTAGAGAAAAAATTACCAATAATCATCCCACAGATGTAATATTATCTACAGCTACTTTTAGTACCATTGATGTTAAGTTAGACTCTTTTTCTCCAATTGATCTTTCTGAGTTAACTTCAATAATTAATTCCTCCAAACCATCAACGTGTCTTTTAGACCCCATTCCTACAAAACTGCTCAAAGAAGTCCTGCCATTAATTAATTCTTCGATCTTAAATATGATCAACCTATCTCTAATAATCGGCTATGTACCACAGGCCTTCAAGGTGGCTGTAGTTAAACCCTTACTTAAAAAGCCATCTCTAGACCCAGCTGTCTTAGCTAATTACAGGCCAATCTCCAGCCTTCCTTTCATATCAAAAATCCTTGAAAGAGTAGTTGTCAAACAGCTAACAGATTATCTGCAGAGGAATGTCCTTCAATGCACATATTAAACAAATATGTAAGACTGCTTTCTTCCATTTGCGCAACATCTCTAAAATTAGAAATATCCTGTCTCAGAGTGACGCTGAAAAACTAGTTCATGCATTTATTACTTCCAGGCTGGACTACTGTAATTCTTTATTATCAGGATGTCCTAAAAACTCGCTGAAAAGCCTTCAGCTAATCCAAAATGCTGCAGCAAGAGTACTAACAGGGACTAGAAAGAGAGAGCATATTTCTCCTCTATTGGCTTCCCTTCATTGGCTTCCTGTTAAATCCAGAATTGAATTCAAAATTCTGCTCCTCACATACAAAGTCTTAAATAACCAGGCCCCATCTTATCTTAATGACCTTGTAGTACCATATCACCCTATTAGAGCACTTCGCTCTCGCACTGCAGGCTTACTTGTTGTTCCTAGAGTATTTAAAAGTAGAATGGGAGGCAGAGCCTTCAGTTTTCAGGCCCCTCTTCTGTGGAACCAGCTTCCAGTTTGGATTCGGGAGACAGACACTAGCTCTACTTTCAAGATTAGGCTTAAAACTTTCCTTTTTGCTAAAGCATATAGTTAGGGCTGGACCAGGTGACCCTGAATCCTCCCTTAGTTATGCTGCAATAGACGTAGGCTGCCGGGGATTCCCATGATGCATTGAGTTTTTCCTTTCCAGTCACCTTTCTCACTCACTATGTGTTAATAGACCTCTCTGCATCGAATCATATCTGTTATTAACCTCTGTCTCTCTTCCACAGCATGTCTTTATCCTGTTTTCCTTCTTTCACCCCAACCGGTCGCAGCAGATGGCTGCCCCTCCCTGAGCCTGGTTCTGCCGGAGGTTTCTTCCTGTTAAAAGGGAGTTTTTCCTTCCCACTGTCGCCAAAGTGCTTGCTCATAGGGGGTCATATGATTGTTGGGTTTTTCTCTGTATTTATTATTGTGCGATCTATTGTACAATATAAAGCGCCTTGAGGCGACATTTGTTGTGATTTGGCGCTATATAAATAAAATTGAATTGAATTGAATTGAATTCTTCCTCCAGCTTTCAAAAATAAATTAGACATGAAGATTTTTTCCTCCTGAATGAAGCAGCACTTCTCTAAAACTAGGAAATTGAGTTCATATTAACTACCAGGATAATTATAGTTCAATATTCTCTTAACTTGTAATGCTCTTCTTATTATCAATATACTGATCACTGAAATGTCCATGTGTGCATGCTGAAAGAAACTGTGCTGGTCTGACCCCCTTCCTCCTTTCAGAGTGGAGCCTACTGGAGTCCAATGGTTGAGACCAGGTCTGAGGAAGTGTAAGTGTGTTTTTGATGTGATTCATGAAAACACAGCAGTACACATTCAACCATCTTCAAACGGTCACATCACTCATTCACATCTCTGATGTCAGGAGTCATCATCAAAGTGTCATTCAATGAACACATGATGGATCAATAACTGCAACTGGATTGTGTTTGTTTTCTCCATCAGATTCCTGTCAACTCACAATCGACACAAACACAGTACACACAAACCTCAAACTGTCTGACAACAACAGGAAGGTGACACGTGTGAAAGAGGTTGAGTCATATCCTGATCATCCAGACAGATTTGATGGTTTTTATCAACTGTTGTGTGGAAATGATCTGATTGATCGCTGTTACTGGGAGGTCGAGTGGAGAGGAAAGGTTGAGGTATCAGTGAGCTACAAAGGAATTGGGAGGAAAGGAGGCAGTAATGACTGTGGGTTTGGATACAATGAAAAGTCCTGGAGTCTGAGCTTCTCTGACAATGGTCCTGATTCTGTCTGGCACAATAACAGAAAAGAATCCACATTCTTCTCCTCCTCCTCTGTGTCTAACAGAGTGGCAGTGTATGTGGACTGTCCTGCTGGCACCCTGTCCTTCTACAGAGTCTCGTCTGACACTCTGATCCTCCTCTACACCTTCAACACCACATTCACTGAAAGTCTTTATCCTGGATTTTGGGTCGGGTTTGGTTCCTCAGTGTGTCTGTGCTGAGTTGAGTGTAAAGATTGTCCTCCTGTTAGAGAAACACTCTGATTGTTGAAGAGATAGTTCAGTCGGTATATGTCTGTCTCTTTCACTCGGAAAAACACTTTTTCAGTTTCATGGATTCAAATGACTAAATTACCTCCTCAAAATGTCTCGAAGTTCTCTAAAGGCCTGGTAATGAACTAATTTGATTCAAGTGTGTTGACCCAGGGTGAGATCTAAAATCTTCAGGACACCGGCCCTTAAGTCCTGGAGTTCCTCACCCCTGTTCTAAGGCCTAATCTGTTGCCAATGTCAGACAGCTGTTTTGCAATGTTATTTTTAAATATCTGTAACTCCTGAACCATTTGTGCAACTGAAATAATTCCAAAAGTTCCTGAAAATAGTGACTCTTCCCTTTTCAGTGATATTAGGGTCATTGCAGTAATCCCAGACACAGTGTAACAGCAGCCCAGTGAAGATGACGGTCATTTGAAAAAAGAGAGAGTGAGCGAGTGTGATGGAGCTCTGCTCTAAGCTTTATTTATTAATAGCATTATTTTAAAGTGATTCTGAATTTCACTGGAAGCCAGTGAAGGGAAGGACGGATAGGTCTAATATGTGACTGCTGGCTAATTTTCATTAGCAGTCCACAACTGACATAAGAGAGAACCAAGGGGAGACGGCAAGGAGAAACTGTTTACTGAATTTAGCGGGGATAACGTCCATTGGGCAATTTGCATGTGTGAGACTACAGATCTGTTGAGGAAACTGGTTTGAGCTCAGACAACAGAACTGGGTGAGAGACTTGGAGTGGTTGAAGAGGTACAGACTTGAGATGTGACCTGATACTGTTCGTTTCCCTAGTGAAGAAATCTAAAAGGTTTTTGCAGTCATTAGAAGACATGGGAGTGAAAGCACATTGAGGAGAATTAAGATGTTTGCTTATGGTGTCAAATACGAACTTTGAGTTATGTTTGTGATCGTTAACCAAACTAGTAAAATAAGATGTTCTTGCACCCTTTATGAGATGGTTGAGTCAATAACACCTTTACATAGAGACAGTGAACATGGAGAGTGGTCTTTTTCAATCTACCTTCAGCTTTTCTGCACTCGTTTCTGTGGTGGTGGATGTGATCGCTGATTCAGGGGAAAGACTTGAGATTTTTAATGGTGTGATGCAATCCAGAATTGATGAGCATATATAATTAAATAAATGAACTCAGCCTAATAATTCAGTTACCAAATGTACAGGATGGGGATTTGGTGCTACTCAAAGATAAAGGTAAAAAAAAAAAAAAAAACAGGGGCCTATGGCTCTTGTCACCAAGGCTCACCCTGACAGTCATGAAAAAGTCAGGAAGCTTTAAGATAAGGTAAAAGGAGGGACCGTTAACCCCTCATTTGGGCCAGTAACTGAAATAGTGGTACTTATGTCTACTTAATTACCCAGCACGGGCAGTCCTTTTGTTATTATCCATTGGACCACTGGTCCATTGGTCCATTGGACTGCTGAGAAATTGATAGTGGCATTGTGTTCAATACAAGGCAAGGAGTGTAATGTTATGTGCAGGTTAAGAGACTTTTTGTCATGATCCTGGGTTTGCACCCAGCATTTTCTGTTTGGACTCCATGTTGAGTGTGATAACTTTGTTTGATATTTTCCAGTTGACTTTGTTGTTTTTCAGTGTAAATATCACCTCTATTTAGGTTTTTTTATTTGTATTCATAATTTTCTTGGTTATTGTTACGGCCGTGGCCATAATTTGAATCCCAGAGGCTGGTTTTTTGTTTTGTGTCTTTAAGAGTCTGCAGGTCCTTCCTGTTTGGAGAGCTGGTGGCTGCTGATTGGTCTTCTGATCAAGTGGCTGTTTTGAAAAACCCTTTCCAGCAGTAGTCCTGGGGCAGCATCTGACAGCAGCAGCAGACCTGTCCTTGGCCTCCAAATCCTCCAAATGACTTTTGTGCATGTGTTTTCCCAAGGATTGTTGAACTTTGTAAATAGATTGTAGATTCTTATCGCGTGTAAATAGGTACTGAAGCTGACGGGGTGAACTGCCATATTATTTCCTGTACTGTTTTCTCCTGTTTTTTCAATTAGGGAGTTAGGGGGTAGCACTTGTCTTTTGTTTGGTATTTGTTTCACCCTGGGTTTAGCTAGCACCTCCCTTTTTCAATAAGCTTGTTTTGTTTGTTATTTTGGCCTTTGTTCACCCCAGAGTTAAAGCTCTCAATTTAGACACGATATAACCAACTTTCACTTGTAAATCAACTTCTGGGTGTGGTTTTGGGGACCAGGGTGGGGTCACTTTCATTTTAAACTTTATGTTGCAGTCCTGTACCCCCAGAGCATGATGTAACAGTTATTCTCACAGATGCCTTCTGTTCCCCCCATGCCTAGTCTGTGTTTCTCTTATATCATGTTTTGTTAGTTTTGCCTTTGTGTTTACTTCGACCTGTCAAGTTCATGTTTTTTAGTCTCAGTCTTTGTGTTAAATTTCCCATTTTATTTTGATAGTCTTGTGCTTGCTGCATGTGTGTTCATTTTTTCTTCCCTCTTGCTTATTAGTTGATTCCTAGTTTTCCCTAGCTGAGTCATGTTCCTTGATGCCCATATCTGTATTTAAGCCCTCTGTTTTGATGTTCCTTTCTATTACTTGTTTAGGGTCATGAGTAGGGTATTACAGGAAGCCATTATAGCCTTGAGATCTGCACAATGAGTTGTACAAGTCTCCCTGTTTAATTCTTTTGCATCCATCTGTGTTATGCCATGGAGAAGCTTTGTTTCTAAGTTTATATTGTGTTTCATACTTATGGGTAGTAAGCGATGCATATTTTATTGTTTTGACTCACATTTGGAGAGGTTTATAAATAAATGCCTACACCAGTTGGCAAGGTGTATTGAACATATAATTCTTTGTTTGCACTGAGAATATTTCTTTGTATGCTTTGTAGTTTCACAGGTTCTGGAAACGAGCCTTAAGAATGTACACTGGTGAAGACAAACAAGTAAACAGCCCTTGACTTTACTTCATGTTTGAGTCATCATTCAACCCTTTTGGTACCTAGTACATATGTTTACTTATCTGTCACTATGTGCAGAGCCACAGACGCAGGGGACAGAATAGTAGTAGTTCATTTAGAGAGATCATCAAAATGTAAATTTATGTCACCTACCAAGATAATTTTATCGAAGTTAACAATAACACATGTCAGGAGATCAGAGAATTCATTCAAGAAATTACTGCAGGATTTGGAGGTCAATAAACTGCAATACAGCAAACTAGATTCTCAAATTGAATTTTGATAGGTAGTAATTCAAATGAGTTAAAAGAACCAGAATAAGATAGGACACAGTTTAGTTAATGATCAAAAACCACTTCTATTCTCCCAGCACAGGTTAATAACTTGAAACTTTGGTGGGAAACATTCTATGAGAGGACAACAATCAACTGGTCTGAGCCAAGTCTCAGTAACAAAGAAAATTTGTGTAAACTCTGCTTATAATAGATACATTGGCACATAGACATAATTATGAAGAAGCACATAGACGGACACAGAAGAACAGAGAAAGAGACAAGCACTCCCCACCCACATGCAAATGTAACACACACACACACACACACACACACACACACACACACTACAGGCCTACATCCACATCCACAACTAGACCCTCTACTAGACAAATGAGATAATAGTAATAATAGTAATAATAATAATAATAATAATAATAATAATAATAATAAAAATAACAACAACAACAACTTTGTTTGAAAGTGCTTTATAAAAAAGTACTGAAAAGCTGTTTGAAGGTTAAAGGGATAAATAAAAACAATACAGAATAAAAATATACAGTTTAAAACAAATACAACTAAAGGGAACAGCGGTAGTTCTATGTGTAAAAAGTTCAGGCATAGAATTAAGACACGTAGGGTGGGGTGAACAAGTGTGTCTTTACCTTAGAATATTAGGCCGGCCTGCTCTGGGAAGGTTTTCAAAGCTATGGGAGGTTGTTCCACAGAGATGGAGCACAAAAAGGAAAAAGCACGCTCCCCAACTGTTTTTCTTCTGGCTTTAGGAACTTCTAGAAGGCCAGTATCCTGAGATCGGAGAGGATGGGATGGTCATAGAGGTGCAAAAGGTCAGAGATATATGAAGGCGCCAATGCATTTAAAGCCTTGTAGGTGAGCAACAGGACCTCGAACCTGACAAGGTAATCAGTGAAGAGATTTCAGTACTTAAGCAATGTAGTAACCAAACCTGGAGTAATATTTCCCAGTTTTGCTTAAAATACAGCAGCCGCATTTTGTACCATATGTAAACTTCTTAAACTTTTCTTTGGTAACCCAGAGAGTGTTATAATAATCAGTATCAATATCTTGATGCATGCTCTATCATCCAGGCAGTAAATCCCAAAAGGTTGATTCTGTTCATCTGGACGTAGCCTTTTCAGTTTTAGAAACCTGTCATCAGTCATCCAAGTGACTTCATCAGTCTCAGCTGCTTCAGGTTTCCCCAACCTTATAAACAGTACATCTGCATAATGACTGAAACTAGCATCACTGAAGGAACAATGGGCTGTGAGGTCAGTTCCTTGATCATTAATATGCAAATGTTCATGACCATTGATCAACAACCAATGATCAAAAACCACTGATCATTGATCAAAGACCATTGATCAATGGCCATGAATACCATTCACAGAGAGTTGGGGAATGGCTGCAATCACAGCATTGTAAGATGCTTACAGGTGTACCCTTAGGCCCCCTCCCCAATTCAGAGATGGTCTTTCCCTTTTCACGTAAATGGCCTCCTTGACTCCCCACTCAAACCAGTGTTCCTCCATGTCCAGGATGTGTACCTCCACATCATTGAAAGAGTGTCCACTGGCCTGTAGGTGTAAATAGACTGCAGAGTCCTGACCTGACGAGGTGGCTCTTCTGTGTTGTGCCATCTGCTTAGCCAGCGGATGGTACAACACAGTGTGGAGATTAAGAAATTATTTTATTGCTGTGATATAATCTGAATTATTATAATTGCATTAATAACATTCTTTACAGCATTATTCTATTAATAATATTTCTTACAGGATTAATATTGTATTAAAGATGTTTGTCATCACATTGACCTTTTCTATTTACAGGTGTAGTCATGATCATTTTATACACATTGCATATTTGTGCTTATTTAGAGTTGATGTTCCATTTATTAAAGGTCTTAAGCTTCACTGGCATGACTGTCCAGGTGATCCATGGTGTGAGAGACGAGAACATAGAAGGATAACTGCATACATGCTTACAAAACACATACACATATAATACATATAATCTAGGGACAGGCCTGAGCAGAAGGCCCAAATGTATTCTGCTTCTTGTTGAAAACCTGTTGCATTTTATTCTGCTTGGTGACTGATGACCAGAGTCAATAACCAGCCCCCAGGGACCCTGAGGGCTCAAAGTTATTGCCTTGTTTGGAAGGTGTTATAGAAATGAGAAGTTCTATGTCTGTTTATAGTTATCTAAAATGTACCACTGCCTGTAATCGATGTATTTTAATCTGTAATTGACGCACGAGGGGCGTAAACCCCGATGCTATAAAATCATCATCCAGTGTATTTTTGTCAGAAGACATATGCTGATATTTCTTCTCCTGTGTGTTAAATAAACTCATCGTTTGATTGCACTCTTCTGGGGCCTCCGTGGTTTGTTTCACTGCTCTGTATTGATCGATTTCGCAACAGCTTCGGCGGAGGATGCGGGCACTTGCAGGGCACTAGAAGTGTTGCTTTCCGCGGTGGTCGAGGCCAGATTGGTGGTCAGACGGACGTTGGGGTGGTATCTTGACTACTGTGGGCCCACATAAAAAGGTAAGCACAAGCCTCTTAAACTGAAATTGTGCTGTATTGGATGGTAATTCTAAAAATGTAGTCAAGAGCTTACCCGTTGATCTCTGCTTTGAGTTTTGCCTGAGTGAAAGTGAAACTGAAGTAGTGTTGCGTTCAAGGTCGGCTCCTAAGAAACAGTACTGAGTGAAAAGTAACTAGAGATGTTATTTTAAGGAAATGAGAGAGAAAATAGACCAACGTGTGATTAAAGAATAAGAGTTTATTGGTCAGTTTATGGTTAAATAAGTATTAGTCACGGAAATGAAGAATTCCCTCCCTAGGAAAGACGTTTTATAGGTGGTCCAGGGGACCTTACTCAGGTGGTGCTGCTGAGAGTTGTGGCCTTAGAAATAGCTAAATGATCACATGATCATTTTTGAGATACACTTATTTGTGAGAAAAAGAGTAAAACCGGATGCAGAGGTCCGAGGAGTTGACATATGATTTAAGAGACTCAAGCCAGCCGTGAGCTTGAGTGTAAAAGTAAAGTGAGTTTGAAGGAAATCAAGGTTTACTGTGTTGAATTAATTCTGATAATATTACTGCGGGTTATGAGAGAAGATTAAAGCATTACCTGTGTATCTGTGGAGACCCGCTGTGGTCCGTAAAAAGCCATGTTTCTGTTGATATTTCCTTAAAGTCTGCGGACCTGTTGAGGTCTCACAAAAGAAGTGCAGCTGTATTGATATCCGGATCCGCTGTGATCTACAAGTTACAGTTGAAAACAGTGACGTAAGAAACTGTCTGAAATGATTTAAGTGCCGCTGGCTGCAGGCTATGTGTGTGTGAGGCTTTGAAGTCTCTTTTTTCCTTTCTCTTCATTTTGGTTAAGAAAGTGCGTAGTTAAAATTTGGGTGCGGTCACTTCTCCTTTTAAGTTTAACATAACAGGCACGTTGATAAAATGAGGTGTAGTAATTTCATCTTTATTCTGGATAAAAAGGCATGTTTATTTCGGGATCTTGCCGAATTGAAATTTCACATATAAGGGATCTTCTTTACATGAGATGCATATGTCACGGTGAAACGCCAGAGACCCTCTATGGTTTTATAGTCTCTGCAGAAATAAGTGTGTCAGATTTAGAGAACTTTTTGTTCCGTTGCTCCATCATATTCCGTTGCCTAGTCAAATATTGTGCAAGGACAGCACAGGAACCTCGAGAGGCGGAGCAGATATTTTCCTTATTCCTTGAGCATGCATTTGATGATTTTGAAATTCAGTATCACTGGACAGGGTAAATTACGCGTGATTCTAACACAAGAGTTATTTTAATCAAACCAGAAACATAGTAATAAATGAAGGTGTGAACATCCTCCTGATTGCAGAGAATTTATAGAATTATTTGAGTGCGTTACCTTCTCTTTAAAAAAAAAAAAAAGAAAATCCTGAGCCGTGAATGAGTGGGGCTCTCTTCCTTACAATAGATCCGAGTGAATTAACTGTCTTTACTTTCACGATTTTGCTGACACCGGTGATTTATGGGGAGCCAGGAGAGGTGGTAGTGGAGGTGTTGGTCTGTTGTGAAACCTTGGACAGAGAGTTTAATTTTTTCAGAGAAGAGCTTTTAACTGAATCAGAGTTTCCCAGTTTCCTGGCTGCTTGTGTAGAACTGTATGAAGGCTTAGCTCAAGTTTTGGCACAGCACGGTTATTTAGAGGAGTGAGAATTTCCACAGTAAATTCCTTGGCTTTTTAGAAGCAGATTTGATGATTGGATGAGGCTTAGTTTTCCTGTTGATGACGAAGCATGGTATATTGTTCATCTATAAGGTTAGAGTTGATTCATATCTACGGAGGGATTCATGTGGTAGGCCTAGTTCACGGTGACACAGAGAATAATTATTATGTGCTTGTACTCTCTGCATACATTACTGAGGAGCAGCTTCCTGAGTTTCTTGGCAATTGTTTAACCCTTTAGAGCCGAGCGTAGCGCCCCCGCTCCGATTTGCGTAACTATTTTTAAATCTCGGTAGCTCTGCAACCACGTAAGCTAGAGCAATAATTTTTTTTACATATGAAACTGGAGAAGTTGTACTTACATCTTATGCCATCAGCTTGTCCTAGGTCACGGTTTTCTTCCACATATAGCTTTGCAAAAACTGCATAAAAAGCGGTTGCAGCAACAAAAACATAATATTCCAGAAACACGTTTTGCCGATCCGATCAGCTGTTCATAACACTTCCTACGTTGGAATAGACGTCAGCGCGAACTTTCGCATGTCCGCCATTACCTGCCCGAAACCGGAAGTGATGTCATTTTCGCGGAAATGTAGTTTTTTTTACTGTCAGGGCCTCAGAGCCTATACTGGTGTTTTTAAAAGTTATCTTTGACTTTATGACTTTCTGTGTCGTTTCTGGGATGCTTAGAACTCTAATTGCACTGCTGGAAATAGTTTATTTTGATGCATATGCTGCTTTTTTGCAAATTTGCACTACAATATTTATTTTCGTTTTTCCTGCAGTATATAAAAATTGGTGTATTTCAAAAGTAAAACTATGAAGACACTTCAAATAAATTTCCTGTGGTGGGAAACTAGTTTGTGCAACTTTTTTGTATTTACAGTTT
Organism: Pelmatolapia mariae; assembly: GCF_036321145.2. Classification (NCBI taxonomy): domain Eukaryota; kingdom Metazoa; phylum Chordata; class Actinopteri; order Cichliformes; family Cichlidae; genus Pelmatolapia; species Pelmatolapia mariae. The sequence continues at coordinate 159,030 of NC_086230.1, read as the reverse complement.
TGAGGGATAAGCCTCTTAAATTTCTCTAACTAGAAATATTTGTTAAAAAAAACAAAAACGATTTTCAATTTTTTTGTAGTTTATTGCACTTTTTTGCAATTTATGTAATTACTATGCACTTAATGCATACATATTATTAAAATTTGGGCTATAATGGTTGTATTGATGTATATCAACTTGAAATGCTCCCAAAATTGGCACTACAGCATGTAAAAATATAATATAAGCTCTGGCGGACTTGGTTCTATGGTAGGTCTTAAAGGGTTAAGAAGATTTAAAGAGCTGGCTGAATTTGCTGATCTGTTTCTGAAGGAGAGATTTGAGTGTTTTTGGATGTGATTCATGACTGGCTGAATTGTGCAGTTAAAATCATTTGTGGGTTTTTTTTTTTTACCAAAGTCGCACCAGCAGATATTGACTCAGCCAAGAGCTAGTGGGTGCGGCCAACTTCCCTCTTTTTACTTCCCCTTTTAACAAGAGAAGAAACATGCACTGTAGGCCTCTTTAAGATTAAAAGTTGAACGGTGTGATTTTGACTTTAGCAGAAAGAGAAGAGAATTGTTTTTGACTTTGTGCAGGTCTAAAATAACTGAAATATAGAACTGCGCAGTATCTTGGTTGGCCTGTACTTCCTCTTTTTACCGAGGCCCTGTTTATAAGCTGCACGGAGTATAAAAGCACAGTGCTTGGTTTTTAGAGCAAGAATAGCAACTGGTTTGGTGCGTTTATTTTGTAGTGCTTATAGTTGTGGCTGTTTTGTGAAGTTTATGAAATAAAGGCTGTTCTGACCCTGTGTTGGTCAGTGTGTGTTATATCAAGCAGGTACGAAAAGAGGAAGTGACTGCTTGGGCTCCCACAGCACTTCTGATGGAAGGAGGAAGTGACTGTTCGGTGGCTGCAGTGCTTCTGATAAAGAAACGGGAAGTCACGTCAAGGAGCTTGCGAGGCGGAGTCCTACAGCAGCCATTTTGTGAAAAGTTCAGAGGAACAAAATGGCGGAAAGTTCAATTATGACATCTAGTGGACAAAGAGTATATAAGCCACTAAAGGATCAGCTGGATGAGCTAAACAGAGCCATCCACATGTCTAGTTCAAGAACAACTAAAGCAGCAGACAAAGAATTCAAAACTGTAAGGAAATATGTGGAGAAATTATGTGCTGCTCAACAAAAAACTTTGGAAGACAGACAACCTCTCTACTTGATCTTCAAAGAGGAAGGTGAGAACTGTGTAAAAAGATTACAGCAATTGCAGCAGGAAACATTGACTCATGCAATGATCAGACAAACCAAATCGGAAATAAAACTCTTGAAGGAAAACCATGGAAAATGCTGCAAATGGACAGGAAAAGAATAAATGTAAAGGAATTTCCAATTGGATGGAAGAGGATGAGGAGGTAAGTTCACCTCCCCAACAACATGAAGAGAAAGTAGAGACAGCAGAACAGGTACTCATTATGTTGAAATCTCTCCATGATTTGCAACAGGAGAACAAGAAACTGGAAGGACAAATACATTTGCTGAACACAGCACAAGAGAAACTGGAGCATGCGCATGCGAAGCTAGTACTACCTGTGAATGCTCTCCCCACCTCTTCTGAACTACTAGGAGACACACTGCCGCCACCCCCACCTCCACCACCAGTAAACCCATTACCACAGCTGTACCCTTGGGTCACGCAGGCACCATGTGCTCCGCCCCCTCCTTATGCCTTTCCTGTAATGTCTTTAGCAGGAGGAGAGATCAGAGGGCCACAAGGACAAAAGAGCACAGTAATTGGGGGATTTGCAGATGTTGTACACATCACCCCTGCAGCAGTAGGTCAGGCACCCAGTGGACAATCCAGGGCGTTACAGCCCATGGGTGGGGAAGGAACAACAGGAGCCGCAGCTAAGGCTGGAGGCCCAACGTCATCTCCCAAGTTCGTAGAATACATGGAGTTTGACCCACTAAAAACACAAGGGGGACCTGGAGCTGAGGACCAACCAAGTGTGAACTCAGCTACCAGTCAGGAGGGGCCGAAAAAGGGAACCTCTGCTACCCCCTCAACAGGTGGTATGGCCTCACCAGCGGACGAGGTCCGGAGGCTAGAGTTTGCCCCACTGCCCAACCCAGGTAGAAAAGAGCAGCCTCAGCTAATAAAGACAGCTTAGGAGGCTCAGTGGAAAGGAGAAGTTTATGGAGAAGAGCATGCTGACAAGGATGCTCTGGCTGACATCCTGCGAAGAGTCATCAAAGTAGAAGAGAGAGTAAAAAAAGAAAACTTGGCTGCTTTGGACGAAGAAGACGAGATGTTGGAAGAGAATGAGCCAGACTGTGTGGAAGGTCGTGAAGTTCGACCTGACACCAAAATGGCAGAAATGAAATTGCGATCACAGAAAACTGTGCCTCGGATGGATAAACCAAAACAAAAGCTGGTCAACCAGGACAAGACCACATCTGGACAAGAAAAACGCCAGTCCGTGTTCAAAAAATATGATCAGCTGAAGCTTGATGAAAAGGAAGTGCACTTCAAGAATAGCTTAGATAATCTAGAATGGGAGATGCCCCTAATGTGTGGAGCAAAGCAGGATCCAGTTTATCGTTCGTACAAAATAAGGGATTTGGAGGCGCTGGTTAAACAGCTCCCACCTATAACAGAGGGAGGAGCTAGCCATGGGCGATTTCCATGCCGTTGCAGGCAGGTGTATGCTAGGCGGGGGATTAGCAGACGTGGAAGAAATTGCTAACACCACAACTTTTCCAAATGACGTGCCATATAACACAGTAGAAGATAAGCTAGCTGACGCAGTTCGTGAAAAATACATGACTCCAAGTTTAGGTTCTATACCAAAGATAACCTGGGATCCAAAATACACTCCAAGAGAATTTCTAGAAAAAGCTAAGGAACAATGGATGTCACAAACTGGCATACATCCAGGCCAGGAAGGAGAACACAGAGCCTGGTTCCGTGCAGCGGTGCTGAAGGGGCTGCCAGACAAAGTAACAACAGATTTAGAAAAGAACCCAGATTTTGCAGTAGCAGACTCCACCCAGTGGGAGAGGCATGTGACACATCGGTTACAGCTGGAACAGGATGAGGTAAACAAACAGAAAAAAGAAATAGAAGACACACAGGCGCAACTGCTAAAATTACAGCTGAGTGAAGCTCGTGAGAAGCATAATTCTAAGAAAGAGAAGAAAGAGAAAGAGGCCAACAAACCTATGATGGTTGTACATCCTCAAGCTGATCCTGTGCCCGATTGGCCAGATCTGGACCCAAACTTATACCCAGATGACTGTAAATTACCAAGGCAGAGACGCCCAGCGGGAAATTGGGGGACCGACCGTTCGCAGAGAGGACATGGTCGATTCTGGCAACGGGAGCCTAGAGCTCGTGGTTCAGGGAATCCCAGAACGGACTCATGGAATGTCTGCTACCAATGTGGAAAAGAAGGGCACTGGGCTCGAGAATGCCGTGAGTTGCCCCGAAGCTATGAACAGAGAAATCACTCATACCAGGCACATGGCGGTCAAAGAGGCAGAGGTGGTTACCGAGACAGACATCAAGCTCCTAATCCAAGCGCCGTGCCACACTCTCAGTATCCAGTGGCGGACTGGAACTGGGATGACCAGCACTGATGGAGCCCACAGAGACCAAGCAGCAGGGGAATGGCAGATCCCATGCTGTCAATGACAGTGGAAGGTGCAGAATTGCCCTTCCTGGTCGACACTGGGGCGACATACTCGACACTGAGAATGACACCAAATAGTGCAACCATCTCAAACCACACTGTTAGTGTGGTGGGTTTTTCTGGGGTCAATACTTGATGCAAAACTGTGAACAACCCCCTGCTGACATCTACTGGGGGCGTCTGGTAGAAGACGGCATTCTGAGACAATATCAACAGTGGAAACCATGGATCATGAGTCTTGCGGTGTACTCCTTGCCTAGAGATCCCTACCACGTCAACCTCTTTTATGATAGGGACGATGATGATGTTTACCGGGAAGCCTTCCAGTCTGAACTTGAGGGTCAGACCTGGAATGTCCAAACACAAAATATCTATGCGGGGCCAGAAGGTGTAGCGGTGGTTTTCAAATTAACAGATGAACAATTGCCTTGGTACAACATGGGATCAGATTCGGCCCCACACATCACATTGGCAGTTCACGAAGATCATCAGGCCAAAGAACTGGGAACAATGGTGAAGCGGGCGCTGGATAATGCTTGGTGGCAACCCACCCAAATTCCAAATGTTTGTTATGCACCAAAATGTAAAACATACCGTATCACATGTGTGTCCAGTGACGCAGTGATACTAGAGCATCAGCAAATATTGAGAACACATGGCAGCGAAAGAACAGATCATCCAGACGCAGTGGCAGAACTTTCAAAATTGCCTGAAACTCTGTGGTCTACTGGACCAACAGATGTCGGCTTAGCCAATTGTTCGCCAGTCCTGTTCCAGCTTAAGTCAGAAACACCAATTTCACGACCACAGTATAAACACAAACCTGAAGCAGAGGAAGGGATTGCTGAGACGATTGAAGGGCTACTGAAAGCAGGAGTGCTTGAGCCCTCGCAATCCCTTTGGAACACACCAATTTTGCCGGTGGAGAAACATGGGACAGGGAAGTACCGTATGGCACATACTGGACAGTGTACCATCCTCAATCTCAAGGGAAGGTAGAGAGAATGAACTTAAATTTGAAAAACAAACTAAACAATCTAAAATCTGCGCAGCAACGGGGCTGAATTGGGTCTCAGTTCTACCAATTGCTCTAATGACTATAAAATGTTCTGTTAATAAGTCCACAGGGTTCACGCCCCATGAGTTGCAGACGGGAAGGCCATTCCCAGCACCCTGGACAGAGGTCCCGGGGGAACACACCACCTGGAGTAACAGGTCTCATGCAGAATACTGGCATGAATTAAAATCTCTTGTTTCCAGTTTCACAAAACAGGTTACCTCTGGACTGCATATGGTGGACAGAGTGACCCCAGAGGCAAAGGTGGTGTGGCTGAAGGTGCTTAAACGAAAGTGGAAGGAGCCACGCTGGACTGGTCCTTATGAGGTCATTGCCAGAACGACTACAGCAGTTCAACTAAAAGGGAAAGGCGACACCTGGTACCACTGGTCGCAGTGTGCACCAGCACATGAGAGCTTGGTAGAGGAAAACTCGTCTTCAACTAACACGGGTGGTAACGAAAAGAGGCAGAATAAATGCTCTCACCTGTGCAACGGGCCGACCAGTAGTCCACCTGGGAGGCCGAAGAAAGAAGAAGCGCATCGCAGAAGGTCGCCGTGCCACCAAAAAGGAGCGGTAACAAAATTGAAAGAACATTAGGAAGAGTGAAAGTGTAGGCTAAAGCTAAAATCCACAAAACATAATGGAAATGCCTGAAACTCAGACGCGCAGGGACAGGAGGAGTATTACAATATTGTTTTTGATTTTATGTATCCTACGTGCATTAACAATGACTGCTGCCGCGTATTTTCTTGTCAATCTTTTGCAGGGTGCATTTTGTGAATCGGTCAGATGCGGATGCCAGTCCAGCACAGCACTTCCTGAGACAGTGGTTGCTAAAACAGAATCGGTAAAAAGACTAAAGCGTGAGATGTCAGGTAAAGGTGATGAGTGTCTCAGCACATATAATGGCATAGAATTGAGTTACGTTAAAGGGTCCACCAGCTCATTCACGTTTGATTTGTGTGATGTCATTAAGTGTACAGGAGCTAGTAGCAGCTGGAGAGGTTATGATGTGTGGGTTTGCAGCCACTGTGATATTTGTACCCGGGGAGGGAACCCTCTTGCAACTCGAGGGATTCGCCCTGTACTGAGGTCATATACCACAGGACAGTGGTGCACTCCTGGCTGGGGAAATGTGGTAAGCTGGACAGGAGTAGGGTGGCAGCCACATGTGCCTGAAGGATTGAAGGGAATAGCAATACAGAGGGATTTTTCTGTTTCCCAGAACCCTATCACTCTTTCTCTAGGTCCGTGGAGCTCCCTGCCCAAATCTGAAAGCCCAGGAGGTGTGTTCTGTCTGGTAATCGGGGTGGACGTGTCAGGAACCGATCCATTTGGGGTAAATAGAGTAAACTTAGTTGACCCAAAGCCTCAGCCACTCGTAAAAAACTCAATCACCACTCTGACTGACCAAACAATAACTTCGGCAACTGTAGCTCAAAAGGAGCAGGAACCAAAAGAGAAACCACTTCTGACAATAGATTATACTAGATTGAAGCCTCAGGATTTAATTGAGCGTGCCACTGGTTTCAGGGATAGTAATCTATGGCTTGATTGGGTGGCTCAAAATGCTAAAGAACAACATGTATCTGACTGTGTTGCCTGTGCTTCAGCTAGACCATGTTTGTTTACGGAGCCCGCACCACTGTATCCAGAGGATAAGTGGGGCTACGATTGTATGCTGCAGATAACTAAAGGTGCAGTGAGTACTGGCAACTGTTGTCTGGACTTTTCCCTCCCATTTCAAAGCAGACCACAGTGGGTCCATTTTTGCCAAAACAATATAATTATACATGTTTCAAGTTCTCTACAGATACGGTAAAGTATAAGGTGGGAGACATTGATCCAAGCTGGTGCTCTGTCACTCTGACGGGATGAACCACCAATAATGTAAGTGACCCAAGCACATTAATTGGAACATGGGCAAGAAGTGGGTTGTATTATTATTGTGGGCAGAGCACTCTTTTGGTTCGTGTTCCTCTAGGAAGCGTAGGGACATGTGCGATGGTGCGGTTGGGAGCTCCACTCATACTTATTGGAAACCAGGTAAAGACCATTCCGCAACACAACACACGTACCTTAGCCGCCAGACGTAAAAGACACATTTTGGCAAAAAGAGGGACCCAGGGTACACATGCATACGATCCTCAGCTGGACTCACCTACCTGGATTGACTCAATAGGAGTGGCCAGGGGAGTTCCAAACGAGTATAAGCTGGCAGACCAGGTAGCGTCAGGATTTGAAAGTATATTCATTTGGGTAACGCCTAATAAGAATGTTGATCGCATTAACTATGTTCATTACAAATTGCTGAGACTCTCTAACCTTACCAGGGACGCCATGGTAGGGTTCGCAGAACAATTGGGTCCGAGTTCGCTGATGGGGGTGCAAAATCGAATGGCCCTTGACATGTTGTTGGTGGAGAAAAGAGGCGTGTGTGCTATGTTTGGAGACATGTACTGCACCTTTATCCCCAATAATACTGCCCCACATGGCTCAGTAACCCGAGCTCTGGAGGGCCTGAAAACTTTGTCTAAAACCATGCATGACCACTCAGGTATCAAAAACCCACTGGAGTCCTGTATGGCATCCGTGTTTGGACGGTGGAAAGGTTTGGCCATGTCGGTAATGCTTTCCCTGTCCATACTTTTAGGAATACTGGTCATCTGTGGTTGTTGTGTCATTCCTTGTGTCAGAGGATTGTTGGTAAAGATAATGGCAAGGGCTGCGGACCCCGGACGGGTGGAGTCAATCTACATGATGAACTTAGAGGCCATGTGGGGCAGGGAGTGATACAACACGAGGTGTCGTGACATTCCTGTTTGGAATGTCAAAAGAGGGAAATGTGGAGATTAAGAAATTCTTTTATTGCTGCGATATAATCTGAATTATTATAATTGCATTAATAACATTCTTTACAGCATTATTCTATTAATAATATTTCTTACAGGATTAATATTGTATTAAAGATGTTTGTCATCACATTGACCTTTTCTATTCAGGTGTAGTCATGATCATTTTATACACATTGCATATTTGTGCTTGTTTAGAGTTGATGTTCCGTTTATTAAAGGTCTTAAGCTTCACTGGCGTGACTGTCCAGGTGATCCATGGTGTGGGAGACGAGAACATAGAAGGATAACGGCATACATGCTTACAAAACACATACACATATAATACATATAATCTAGGGACAGGCCTGAGCAGAAGGCCCAAATGTATTCTGCTTCTTGTTGAAAACCTGTTGCATTTTATTCTGCTTAGTGACTGATGACCAGAGTCAATAACCAGCCCCCAGGGACCCTGAGGGCTCAAAGTTATTGCCTTGTTTGGAAGGTGTTATAGAAATGAGAAGTTCTATGTCTGTTTATAGTTATCTAAAATGTACCATTGCCTGCAATCCTCCTGACACTTATCAGCGTACTATTACATACTATTACACTATGTTACTCTGTTTGTGTTGGGGGATCCGATCCTTGGGGTGGACCAGTGTTTGGCGCTGCATGTTTTGGGGTTTAAAAGCCAAAGAGATGCAGTGTTTAGAACAAATGCATCTCAACCTTTCCAATACTCCTGACACATACAGGATCACTAAAGGTTTTCGCTTAGGCAGCAGCTATCCTTCTCTCCGGGATCGACTGGAGCTTTGTTTAGGTGCTATCCCAGCTTTAACAAATGTCCAGCTGGGATAACCACATTTACTCAGGGCCTTCTTGAGGTGATGTTCTTCTGTTTTCCTGGGCGCTGTGTCTGTGGGGATAATGTTCGCTCTGTGTTGTAGCATCCTGATGACACCCAGTTTATGCTCCAGTTGATGATGAGAGTCAAACCTTAATTACGGATCAGTATGAATAGATTTACGGCACACATCAGCTTTTAGATGTCCCCCATTACTGATGGAAATATCACAGTCTAAGAAGGCTCTCTGTAATGTGGCAAAAGACTCACGGGCAGCTTGGCAGATGGCAGAGCGGGTCCCTCCGGCGCACAGACCTCTGGCTTGGACTGAGCAGGTCAGGGTAGCGCGGCGACCTCCAGCTCAGACTGAGCAGGTCCGGGCGACCGCGTTGCTGCCAGAGCTGTTGGTGATGGCGGTGGCATGGCAGATGCAGACAGTTTAGAAGGTGGTGGTATAGCAGCTGCAGGCAGGTGAGATGGACCGGCTGCTCGGACCCTCCCGTGGAAGCTGACAGCTAAACGAGCCCCTCGGTCCCTCCAGCGGGAGTAGACACAGGACCAGAAGATGCGGAGCCCTCTGGCTGAGGTGACGCTAACGACATCTGTACAGGGCACACAGCCGGCTTGGGATGCTGTGGCTGGGGCTGTGCAATCGCCCTAACTCAGAGTTCCCTAACTCTGAAAAAACAGACTCAGAGTCCACAGACTTAATATTTTCAAAGTTTACTGATGGCTGAATAAGCTCGCTTGATTTCTCCGTAGAGGACGAAGAGTTATAAGTTCCGGCTACAATTTCTCTCCGGAGTTCCAGATGCAGCTACAGGCCCATGTAAAGCCTCTGAGTAGACCCCAGGGTGAGTTTCCAACTGTAAAACAGTCCGGTTAACAGTCACACGAACAGTCCACAGCCTCGGAGTTAACGGGCTCTAATTTTAAAACTCCAGGCTCAGAATGAGCACAAGAAAAACAGTTTCCATCACTCCCTGAAACTAAAAATCTCACCAGAATGAACAGTCGCTGTTTCTACAGGTAATGAATACATGTCTTGGTTACTCACCACAGCCGGCTGTTCAGAAATATGGGAATTTGGCTGCACTGAGGAGCGTTGGTGGCGGGGACGCCACTTCCTCTTTGAAGACGAAACCAACCCACGGGGTTGAAAATCCACCGGCAGGCCAGCTGCAAATCCGCCAGCGGGCCAGGCTGGTGAGCAGCCTTAGTTGGAGGGTGAAGATAGAGGGTGTTAAACAGGAAATCCGGAATGATCGGGTAGAGAGAGTCGATTAGCCAGGGGAAGCTGAAAAGCATTTCTTGCAACTGGCTTGCCACAGTGCGACAAAACACTTCCCCATACATCTTCAGCCACAGATCACACAGTTTATTTATCCTGTCGATTACCACAATGCTGAGCCTCTCCTTTGTCTCCGCTGGGTTCATTCTTCTCCATTCTTCTGTCAAGGACTGCGATGGCAGACAGTGGAGTTGTGGGATAGTAGGACACAAAATTCAGGACACTTCAGATGAACAGTGGATTTTATTTATGATGAAGAGATAAATAACTATTTACAAAACTTAGCACTATGGCTCCCATGGCAATTCCTTCATGAATCCCCACACAGTGCAAATGTCCATAAACAGTGTAAGGTGACAACTCCAAAAATTCCAATTCCAATCCGTGACTTCACTCCGTGAAGACACACTCTGTGTGTCACCAGGAGTCGTGAGCAAACCCACGTAGCTCAGCAGGAAATTTAGTCAGCAGCTGTACTTAACGGGTTAAGTAGGTCACTCCTAACTCTTAAATAGGTCACTCCTAACTAGGGTAATCTGCTACAACTGGCTGCAGGTGACAAGCGGCAGGTGTGGCTACCTCCAGCACAGGAACACTTCCGGGGTTGTGATCCCTCTGGTGACCAAAACTGTCACCGTCCTGGGTCGGATAGACCCAGCATTTTGAGTTCCTTATGTTTTAGTTTATTTTTGAATGATGGATTGTTCTTTATGTTTCTCTGGTGCTTTGTTGATTTTTATTATGAATATGTGTTTCAGTTATTTTGGTATGTTTCTGCATTATGACTAAGGTTTGGGATGTATTTTGTTATTATTGCCGGTTTAGTTCAGCGTCTAGTCTGTCTTACTCTGTCTAGCCCGTGTCTTAGTAAAGTGTGTTTTGTTACCTGTTTTACTTTGAAGGTTCACGTTCCTGTCTGATGTCAGTGTTCCAGCTTTCCCTGTCTCGTTAGGTCTTATTCCTCCCAGCTGTGTTCCCCTTCTGTCTCTAATTCCTTGATGACTCCCTCAGTGTATTTAAGCCCAGTGTGTCTTTGTGTCAGTGTCGCGTCGTTAACATCTACTCACCCTCACGTCCTCGGTGTGTTCTGTTTGCCAGCCTGCCAACCTGTCTAGTTATTCCGTACTCCCAGTTTAGTTAGTGTTTTTCTGTTCTGCTTCATCCCAGCAATAAAGCTGTGTATTTTGAGTTTCTTCTGCCTCCGTGAGTCCTCCATTTTGGGTCCTCTCTTCCTGCCTACCTACACACAGACATGACAAAAACATCCAGGAGTGCGAACATAACATAACATAACACACACGGGGAGACGGAGAAACAGGAGAGAGACAACAAAATACCAAAAATACATGAGCATGGGTCCCTAGACCCAGGCCGTGACAATCAACTCTCTCTTATCAGCATTAAGAAGCAGGAACTATCAGATAACCAGCTCCTAATTGCAACTACCTTGAAAAAGTATTTATACCCCTTGAACATTTACACATTTTTGTCACCTTAAAACCACAAACTTAAATGTTTTTTTATTGAGATTTTCTGTGATAGACCAACACAAAGTAGCACAAAATTGCAAAGTGGTATGAAAATGATACATGGTTTTCAAAATTTTAAGCAAATGAAATCTTAAAAGTGTGGTGTGTAATCAGCCCATGTACTCTGATACCCCTAAATAAAATCCAGCGGAGACAGAAGGACGACCCAACTAAACACGCTGAACATGGAACATAAGACCTTTAAAATAAAACAAGAAACATAGAGCGACGTAAACTGGGACACGCAAGCTTGACATGAGACACCGAGAGAGATGGCGAGGGAAATGAAAAAGAGGGAACGAGACATGACGAGCTGAAGGCACATACTAAATGGGGTTGGGGGGTGTTAAAAAGATTACAATTTAGTAATAAAATGATTTTGTCAACATTCACTAATTATCATCAGTTTGTGTTTTTAGGCTGTCCTCAGATGATTCGGGGGGGGGGGGGGGGGGGGGGGGGGCAGAGGAAAGGAGAACTTTGTTGTGGCTCAAATTCAGATGGCATTTCACTTGTGAGCTCTTGGGAATCAGGCATGGGGGTGCTTCAGAATGGGGCCATCAGTGCACAACCATGTATGTTTTTAAGCTGGTAAATGACTATTTCTAAACTAACAAACTGGCAAAAAGAATGATAATGTCATATTTCTGTTGTTTAGAGATCTCAATGTTTCAACTGCATTTTGAAGCGGACATGCATTAAGAAATGGCTGACAACATTTGAGGTAAAGCAAATGTTTCATCCGTAAAACATATTACAAAGAAGACCCATGATAATGTAGAAATGAATTTCTGTGCTGTGGGATCAATAGTCTGACTTTATTTTATCTTGATGCATTGAGTATTTCTTCTTCAGTCACCTTTCTCGCTCAATATGTGTAAATAGACCTCTCTGCACTGAATCATACTTGTTATTGTGTGAATTCCTCAGGCAGAGGCATTCACACTATTGAGTTCCTGTTTCTCTTTATTCTTTATTATTGTGTGGATGCCCTCAAAGAGCTTCCACACTATTGAGTTCCTGTTTCTCTTTATTCTTTATCCTTTCTTTATTCCTGATGCTTCCGTACGTTTTTTGCACCTTAACTACTCCCTCAGTTTTCAGCCGATTTTCTCAGTTCAAACTCTAAACTGTTCTGCTCTTTCTGCTCTTTCCGGCTATATCTTTTGGTATTTATTACTATTATACTTTTTAAAATATTAAGCTTTTTTCCTTTAATTTGTCCCATTGAAATGAATGGAAAACTTCCACAATTCTGCTAAAACTTTCCTCTTTTTGAAACTTCACAACTACTTCCTCATACTTTCACCTAGAAACTCCATTCAAACTTTAAAACGTTCTCAACTTATTGGGCTATTCATGTATGATTCCGCTTTTTCAGATCTTCTACTGTTGTAATCTTATCCCTCTTTAAGTTTTCAGCTGCAGCTTTGTGATTTTTCAGAAAATACATGCGTTGTTATGGTTGCTATGCAATTAACACAGAGTGAGCACTTGTCCTTTTTCAGTTTTCTCTTTATGTCTGAACAAGTTCTTGCTACTCGCTCAATTTCCACTCAACCCCCACAAATTATACATCAAAATGTAGGTATTTTTTGCTGGCTTTCAGAAAATGTCTCTATCATTGTTGTGGGATTTACAGAGTTTTATCAAATCTCCTCAGAGCAACACAAAGTCTGAAAACTCTCCATAGAAAGTCAATGGGCGAGTTTGTTCAAAATCACCGCTGAATTTCTCTAATGAGAGGCATTTTCAAATCGTCATATCTCCTTAACGAAACAAAGTTGAGACATGACACTTGTGCCAATATATCTTCAGACACTCCTGATGCTCACAATTCAAGAATTTTTTCCTCACCTATTACCGTTTGGCCATGAATTACACTTGTTTGAGGGTAGGAAATTTGTCTCTCGCTCAGATTTCTTCAGATTTCAAACTCTGGAAATGAGTCTCCAAAAGTTGAATCTGTTCATCTGGACGTAGCGTTTTGTGGGAGAAACGTTTCGTCACTCATCCAAGTGACTTGTAGTAACCAAACCTGGAGTTTTCCAGTTTTGCTTAAAATACAGCAGCCGCATTTTGTACCATATGTAAACTTCTAAAACTTTTCTTTGGTAACCCAGAGAGTGTTATAATAATCAGTATCAATATCTTGATGCATGCTCTATCATCCAGGCAGTAAATCCCAAAAGGTTGATTCTGTTCATCTGGATGTAGCCTTTTCAGTTTTAGAAACCTGTCATCAGTCACCCAAGTGACTTCATCAGTCTCAGCTTCTTCAGGTTTCCCCAAACCTTATAAACAGTACATTTGCATAATGACTGAAACCAGCCCACTGAAGGAACAATGGGCTGTGAGGTCAGTTCCTTAATCATAATTATGCAAATTCCCATGACCATTGATCAACAATCAATGACCAAAACCCACTGATCAAAGAACACTGATCAATGGCCATGAGTACCATTCACAGAGAGTTGGGCAATGGCTGCAATCACAGCATTGTAAGATGGTGAAAGATGTACCCTTAGGCCCCCTCCTCGATTCAGAGATGGTCTTTCCCGTTTCACGTAAATGGCCTCCTTGACTCCGCGCTCAAACCAGCGTTCTTCCCTGTCCAGGATGAGTACATCCTCATCACTGAAAGAGTGTCCACTAGCCTGTAGGTGTAAATAGACTGCAGAGTCCTGGCCTGACGAGGTAGCTCTTCTGTGTTGTGCCATCCGCTTCGCCAGCGGTTGTTTGGTTTCCCCGATGTATAAATCCTGGCAATCCTCCTGGCACTTAACAGCGTACACTATGTTACTCTGTTTGTGTCGGGCCCGATCCTTGGGTGTACCAGTTTTTGGCGCAGCGTATTTTGGGGTTTAAAAGCCACAGAGACCCGGTGTTTAGAAAAAATGTGTCTCAACTGTTCCGATACTCGTGACACATATGGGATCACTACAGGTTTTCGCTTGGGCAGCGGTTGTCCTTCTCTCCTGGATCGGCTGGAGCTTTCTTTAGGTGTCTTTCCGGCTTTGACAAAAGTCCAGCTGGGATAACCACATTTACTCAGGGCCTTCTTGATGTGCTTTTCTTCTGCCTCCCTGGCCGCTGTGTCAGTGGGGATGGTGTTCGCTCTGTGTTGTAGCGTCCTGATGACACCCAGTTTGTGCTCCAGTGGATGATGAGAGTCAAACCTTAGATACTGATCCGTATGTGTAGGTTTACGGTACACGTCAGCTTTTAGATGTCCCCCATTACTGATGGAAATTTCACAGTCTAAGAAGGCTCTCTGGAAATGAAGCACTTTTTTCTCTCGTCAGATCTTTTTGATGGATTTCAACAGAGACCTGAAAATTTCCATGACTGTTCACCAAAGCCTGCTGTTTCTTACGGTGAAAGAATAATTTTGATGCTCCATATAGATTTAGAGTTATAAAACGTTGTTTGAGGGCAAGTCAAGGCAGTTTTGCTTCGCCTCTACTCAGTTACAGTGTATTACAAGTCATATATCTTTAATAATTTATATTTTATCTCTGAATTATGAAGACCTGCAGATTCCCCCATCTCTTCTGAACAAAACGGTGTCAGAATGAGCGTTCTAGCCCCTACGGTTAGGAAATTATGGCCATTTGTTCGAGGGGAATCCTGAATGTGAGAAATACACTGCAGAAAACTTATACATCTCTCTGTGTCTGTGTGTGTAAGTGCTGATTACAGCAGGTGTAGCCAATTTAGCTGACCTAGATATACCAAGCCCAGACTCTTAACAGCCCCTGTACACTTTGCTCTCTGTGTATGTGTGTGTGTAGCAATATTTCTCCCATGTTAAAGTATTACTCCTCCATAATAGTATTTGTGCTAAATCAAAGTACTTCTACTACATCTTAGTATTTCTGCTCAATCATAGTATTTCTGCTAAATCATAGTATTTTTGAAAAATCATGGTGTTTGTGCCAAATCATGGTTTTGGGGCAAAACCATATTGTTTATTTTATGTTATAGTATTACTACTAAGTGGAGGAATGTCTGTTATGTTATAGTATATTTGCTGAATATAGTATATCTGCCAAATCATAGTATTTATCCCAAATCATAGTATTTATGCAAAATTACAGTATTTCTGCTAAAAAGCAGAAATAGTACCTTTTAGCAGAAATTTCTGTCAAAAGATATTATTTATGTTAAAACATAGTATTTCTGCTAAATCATAGTATTTGTGCCAATTCATAGTATTTGTACTAAGTCATAGTACATGTGCCACATCATAGTATTTGTACCCAATCATAGTATTTCTGCCATATCATCGTATTTGTACCAAATCATGGTATTTTTTTACCCAAATCATGTTATTTGTGCCCAATTAAAATTTCTGTTATGTTATAGTATTACTACTAAGTCGTAGAATTTTTGTTATGCTACACTATATCTGCTGATTATAGTATATGTGCCAAATCATAGTAGTTATAGCAAATCATAGTATTTGTGCTCAAACATAGTGTTTCTGCCAAATTGTAGTATTTGTGCAAAAACATAGAATGTCTGCAAAATCATAGTATATCTGTTGTGTTATAGTATTACTACTAAGGCATAGTATTTCTACCAAATCATAGTATGCCTTCAAAATCATAGTACTACTGCAATTTCATAGTATTTGCGCGAACTCGTAGTATTCATGCAAAAACATACTATGTCTGCAAAATCACATTATAACTCCTATGTTATAGTATTAGTACTAAGGCATAGTATTTCTACCAAATCATAGTATTCCTTCAAAATCATAGTATTACTGGAGTTTCATAGTATTTGAGCAAAATCGTAGTATTTGTCCTAAATCATACTATGTCTGCTAAATCACAGTATATCTGTTATGTTATAGTATTACTACTAAGGCATAGTATTTCTACCTAATCATAGTATTCCTTCAAAATCATAGTATTACTGCAATTTCATAGTATTTGAGGGAAATCGTAGTATATGTGCAAAAACATACTATGTCTGCAAAATAACAGTATATCTGTTATGTTATAGTATTACTACTAAGTCACAGTATTTCTGCCAATTCGTAGTATTTGTACTAAATCATACTACTCGTGCCAAATCATAGTATTCAAATCAAAATATAGTATTTGTACCAAACCATTGTATTTGTACGAAGTACAGTATTTCTGCCAAATCATAGAATTACTGCAATTTCATGGTATTTTGAGGAATCCCTTTTGTTATAGTATTACTTCTAAGTCATAGTATTTCTGCTTTGTCATAGTATTTGTACTGAAACATAGTATTTCTGCCAAATCACAGGATTACTGCTATTTCATAGTATTTGAGTGAAATTACAGTGTTTCTGCAAAAACATTGTATTTCTGCTAAATCATAGTATTTCTCTAATGTTAAAGTACTCAATTATAGTATTTGTGCCAAAGTTTAGTATTTCTGCCAAATCATATTATCTCTGCTAAATCATAGTGTCTGCCAAATCATAGTATTTGTGCCAAATTATGGGATTTTGCCAAAACATGGTACTTGTGCCAAATTATAATATTTGTGCCCAATTAATTTTTCTATTATGTTATAGTATTACTACTAAGTCGTAGAATTTCTGTTATGTTCAAATCATAGTATTACGGCTATTTCAATTTATTTGAGTGAAATTACAGTGTTTCTGCAAAAACATTGTATTTCACCTAAATCATAGTATTTCTGTTATCTTAAAGTACTTGCACTCAATTATAGTATTTGTGCCAAAGTTTAGTATTTCTGCCAAATCATATTATCTGCTAAATCATAGTGTCTGCCAAATCATAATATTTGTGCCTAAGCACAGCATTTGTACCAAAACATAGTATTGCTGCTATATCATAGTATTTGAGCCAAATCATAGTATATGTCCTAAAACATAGTATTACTGCCAAATCATAGTATTTGTCCTAAAGCATAGAATTTCAACAAAATCACAGTATTTCTGCTATGTTATAGTATTTGTGCTTGTAGAAAAACCTGTGTTAGTGTGAGCTACATTACCCAGCAGCCTCTGAGCAGTGAGGGAATTCATGGGACTGCTGAGCTAGATGGTCTTCCTTCGTTCCTGGGCTAACGATTGAGGAGAGAGCTGCTGGGAAGGGGAGCAAACAGCCCATCCTGTATTTGCTGGGGATGGTGTGTGTCACATAAACGTGAGTTAATGTTCCATGCTTAAGATGTTTACCCTGCTACTTGTGTGTATTGGTTTTAGTTACCTTTAGCGTATGTGCTAGTTAGCGATAGCTATGGCAGCCCAGTTATTTGATTGTTTTGGGCGTGTTCCTGCTTTGTTTGTTCCCCCTGCAAATTTATGTGTATTTGTACACTGTAATATCGCTGTATTACGTAGTGGCTAAGTAGGAGGCTGACTGTTACTAAGTGCATCAGTGTACATAGGTCATCTCTTGTGTTGGAGTGCCCTCTTGTGGCGCCTTTTGGGTAGTGCCTTAGCAAACGTGAACACTTCAAAGAAGTGGTATCAGACTGGTTTGTAGTGGAGGAATTTGTTGCCAGTTTCTTTCATCTTTAATCCGTATTCATGTTCTAATGTAGTAACTTTTGTGGCACAAATACCACAATATGGCAGAAATACTATGTTTTGGCACAAATACTTTGATTTGATATACTTTAGCTTCTTCACCCCTTTTCAGCAAAATTTTCATTTTTTTCCACCCCTTTTCAGCACAAATTCCAGCTTTTTTGGCTGTTTTCAGAAAAAAAACTCTTTTCAGCAGAAATTCTGCTGATTCACCTCTTTTCTGCAAAATTTTCATCCTTTTCGCCTCTTATCAGTACAATTCTCAGCAGCTTCTGATAATTCCAGCAGAATTGTCAGTCTATCCACCTCTTTTTTGTGAGAATGAGTTTGGCTCAGTGAGATTAGTAGCTGTCTTGACACGAGGAGGAGCAGGTTCAAATCCTGCTCATGGCGAACTTTCTTTTCACCACTTTTCAGCAAAGTTCTCCGTCTTTACCCATTTTCAGTAGAACATTTGGCTTTTCACCACTTTTCAGCAAAAATTTGTGCTTCTGCACCTGTTTTCAGCAGAATTTTCAGTTCTTCACCGCCATACAATTTTTTGCAACTTTTCATCTTTTTCAGCTATTTTCAGCAGACAGCTTCAGCGTTAAGGCATCGACGCAGCATTTTCGCAGGAAATGCAAATTTTTCTAGTTGTGTGGATGCTTTAGGCATCCACACTATTGAGTTCCTGTTTCTCTTTCTTCTTTATTATTGTGTGGATGCTTTAGGCATCCACACTATTGAGTTCCTGTTTCTCTTTATTCTTTATTGTGTGGATGCCCTAAAGGGCTTCCACACTATTGAGTTCCTGTTTCTCTTTATTGTGTGGATGCCCTCAAAGGGCGTCCACACTATTGAGTTCCTGTTTCTCTTTATTCTTTATTGTGTGGATGCCCTAAAAGGGCTTCCACACTATTGAGTTCCTGTTTCTCTTTCTTCTTTGTTATACTTTATTCTGGTTGCTTCCGTACGTTTTTTGCCGCTTTACTACTCCCTCAGTTTTCAGCCGATTTTCACCGTTCAAACTCTAAACTGTTCTGCTCTTTCTGCTGACGTAGGCTATGACTTTTGGTGTTTATTACTATTATACTTTTTAAAATATTACACTTTTTTCCTTTAATTTGTCCCATTGAAATGAATGGGAAACTTCCACAACTCTGCTAAAACTTGCTTGGTTTTGAAACTTAACTACTTCCTCATACTTTCACCTAGAAACTCCATTCAAACTTTAAAACGTTCTCAAAGTATTGGGCTATTCCTGTCTGAATCAGCTTTTTCAGACCTTCTACCGTTTTAATCTGATCTCTCTTTAAGTTTTCAGTTGCAAAATTGTGATTTTTCAGAAAATACATGCGTTGCTATGGTTGCTATGCAATTAACTCAGAGTGTGTGCTGGTCTTTTCTGAATTTTCTCTTCATGTCCGAACAACTTCTTGCTACTCGCTCAATTTCCACTCAACCCCCACAAATTATACATCAAAACGTAGGTATTTTTGCTGACTTTCAGACAATGTTACTATCTTTATTGTGAGATTTACCGTTTTTTCGCAATTCACCTCGAAGTGACACATGGTCTGGTTACTCCCCATTCAAAGTCTATGGGGAGGTTTTGAAATTCAGAGCTGAAATTCTGTAATGGGAGGCATATTCAAATCGCCATATCTCCTTAACAAAGCAAAGTTAGGACATGAGGCTTTTGCTAATATATCTTCAGACACTCCTGACACTCACAGTGGAAGCAGTTTTTACAATTATCTTACTGTTGAGCAATGAATTACGTTTGTTTAAGGGGTGGAAATCTGTCCTCCTCTCAGTTTTCAAACTCCGAAAATGAAGCCGTTTCTTCTCTTGTCATATCTCCGCGACTGAGGTACAAAGAGCAATGACAATCGCAGACAAAGTACACCAAAGTCCGCTGATTCTCCGGGTACAAGAATTATGCTGCTAGCCCTCCTAGTTTTTGAGTTACACGACGTTTTGTAACTCCAAAAAACGGCGTTTTTTGCCTCTCACCGCGATCTAATTCTGACTGCTCAAGTCTCTGTCATTCAGCCGCCCGCCCCCTTTCCAGGTGGCGCAGTCAGTAATGACACCGCTCTGCAGCTCAAAGGTCGTGGGTTCAATCCCACCTTGTTCAACATTTATTTTTTCACTACAAATTTATACAGTATCACAGACCTGTAATTTATATTGCTAATTCATTACAATTATGCAAAGTTTTATGATTTTAGCAGCTTTTCTAATATGGACCTCAGATTCATGCCAGAAATACATACAAGTACACAGCCTGATGAAGCAGACAGAAGCAGTACCTCTGATTGGTGAATTTGAGCAGAACCAGGTTGTTCTGCCTCTTTTCAGCAGAAATTCTGCTGACTCACCTCAGACTTTTTAGCCTTTTAACCTCTTATCAGCGCAATTCTCAGCAGCTTCTGCTCATTTCAGCAGAATTTTTCCGTCTCTCCACCTCTTCTTTGTGAGAATGACATTAAATCATTGAGAGTGACTTTGGCTTAGTGTGATGAGTAGCCGCCTCGAGACTAGAAGGGCCAGGTTTGAATCCTGCTGATGAAAACATTTTTTTCACCTCTTTTCAGCAGAAATTCTGCTGATTCACCTCTTTTCAGTGCAATGTTCTGCGTCTTTGCCTCTTTTCTGCAGAAATTCTGCTGATTTACCTCTTTTCTGCAGAATTTTCAACCACTTCACCTCTTATCAGCACAATTCTCAGCAGCTTCTGCTCATTTCAGCAGAATTGTCCGTCTCTCCTCCTCTTCTTTGTAAGATTGACTTTGGCTCAGGGAAATAAATAGCCGCCTTGAAACCAGGATGACCAGGTTCGAATCCTGCTCAGGGCAATTTTTTTTTTCACCACCATACAACTTTTTGCAACTTTTCATCTTTTTCAGCTTTTCAGCAGACAGCTTCAGCGTTAAGGCATCCACACAGCATTTTCGCAGGAAATGCAAATTTTCTAGTCTTTTCTTCATCTTCAAGTTGCTTCCGTACATTTTTCGGCGCTGAACTACTTCCGCAGTTTTTGTCCGATTTTCTCCGTTCAAACTTTAAACTGTTCTGCTCTTTCTGCTTATTGCAGCTATGACTTTTAGTGTTTATTACTATTATACTTTATTAAATATTACACTTTTTATGCTTTTTTTTGTCCCATTGAAATGAATGGAAATCTTCAGAAATTCTGCTAAAACTTGCTTGTTTTTGAAACTTAACTACTTCCTCATACTTTCACCTAGAAACTCCATTCAAACTTTAAAATGTTCTCAGATTATTGGGCTATTCCAGTATGATTCAGCTTTTTCAGATCTTCTACCGTTTTAATTTTATACCTCTTTAAGTTTGCAGTTGCAAAATTGTGATTTTTCAGAAAATACATGCGTTGTTATGGTTGCTATGCAATTAACTCAGAGTGTGCACTTGTCCTTTCTGAATTTTCTCTTCATGTCTGAACAACTTCTTGCAACTCGCTCAATTTCCACTCAACTCCCACAAATTATACATCAAAATGTAGGTATTTTTTGCTGGCTTTCAGAAAATGTCACTATCATTGTTGTGGGATTTATAGATTTTTTGCAAATCTCCTCAGAGTAACATAAACTCTCAAAACTTTCCATAGAGAGTCAATGGACAGTTTGTTCAAAATCAGCACTGGATTTCTCTAATGAGAGGCATTTTCAAATCGTCATATCTCCTTAACGAAACAAAGTTGATGCATGACGCTTGTGCCAATATATCTTCAGACATCCCTGATGCTCACAATTCAAGAATTTTTTTCTTACCTATTACCGTTTGGCCATGAATTACATTTGTTTGAGGGTAGGAAATTCGTGCCTTGCTCAGATCTCTTCAGATTTCAAACTCTGGAAATTAGGCACTTTTTTCTCTCGTCAGATCTTTTTGATGGATTTCAACAGAGACCTGAAAATTTCCATGACTGTTCACCAAAGCCTGCTGTTTCTTACGGTGAAAGAATGATTTTGATGCTCCATATAGATTTAGAGTTACAAAACATTGTTTGGGGGCAAGTCAATGCAGTTTTCCTTTACCTCTACTCAGTTACAGTGTATTACAAGTCATATATCTTCAAAAATCTATATTCTATCTCTGAATTAAGAAGACCTGCAGATTCCCCCATCTCTTCTGAACAGAACGATGTCAGAATGAGCGTTGTAGCCCCTACGGTTAGGAAATTATGGCCATTTGTTCGAGGGGAATCCTGAATGTGAGAAATACACTGCAGAAAACTTATACCTCTCTCTGTGTCTGTGTGTGTAAGGGCTGATTACAGCAGGTGCAGCCAATTTAGCTGACCTAGATATACCAAGCCCAGACTCTTAACAGCCACTTCTCCCTTTAGGCTCTGTGTATGTGTATGTTTGTGTGTCTGTATCAATATTTCTCCCATGTTAAAGTATTACTCCTCCATAATAGTATTTCTGTTGAATCAAAGTGGAGAAGTTTTTACAGTCATCTTACTGTTGAGCCATAAATTACGTTTGTTTGGGGGTGGAAATCTGTCCTCCTCTCACTTTTCAAACTCTGAAAATGAAGCCGTTTCTTCTCTCGTCATATCTCTGCGACGGAGGTACAAAGAGCAATGAAAATTGCAGTCAAAGTACACCAAAGTCCGCTGATTCACCCAGTTGAAGAATGATGCTTCTATTCCACCTAGTGTTTGAGTTACACGACTTTCTGTAACTCCAAAAAACGGCGTCTTTCGCCTCTCACCGCGATCAAAATCTCACAGGTCATCTGCCTGTTTTCCAAGCGGCCGCCATCTTCTTTCCCAGTGGCGCAGTTGGTAATGACGCCGGTCAGCAGCCCAAACATCGCGGGTTCAATTCCACCTTGGTCAACATGTTTTTTTTCCCCTACAAATTAATACACCATCACGGACCACTAATTCACATAGATCATTTATTACAATTCTGCAAAGTTTATGATTTTAGCAGCTTTTCTAATGCAAATCTGTCCTTCTCTCAGTCTTCAAACTCTGAAAATGAAGCCGTTTCTTCTCTCGTCATATCTCCGCGACGGAGGTACAAAGAGCAATGAAAATCGCAGTCAAAGTACACCAAAGTCCACTGATTCACCCAGTTGAAGAATGATGTTTCTATTCCACCTAGTTTTTGAGTTACACGACGTTTTGTAACTCCAAAAAACGGCATCTTTCGCCTCTCACCGCGATCTAAATCTGACAGGTCATTTGCCTGTTTTCCAAGCGGCTGCGATCTTCTTTCCCAGTGGCGCAGTTGGTAATGACGCCGGTCAGCAGCCCAAACATCGCGGGTTCAATCCCACCTTGGTCGACATTTCTTTTTCACTACAAATTTATACACTATCACAGACCTGTAATTTATATTGCTAATTTTTTTCACTACAAACGAGTAGTACAAAAACATACTATGTCTGCAACATCACAGTATATCTGTTATGTTATAGTATTTCTACTAAATCACAGTATTTCTGCCAATTCAAGGAGACTGACTGTTACTAAGTGCATCAGTGTACATAGGTCATATCTTGTGTTGGAGTGCCCTCTTGTGTTGCCTTTTGGGTAGTGCCTTAAACATGAACACTGCAAAGAACTGGTATCAGCCTGGTTTGTAGTGGAGGAATTTGTTGCCAGTTTCTTTCATCTTTAATCCGTATTCATGTTGTAATGTAGTAGTACCACAATATGGCAGAAACACTATGTTTTGGCACAAATACTTTGATTTGGTATACTTTAGCTTCTTCACCCCTTTTCAGAAGTTCTGCTGATTGAACTCTTTTCAGCAGAATTCTGCTCATTCACCTCTTTTCAGCAGAAGTTCTGCTGATTGAACTCTTTTCAGCAGAATTTTCAGAATTTTCACTTCTTTTCAGCCCAAATTCTGCAAAATGTTCAGCCTTTTCACCTCTTATTAGCGCAAATCTCAGCTGTTTTCAGAAAAAAACTCTTTTGAGCAGAAGTTCTGCTGATTCTTCTCTTTTCAGTGCAACTTTCTGCTTCTTTACCTCTTTTCAGCAGAAATTCTGCTGATTCACCTCTTTTCTGCAAAATTTTCAGCCTTTTCACCTCTTACCAGCACAATTCTCAGCAGCTTCTGCTCATTTCAGCAGAATTGTCCGTCTCTCCACCTCTTCTTTGTGAGAATGAGTTTGGGTCCGTGAGATGAGTAGCTGCCTTGACCTCTGGAGGCCCCGGTTTGGATCCTTCTCAGGGTGACATTTTTTTTTCACCACCATACAACTTTATGCAACTTTTCATCTTTTTCAGCTTTTCAGCAGACAGCTTCAGCGTTAAGGCATCCACACAGCATTTTCGCAGGAAATGCAAATTTTTCTAGTTCTAGTTGCTTCCATACGTTTTTTGGCACTTAACTACTTCCACAATTTTCAGCCGATTTTCACCGTTCAAATTCGAAACTATTCTGGTATTTCTGCTAATGATCGCTATGACTTTTGGTATTTTCTGTTATTATACTTTTTAAAATATTACGCTTTTTTCCTTTAATTTGTCCCATTGAAATGAATGGGAAACTTCCACAATTCTGCTAAAACTTGTTCATTTTTGAAACTTAACTACTTCCTCATACTTTCACCTAGAACAACCATTCAAACTTTAAAATGTTCACAAATATTTCTGCTATTCTTGTATGATTCAGCTTTTTCATATCTGTTACCATTTTCACCTTATCCCTCTTTAAGTTTTGAGTTTCATTTTTGTGATTTTTCAGAAAATACATGCGTTGTTATGGTTGCTATGCACTTGGCTTTCAGTGAGCCACTGAACGTTTCCCAGTCTTCTCTTCATGTCCGAACAACTTCTTGCTACTTGCTCAATTTTCTCTCATCTTCCACAAATTATACATCAAAACGTAGGTATTTTTGCTGGCTTTCAGAAAATGTCACTATCATTATTGTGAGATTTATAGAATTTTTCCAAATCTCCTCGGACTAACACAAACTCTGAAAACTCCCCATAGAAAGTCAATGGGTGGCTTGTCAAAAATCACCCCTGGATTTCTCTAATGAGAGGCATTTTCAAATCGTCATATCTCCTTAACGAAGCGAAGTTAAGACATGAGGCTTGTCCCAGTATATCTTCAGACACTCCTGACGCTCACAATTCAAGAATTTTTTTATCACTGATTACCATTTGGCCATGAATTGGGTTTGTTTAAGGGTAGGAAATTCGTCCCTCGCTCAGATTTCTTCAGATTTCAACCTCTGGAAATGAGGCACTTTTTTCTCTCGTCATATCTTCTTTATGGATTTCCACAGAGACCTGAAAATTTCCATGACTGTTCATCAAAGCCTGCTGTCTCTTACGGCGAAAGAATGATATCGATACTCCATATAGATTTAGAGTGAGAAAGCGTTGTTTGAGGGCAAGTCAAGGCAGTTTTCGCTTTGCCTCTACTCAGTTATGGTGCATTAGAAGTCAAATATCTTTAATAATTCATATTTTAATGATAAATTGTCAACATTTTAAGATTCCCCCATCTCTTCTGAACAAAACGGTGTAAGAATGACCGTTCTAGCCCCTACGGTTAGGAAATTATAGCCATTTGTTTGAGGGGAATCCTCACTATGAGAAATAAACTGCAAAAAGTCCTTTCTGTCTCTGTGCTGCGTGTGTAAAAGCCTGCACTTGGTGCACCAGTTTTGGCGGGAAAAAGTACACAGCCTCTCTGATTGGTGGATTCAAATTCAGCAGCTCCAGGCTGCTTGACTGACCTAGAGGCATATAGGAAACACAGTATGCACAGCCCCTGTTTGTTCACTTGCTGCTGTGTGTGTGTGTGTGTGTGTCTGTGTGTGTGTGTCTGTTCTGCTATACTTGTGAGGACAAGCGTGGGTATAAGACCTTACGAGTGAGGACCTTTTGCGAAAGTGAGGACATTTAATATGGTCCTCACTTGTTTTTCACTGTAATGCCTTCTAGAGGCCATTTTTATGCTTCTCTCAAAGTTTGAGCGAGGTCCTCGGAAAGATAGAAATACGAGAAAAAATACACACTTCTATACACACTGCTATTCTTTTCATACACACACTTTTGCTCTCTACTGGCTACTAGTGGTTATGAAAAATCACTGCTCCTGAGCCTTTTTGCTCTCTACTGCCCTTCTGCCCCTTTGGTTGTGGATAGTCACTGCACCCAAGTACTTTTTGCTCTCTACCGCCCCTACTGCTTTTGGACAGTCACTGCACCCAAGCACCTTTTTGCACTCTACTGCCAACTACTGTCTTTGCCCATTCACTGCCCCCAAGCTACTATAACTAGAAATGAAGATAATGACAGAGTTTATGTAATGAAGGAAAAATAAATAGTGCTCTATTGCCTTCAAGTTCAATTCAATTTTATTTATATAGCACCAAATCACAACAAAGGTCACCTGAGGGCACTTTATACTTTAGGGTAAAGAACCTACAAGGTAAGTTAAACATATTATTATGTCTTACTTTTAATATCTGGTCTTGGTCTACCCAAATTGGAAAGCACACCAATACAGTTTTTGAAATTAAATGCTGAAATAGAAATATTGAATATGTACTGGCCTAAACTGAGCTATGAGACAGTGCTTTAGTTCCTGAAAAATTACGACTGGATTTTCAATTTAAACTAAACAGTGTGCTAGTTAACATGGGTTTCATCAGTTAATGTGAGACAGGTTTGGAAATTATTAATGCAGCTCATCATTTCTGCCTTCTGGTTCTCATTTTAGGCTTCTCTTTTTAAACCATACTTGTATCCCTGCTATAGAAATGGCATATCAGTAACTTTTTTAGACCATTCAGTTTAAGAAAATCATTTAAGGTCTTGAAGGGCTGCTTTCCATTTAGTGTTACCAGCATATTTTATCAAAATATCTCCACAAATAGGAGACTGAATCTGAAAAAACCACCTTGACCCTGCTTTAGTAGTGAGCTACAAATTGTGTCTACATAACACACAGTATAGACAATGTGCAAGAAACTGTAGTTTTGTTTCAAGTATTTTTCAAACTATTATAAATCATACTGGTGAATTTTGATAGATTATATGAAAGCATGGGCTTCTGTACAAAGGTGTCAGGGTCCTGGGTCTCTTGACCCAGCGTGTTTAGTTCTTCAAGGTTTTTGTATTCTACTTGTGAGTTATTTTATGGTTTCTAGTTTTGATCCCTTGCCCTTCATGTTTCTGTGTCCCCTCAGTTCTGTGTAAGTCTGTGTCTTTGCATGTTTGAGTTTCTTGTTTTCTGTCACTCTGTATTATGAATTATGTTCTCATGGTTGGTCTTTTGTTACTCCCTCGAGTCTAGTTTCTTGTGTTCCAAGCTTAGCATTTCCCTCTGTGTATTTTGGTTTTAGTCCTCTGCCTTTGGTTTATGTCTCTGTGTTTCTTAGTTGCTGTCTCCACTGTGCCAAGTTCGCGTCTGTGTCATACATCCTGTTTTACTTTGTAGGTCCGTGTCTTATGTGAATGTGTCCTGCTTTGCTTCCTTGTCTCGTCAGCCTTGACTTCTCCCAGCTGTGCCCTCCTTCTGTGTCTCATTCCCCTCGTTACTTCCCAGTGTATTTAAACCCTGTGTTTCTCTGAGTCAGTGTCGCGTCGTCCCTCATGCTGTTTGGATCTCCCGGTGTCTCCCTGTAAGTTTAGTGTTTTATTTCCCCAGTTTAGGTTACTTTGCTCTTAAACAGTCAAATTGTGCTCTTAAACATAACAGTTCAGTTCACTGTACTCAAATGGCCTCTACAGCCACCAGATCTCAATCCAAAAGAGGACCTCTATGATCTGTATGGTGGATCAGGTGAAGACATTACATATTATGTGATCACCTGATCACATGTATACATATATATATATATATATATATATATGTATATGTCAACCCTGATCCCAGCTTTCTCCTTTTTCACACCAACCCTCATCATGTCCTCCTTCACTGCATCCATAAACCTCCTCTGAGGTCATCCTGTTTCCTCCTACCTTTGTCCAGTATTTCCACAATCCCTCTTCTGCATATGTCCGGATCATCTCAGCCTTGTCTCTGACTTTCTCTCCATACCATTCAGCATGAGCTGTCCTTCTTGTATACTCATTTCTGTTTCCTGTTCCTCCTGCTGACTCCAGATCCCTGATGTAATCCCACCCTCACCTTGAACACATCTGTCATTCCTATTGCAACCTCACCACTGCCTCACTGTCCTCATACATGTCCTGCACCACCCTCACATCCTGACTTACCTCATGCAGTACCACAGTTCCTCTCTTAGCATCCTATCATATTCTTTTGCCAGATCCACAAAGACACAGTGCAACTCTTTCTGACCTTCACTATACCTCTGCATTAACACACTCAAAGCAAACATCACATCTGCACTGCTCTTTTTCAGTGACAAGCCATACTGCTGCTCAATGATCATTACCTCTCTTCTTAACCTAGCTTCAACAACTCTTTCTTGGTGTGTCTCATCAGCTTTATCCCTCTGTAGTTACTACAGCTCTGCATATCACCCTTGGTCTTGAAAACTGGTACCAGTACACTTATTCATTCCTCACTCTCCAAACTTGTGTTAAAGTCCTCTCTCCTCAACATCGCCATACCGCCACAGATATGTCATGTGGACCAACTGCCTTTCCTCTCTTCATAGCTGCCCTCACTTCCTCCTTACTAATCCCCTGCACTTCCTGTCTACCTTCTCCATCTCCCTGACTACCGCACTTTCTCTTAGCTATTCCTTTGAGGAACTACAGGAAAGTGTCCAATCCACCACCAAGTCTTTTTGTCCTCTTTTCTCTCTCCAAAAGATACACCAAACACCTTCTTTGCCTTTCTCTCACCATTTCAGTTGTATTTTTCCAGTCATCTGGTAACTCTTCCCTTCCACCCAGAGAATGTCTCTACTCCTCCCTGAACTAACAACTGCACAACATTCTTCCTTCTTCAGCTTCCACCATTTAGTTCTTGTCTCTGCCTTCACTCTCTTCCCCTTCTTGACGTCCAAAGTCATCCTACAGGCTAGTGTCCAATGCTGCGTAGCTACATTCTCTCCTGACACCACCTTGCAGTCTCCTATCTCTTTCAGACTGACCCTTCTGTTTAGGATGTAAGCCACCTGTGTACACTTTCTTCCACTCTTCTACGTCACCTTATGTTCCTCCTTCTTCCTGAAGTATGAGTTCACCCCAGCCATTTCCATTCTTCCTAATTTTGACCTGCTGCATTTCTCTGTTTAACACCATACCTATCTAACACCTCCTCATTATCTCTCTTTCCTTCACCTACATGGCTACTGAAGTCTGCTCCAATCAACACTCTCTACCACTTTATCAAACTAACTGCAGAACTCCTCTTTCTCTTCTAACTGACATCCAACCTTCAACCTGGTCTCCTGCACACACAGTAAATCTACCTTCCTTCTCTCCATTCATATCAGCCAGCTCTCTCCCTTTGCCAGTCATAGTACCTCCACGCTCCTGCCTGTCCTTCTCTTCGACTCCTAACACGCTTCTCCCCTTTCCTCTTCCTTTGTCTTCGAATAGTAGCACAGTTTCCATCGGCTCTCTGTTGGCTAATAGCACAGGAGGCAGTAATTGTTAACCCAGGTACCGACTGATCCGATATGGAAATACACCAGATGCCATTCCTGAAACAGCCCTCGCTGTTTATCTGGGCTTTGGAGTACACTCCCAACTCCACCCTCCATACACTATCAGTCAAAAATTTGGACACGTTTTGACTTAATGTTTGTTTTTTGTGTTTTTACTACTTTCTACATACAAATTGAAGACATCAAATATATGAAGCAATATATATGGAATTATATAGCAAAGAGATAGCTGATATATAACTCTAAATATGCTTTATATTTTAGATTCCACCCTTTGCTTTGTTGACAGCGCTGCAAACCTTTGGCCTTCTCTCAGTGAGCTTCATGATGTAGTCACCTGAAATGGTTTCACCTCAGAGGTGTACCTTGGGTTCATTTGTGGAATTTCTTTGAGTCTTTAGGGGGTTTGGGCCATCAGTTGTGTTGTCCAGAAGTCAGGTTGGTGCACAGCTGACAGCCCTATTTGACTACTGTTAAAATTCATATTATGGCAACAACCAATCAGTTAAGTAAAGAGAAACTACAGTCCATCATTACTTTAAGAACTGAAAGTCAGTCAATCTGGAAAAATGCTGAATGTGTCCTCAAGTGCAGTCGCACAAAACATCAAGCACTACGACAAAACTGTCTCACATGAGGCCCGCCCCAGGAAAGGAAGACCAAGAGTCCCCTCTGCTGCTGAGGATACATTCATCCGAGTCCAACTTTGGTTCTACCTGCCATGTCTTTGTGCGAAAGGGTGAGTATATTTACTGGCGTAGCCGCACATCAGCATGACCCAGCTGAGCAGCGTGCTCTGTTTAGCCTGGTTTGTCTTATTCCTCACGTTTGTTTGTCACTGTCAAACATAACTGGACAGAAGGCCTGGTGCTCTGCTGCTAAAGTGGGCTTCAGACAGTGTTTTTCTGTGGAACATCAAGGCTGTCATGTAGTATTCATTTGGCTATTCAAAGCAAATAATGTACATGCTTATACAAAATGTAAGCCTTTGTATAGTGTGTTATAATTGTGCCTTCCAACAATTGAAAGTGTGTTTATGTGCTGTCTCTTTGGCTGCTATGTTTTAGTGTTATAATAAGACTCACCTTGGAGGCAACAATAACATGCTGTCCTAATATTGTTTTATGTACAGTTATTAATAAAATTATGTTAAAAAAGGAAATGATGTCACTCTAACAGTGTAGCCATCAGAAGGCATATAAGCTTTCCTATATGACACACTGTTTTTTAAATAACTAATACTACTATATCTAAATCAGGTGAAACATTGTGATGTTCCATGTTTTTTTTGTTTTGTTTTGTTTTACTTTAAATTTGATAGAGTTGTAGGTCACAGTTTGTACAGCAGGTTCACCAGCATTAGCGCTCACTGCTAAGACACCTGTAGATTTATTGAGGTGAGCTTACTGTAAATGAATGAAAAGAAAAAGGAGGTGGAAACGGTGGGGAGCACAGTGTAGTCCTGTTACACATGGGTAATGGGCTGCATCAAAACTGTTGGTGCACTTTTACTGTATCACCTCCAAGTCATTATTGACTGTAACTGGATTATTTAAATAAAACTGAGAAGTAACTTTGACTTTTGTCTTTGGTATTAGGTGAAGGAAGCCACGGCAGCAAGCCAAACACAGGTATGTGCCTTCTTATCGAATATTTGAACATGTAGTCTTTAATCGTTACTGAATCGTACGTAGGAGTGTCAAACAACAGACCAACAACAGATACTAAAAACTATAATCTGCATTAAGAATCATTATCAGTTAAGGTGGGATTAGGCGATTCTTAGATCAGATGTTTTCTAAATGTGATTCTTTGTTGCTCTTAATATGAACAACTGCTGCTAGAAGAATACTCATGTGTGTCACATCGGCCCCACGTTCTGCATAAAATCTAAATTAAAAAGGCATTGATCAGAAAATCATTTGAAGCCTCTGTACCTGAAAATGGCACAAGGACAACAAATGGTTAAAACCCAGCATTCTATAATATAAATGACGTAATCCAGATATGAGAAACAGTCCCAAACAGACAGAAGAAACAGGACAGAGGTGGATGAATATGAAGGTTTGAATAAAGACAGAAAGTTGTTGAACGTAACGTTTGTTCGCAGCCTGTGTCCACATTGCAGACCTGTGCAGTCCTCTGCAGTCTGATACCACGGTCATGCCATAACATCTTATTTTACTCACAGCCAGGAATACACGAGTTCAATGAAGTCTTATAACTTTAAAAATATATCTTTTCACATGTGAAACATTATATTATTAAGAAGGTGGAAATGGTGAGCATGTTTTCAGTAAAACAAATTTATTTGGATTTATTCAAAGTATTTATGTCACAGATAGTTTTATCCACTAAGAATTTATTTTACATTTAATTTCATGTATAAAGTGTGTTTACAAGCACCATCTCATGGTATATAATCAAGCAATAGGACAAAGTCAGCATCACAGCAGTGGTATGTTTTAAAGAAATTTTTGGTTGATTATTTTAATAAATGTATTTTTCCTACACAAATTTAAAAAATGCTTATTAACCAGGTTTCCCACATGCTCAGTGATCTTATGGTCGTATTTAGTTTTTGGCTTCGTTAGCTTCCAGCTGGAAGCTGATGTCACTTAAATCCCTGTTTGGAGAAACAGCTTTTCCTGTTCAGGAGAGAACATGTAGAATTCCTTACTAGAGGACCTCAAACTGAATCCTGACTGGCATCATTTTAAATTTAAATGGGCACAGGTTTTTTCAAATATGATTAGTCTCCTATTCATGATCTCCTGCTTATTGTTTTATGGTGCATTGTTAGTGTTATGTATTTTAACCTCCTAGGACCTGGCGTCCACATATGTGGACATCACATTTTGGGTTGTCTCGACGAAAATACTAAATTTTGCTCTACAAGGGAGGGATATCCAGTTACGAGGACATTATACTGCCACTGTTCTATCGAAATTTAAAACAAATGCCCTCATATGTGGATCTCATTGTTCTCAGAAACAAGAGAGGTAAAAAAAATTCAGATAATTCTTCGTTTTTACATCAGGTCCCAGTCAGCCCAAATAGCAAAGAGAAATTAAAAATGCCATGAAAGAGTTCAGGTCTTAGGAGGTTAAAGCTCATGACAATAGAAATTAGCTTAGGTTATACATTTTACAGTAATGTCATGTTATAGACTTCTCTCTTCATAAACAATGTCCACATATAATTGCATCCTTTCAATATTTATTTCTTACATTGCAGACGATAATGTGGCCCTCGCATGCAGCGATGACGGCTGTTCTGATAGTGGTGGTAAGTGTTACCTGCTCACTAGTACAGCTGTTGGTATACTGCCTCATGAATAAGCTGCGTTTGTGATAAACTGCTATGCAACTGCAAGTTATGTATGTGACACTGACTAATATTAGAGAGTGACGTTAACCTGTTAGCTTGGGTTCCTATTGGTAAAATGAACTGGGTGGCATGTTACAGCCAAATAAACACACTGTTGGCAGAGTTCAGTGCTCAGTAATCTATACAACAGATAACACTTGATCATGTACACTCACTCTTTAGTGAGCTCTTTTATTACAGCAAGAACTAGACTCACAACACATGAAAAAAGGACATCTTAGAGATCTGTGGTTTTATCACCACGACCCAGATTCTAAATTAATCTGATACATCTGTCCAGTGCATGTTTACGCAAAGGCCACCTTTGAATGGCTGTGCTGCATTTTTTTAATTATCTTAACTAAAAGAAGAGTAATTTCATTTCTAGGATGACATAGTGACACTTGGAGAAATTGAGATTGCTTCTTTTGCACGTTGTCGTTGCATCTTTGTTTTTTGTCATATTTGTAAACAATACTGTTTGTTTCTGAAGTATTTCATGACTCCTGATGGCTAATATTTGACATCTGGTATCAGTTATAGATGAAAGTCCCACAGAAGCTACTCCGTGTCACCCAGAGAAATGAGAAAGGAGGAGGCAGTGAGATGGATGAAGGTCAGGTTTTTCACAGAGTCATTCACTACAAAAACTCAGTGAATTAGGAAGATGTGGCACATGAATGTTTCTGTTTTTCAGGTGGAAGTTCTGAGCATTTCTCCTATCAAAAGAGACCGGAGCACACCAGTGAAGAGAGTTCAGATGTAGATGGTGAGTTTAAGCATTTGTCTGACATGTTGTGTGTATTCTACTCAAATTCTATTCCAGTACAATCTGCTTTGTACAATAACAGCTACCATTGTTTGTCTGTTTCTGTTTTAGAAGAGAGCAAGGAAGCAAGACTGGCTCTGAGGAAAAGAGGAAAAACCAAAGTGGCCAAAGCAAAGGGTGAGATCTTTTAAGCTTTAAATGCATTTAAAATTTTCTGTTTGCAGTATATGAATCAGGTTGTAGACATGACTTTATTTCCTTATAGTTTTGTCCTCTGTAGCAGAATATATACCTACACAAACACAAAACTCTTGATATTGATCCAGAATTATTTCATTGGTAAGTAGACATAAATTAATAAAAAAAATTAAAATAGCGCTTCACATTGAGTTGAAGAGGAGAATGCAGGCAGGGTGGAGTGGGTGGAGATGGGTGTCAGGGGTGATGTGTGACAGAATAAAGCAGCAAGAGCGAAAGGGAAGCTTTACAAGATGGTAGTGAGGCAAGCTATGATGTATGATTTGGAGATAATGTCTCTAACAAAAAGACAGGAGGCTGAGCTGCAGGTTTTCATTGGGAGTGACCAGGATAGGGTGAGATGGGGCAGATGATCCGCTGTGGCCACCCCTAAAGGGTGCAGCTGAAAGAATTAAGGCTTCACATTCATTGTTACATCTATGATTAGTTAGGCTACCTATTATGGTAAAGGACTAGTTTAACCATTATAATACACATGGCAGCGTTCTGCAGGTCATTTAAAAAGTCTGAAATTAAAACAAAGAAAAATACAGTCTGAAAATGTCTTATAATTTTGAGAAAGAAAATTTCCGTTAAAGGTCCCACGATTTACCACTTAAAGACAAGCACTTTACAATGCATATTTCAGTTTCCACCAAAATACCACACACATGTTCTGCTTTAAAATCAAAAGCTTTAAAATGAACTAGAAGGACAGCTGGGCCCACCACTGTCAGTGAGAGGTTTGTGAATGACATAAACAGCTAATGGTAGTACCAAATCTAACGGAGTAGACTACATGGCTGCTGATCACTGACTGACTGCTGGGGCTCTCATTTGGTGTTGGCTCATCGGTATCGTATCGCTTCCTGTTTCATTGTTAGATAAACTATAGGAATGCCTTGAAGACACAAAGACCTGGATGGCCTCTTATTTTCTGCTTCTTAATTCAGATCAAAGTGAGGTTATTTTACTCGGCCCTAAAAATCTTAGAAATATGGTATCTAACCAGATTCTTACTCTGGATGGCATTACCTTGGCCTCCAGTAACACTGTGAGGAACCTTGGAGTCATTTTTGACCAGGACATGTCTTTCAACGCACATATTAAACACATATGTAAGACTGCTTTCTTCCATTTGTGCAACATCTCTAAAGTTAGAATTATCCTGTCTCAGAGTGACGCTGAAAAACTAGTTCATGCATTTATTACTTCCAGGCTGGACTACTGTAATTCATTATTATCAGGAAGTCCTAAAAACTCCCTGAAAAGTCTTCAGCTAATCCAAAATGCTGCAGCGAGAGTCCTGACAGGGACTAGAAAGAGAAAGCAGATTTCTCCTGTATTGGCTTCCCTTCATTGGCTTCCTGTTAAGTCACATACACGGTCTTAAATAATCAATGACCTTAATGACCTTGTAGTACCATATCACCCTATTAAAGCACTTCGCTCTCGCACTTCAGGCTTACTTGTTGTTCCTAGAGTAAGTATAATGGGAGGGAGAGCCTTCAGTTTTCAGGCCCCTCTTCTGTGGAACCAGCTTCCAGTTTGGATTCAGGAGACAGACACTATCTCTACTTTCAAGATTAGGCTTCAGATACTTCATATTTTTTCAATATTATAGTTTCATCTTCTTTTGAAAAACCAGCCTGTTTCAGTACACTTCTTAATAATCATGATTGATCAGATATTATAATATTTGCCTTATTTAAGACCATTGCAAATTATTAAAGTCTGACAGTTTGTTTTTGTTTTTTTTACAAAAATAGTTTTATGGTGAATTATTTTACCAGCAGTATCTAGTTAGTATCTGATTTGCCTAGATGCAATAAGTAGCTGTGAAGACAAAATGTATCAAAGTCAATCGGCTTTCAATCGTTGTTTCATTTTGTAAGTACATTACTCAATAATTGATCCCATGTTTCTGTAATCTTTAAAATACTAAATTTTAAAGTGCTTACTATATATCTTGGGTACAAATTTTTGAGTAAACCGTTCAGCCTACAGTTGGGTTAGGCATTTCCTGTAAATATATACAAGCAGAACCCAGTTTCTAATAAAATCTATAGTTGCATATATGTTGTAAAGTTAACCGTCCACATTGTGTTTTGTGTCATTTGTAGAGAAACCCTGTGTGAAGGTCAAGAGGCCGTGGAGTGGAGTGGAGAAAACAGCAGTACAAAGACGGTTATCAGCTTTTCTGATTTGTCCTTTTGGCAGGCATACAAACAAATCAAGTACTTAATGATCACTTTGTTGGTGTAAGTCATGAGACTTAACAATTGCTGACCTAACAACTGTTACCCTTCTGGAATTGATTTTCCATTGTGTAATAAATGGAGTTTGCTGTTGCAGCTTTCTGGGAAGTTATTTAGTATTCTGTTTATGTGTAAATTTCAAATTGTTTAACTTACACATTATTTGGTTGCACTAAAATAGAAAATAGAAGAGAGTAACTGTAAAAAGAAAAAATTTGTACAGACAGAAACGAACTCAAAAGCACCCCCTGGTGAAAAATCACCAGAATAGCACCCTATGGCAATGTCCTCACCCTGATAGTAAAATGAGCTTTTTTTCTACTTGAGTGTTTTAAGATTTTGAGGTGATTTTTGCTGTCAGAGAGCCACCCAGTGTTCAAAAATGGCAAAGGTTTCTTTGCAAGTGTAGCAGAAATGGTGGTCCTCACTTGAATAGTGCATTTACCTGGTCCTCACTCGGGATGCAAGACAGGAATGTGTGTGTGTGTGTGTGTGTGTGTGTGTGTGTGTGAGACCCTTTTTATGGCAGCATGTCATTGTAGGATTCAAATTGATTATATTTAGACTGGTTGACTCGATTACATCCTGTGTGTGTGTCTCTCTGTGCATTTGTGTTTCCATTTGTGTCCATAATTGTAATTGTGTGTATCTGCTGGCTGTTATTTCTTTCTTTTCTTTTTTTGTCAATTTTTTACCTTTCAACAAGCACATTTGAGTGACCCTTACAATGTTCAGCATTTTTTCAGCTGTCCATTTTGCTTTTCCAATTTTTCTATTTAAGTTATTACTATTCTGTTAAATCATGCTATTTCTGCTATTTTATAAGATTTATGCTAAATATAGTATTTCTGCTTAATAATAGTATTTCTGCTGAATTATAGGATTTCTACCAAATCATAGTATTTCTGCTACTTTTTGGTATTGGTGATAAATACAGTATTTCTGCTAAACATAGAGTTTCTGCTATTTTAAAGGATTTGTGCTAAATATAGTAATTCTGCTTAATAATAGTATTTCTGCTGAATTATAGGATTTCTACCAAATCATAGTGTTCCTGCTAAATCATAGTATTTCTGCTACTTTTTGGTATTTGTGATAAATACAGTATTTCTGCTAAAAAATAGAATTTCTGCTATTTTATAGGATTTGTGCTAAATATAGTAATTCTGCTAAATCATAGTAATTAAGCCAGAAGAGTCTGTTCAGTGACAGGTTGATTCTCCCAAAGACAAGAACCAACAGACATAAAAACTCCTTTGTCCCACACCCCATCAGACTGTTTAACTCCTCTCTGGAGGGGAGAGGGAGGGGAAACAGGAGGACAAAGGAGGGGGGGGGACAACTAAGCTGTAGTGCCTTTTCACTGTGCAATACTTTTTGTGCAATACTTTTTGTTAGTAGTCAACGGTGTAATAGACTTCAATATTTGAAATGTGCAGTTCATTTGTAATCTTATTCCTATTTATTCTATTTATCCCTTTCATATATTTTATTTATATATATATCTCTGTATTTATATATGTGTGTATATATAATATTCTGCTCACGCTGTGTAACTTCTGTCGGTGTTGTGCTTTTGGAAACCGAATTTCCCAGAGGAACCCACCCAAGGGATTAATAAAGTCTTATCTTATCTTATCTTATCTAATTCTGCCAAATCATAGTATTTCTGCTTCTTTTTGGTATTTGTGATGAATACAGTATTTCTGTTAAAACATAGCATTTCTACTAAATGTAGTATTTCTGCTTAATTATAGTATGTCTACCAAATCATAATATTTCTGATACAAGCAGCGTGTGTGTGTGTGTGTGTGTGTGTGTGTGTGTGAGAGACCCTTTTTTGGCAGCATCTCATTGTAGGATATAAATTGAACATATTGAGACTGGTTGACAGGCATTTCAAAAATTTCTGTGAATTTCTCACTGGAACCTAACCATGTTCAGCATTTTTTCAGCTGTCCATTTTGCTTTTCCAATATTTTTACTTAAGTTATTACTATTATGCAAAATCATAGTATTTCTGCTACATTTTACTATTTGTGCTAAATGCAGTATGTCTGCTAAGTCATGCCATTTCTGCTATTCATAGGTTTTCTGCTAAATGTAGTATTTCTGCCAAATACTTTTATGTCTTCCAAATCATAGTATTTCTGCTAAGTTATTATGTTTCTCTTAAGTCACAATTTTTTTGCTAAGATGTTATGTTAATACTCCATGTCTGAAATACATTACAGAAAGCCCATGTCTCTGTCGGTGTGAGCAAGGGATACAGCTGCACTGACAGGGACAACTACATAGCCTGATGAAGCAGACAGAAGTGACAGCTCTGACTGGTGGATTCAAATTGAGCAGATCCAGGCTTTTTGACTCTCATAGATACAGCTTGTCATGGTTCGTATTTTGAGGAAAGGACAAACGACTGGAGGTCCCAGTAGATGTCAAAATAGTGATTTTATTAAACACATATATATGTGGGGAAGAAGCGTATCGTTACACTTTTCAAGGCAGTCTCCCCCGAACAAAAATAAGGAGTGGTATATATAACAGTTGATGACGAATAATATGCGTCAAAACACTTGGATTTACTGGAAATCTAGGTATCAATTCTCGTAATCTAAGAACACTCCAGTACATCGGACCCTTGACACCCTTTACTCCCTACTCCAGATGTTCTCTGTCTAGTAAACAGTCACGTACACTGGACAAGTCACGTAGCAGTTTTGAGCAAAACAAGTTGAGAAACTGTGAGTGTATGTGTGCAGGCCCCCCCCTTATGTGTCTTGGGTGTTATCCTCAGTTAACCTCATAGTGCTGGGCCTACAGGCCTCCAGGCTGTGATTTTATTATATGTGATGTGCTCTAGTGTAAACAGATATGAAATCATCTTATCATTAGCTTAACTTCCTCACCTACCCATAACTTCAGACATTCAATTAACAACTCTCTAATAAGCAATATGGATAACATGAATACAGTTAAACCTGCAATGAAAGATCATCATGTGATTATGACAACCTCTGAAATACAGACTTGAAATAGAGAATTTCATGTAACATCGACAACTTCAAAAATGCTCTGATGAAATGATAATGATAAATGATCAGTGATGCAACAGAAACAATAATGGTTATGAATAGTACCAGTAAAATAATTTCCTAATCTCTACACTCCTCCTCTTTGGCCTTTCGAGAAAGGCCAACACTCCTCTCATTGTCTCACTCCTCGGGCAACTCAGCCACCTCCTCTTTGAGTGAAGTGATGCTCTGCGATCCTCCTCTTCGACTCCCCAGGTAGACTACTGGTTAGTCGTCGCACGGGTGAGAGATGAGCCTGTCTCCACCAAACTCTCATCCGCTACTGCACATTGACCCCAATGCAACCCGTTCCTTTGGTCTTTCCCCACCAACTGGACCGCTGTTGTGGTACGAGCCGTCACTCTTGGAGCTTGGCACGCTCCCTTCATCCCTCAGGTTCTCATGTCCCCACGGTGCTGAAGGTGTAAGGCAGAGCACGTCGTACACCTTAGTTGTCTTCCTCAATGTCAACGATAAATCTCCCATTTTATCTAAAACTTTGCTTTGGGAAGTCTCCTCTCCATCTCCTCGAAGCTCAGTCGCACCGCTCCTTGTGCTACGTCTTCTGCGATGAAGATGATCTCTGATCCTCCTTAAGCCTCCATCCTGTAGGCGCCCCTCCTCACTCGCTTCTCGTCATGGCACCTGCAGATTAAAAATCGACCCTCCTCTTGCACATGGCTTCCGCCGTGTGTCAGCTCCCCACTGAGACATGTACAAGAATGTTGCACATTCTCCCCAAAACAATCTCCAGGGTTTCCCACTTGAAGCAGCCATACTCCAACCTGTAACCCTGTGTACAAACATTAGTCAGCAGCTACATGTTAAGTCTGTTTAACTCCCAGCTCCACCTGGAGCCTGCCTCCTGGAAGACAAATCTGTTAAATCAAACTTCTTATTTACAACCAACTATAAATCCTAAGAGTGATAAAGTATTCAGCAAAACAGACAAGTATCATGCACAGGTTTTCTCCAATCATTAAATCATCAACCATCCCCATTTATTCCACAATTTAATAGGTGACTTTCCTTAAGCAATGTCACTCCACTGTTTATCACTATGAGCTCAATAGTGGCCAGCTAGTGAGCCCCCCATTAAACTATTCCATAAACACTGCATCTCTTATTTTTTCTTCATGTCACTTGTCTGTTTTCTACCGAATCCTCCACATGCACCCCTAACAAAAGCAACACAAACATTAGCAACACACATGGACCATCCCGGTGGTCAGGCGTCGGCCATCCACATTCCAGAGGTGCTGTAAAAAGACCATCATAATCAGAATCAGAATCAGAATACTTTATTGATCCCTGGGGGAAATTATTTAAAGTCAAGCCATCCATAGCTGTGGAAACAAGTGATACTAGTTTCAACACAGGGAATGTCTCACATGTTATTCACATTGTCAAAGTAACCTTCACATTTTCGCAACCACACAGTGTAACAGCATCACCAACTCATAACCTGTAAACACAGTTTCTTCACACATAGGCCCAGAAATCCTCTAATAGGAAAACAAACATCAACCAATTGTTCTGTTATAAATCACATCATCAAATCACATCATTAACTCTCTGCTCTCTCGGTGGCACTCTCTGAAAAGAAATGTAAATGTTAACGCTGCGCACAAGCCCATGAATAACACACCCCTGTTAGATTCTCAAACACAGAAAGTGGCATTTAAAAGGTTAAATCGTCACACAACCTAGGATGCTGCTGTCATCCTCCTGCTCCTGTGAAAAGAAACACACCTAAATTCATCCACCCTTTCCTCCTGTCTAGGTGGAGGTTAACCTTGAGTCGTGGTCAAGTCTTGTCAGCTTTTGTCAGCTTTTACCAGTCAGTCAGTTTGTTTGTTTTTATTACCATTCATTCATACATTCATTCATCCATTCTTTCTTTCTTTGCTGATAGAAGAAACCTTCGCCGCATTTGATTTCCCCCTCAGCAAAATGACGTCATTTCAAAAAGAAAAACAACTTTAGATGGATTACCTCGCTGAATCCTCTTTTGTCAGGGACTTCCTTTCTAATTGTCCCAGATAAGTGACTTTCTCCAGAGCCCATTTTAATGTGGAGAACCTCACTTGCAACAATTTTCTTAACGACGTGTAGCGCTTTTAATTCCCGACGTGCAGATCTGCTTAAAAAAAAAGAAATCAGTGCACTGTGCAAAAAATCTAAATAAAATGAAGAATAAACAAAAGATAC
The DNA here is from genome assembly GCF_036321145.2 of Pelmatolapia mariae. Classification (NCBI taxonomy): domain Eukaryota; kingdom Metazoa; phylum Chordata; class Actinopteri; order Cichliformes; family Cichlidae; genus Pelmatolapia; species Pelmatolapia mariae. Next base: position 117,755 of record NC_086230.1, on the reverse strand, counting down.
AGAAGCCCGGTCTTAGGACTTGTCACCGAATATTCTTTCTCTTATAGATGAAAAAACACCAAATCTAAAACTTGGTGCCATTTTAAAACCTCGCCCATACTTCAGAAACCAAAACAAAATAAAACAAAAACAAAAAATCTGCTAGTTTCACTCATTTAAACTCTGGCTGCAGGATTCTGTTCACCCCTGCTATCATGTTCCCCAAAATAATACAAATTCAGTTGTCTATGTATCAGTTGTCAACCCCCTCAATAAACCAGACAGGATGATGGTAACAGCATTACCTGCTTAAAATTGTGTTTGATCCTAATGAGCTGATCCTAATGAGCTTCATTACGTGTGTGTTTATGTTAGTAGGGTTAATACATTTTCTATTTCTGTGTATCCTTTTATGTACCTTCCCCCCTTTCCTGAAACCAAATTCCATCCACTCCAAATTCTGTTTCAGAAACACCTAAATGAAAACTCTGTTATAGTCAGACACAGCTAAACCCCCAATGCTAGCAGGTTACCATCGGCAACCACGCTGTGTGTTATTAGCCCCTTCTACAAATATCCTCTTTGGATGTGTAACACTTTATGTATGCTTTTGCATTCTCTGTAGTGCATATCATGTTCATGTGTGGTGTTGTCTTTCCATTTACTCTAACAGTAAACTTGCATCCCACAGTGTTTGTCTTCCTCCCCCTTTTGTGGTGGCCTGGACACTTTGTCAATCCTCCACTTCCAGGCAGTCATCTGTCTCCCTGGATTCCTTAACCCCAATTTGATTCCCCACACTAAAACAGCATTCCCCTGTCCTCACCTGCTCCATCCTCTCCGTTCTTCTCCCCCACTTTTCAGTCCAATGTCAGTCAGTCTTCTTCAACTTTGTCCCCGCGTATCTCTTTGTCCCACTGTCTCTTTCATTGCCATCTCGCTCCAAACATGGCAAATGTCAAGCTCAGACAGACTTCTCAAAGGTCCTTCACACACAGTGAGGTTGCAGCTTGCTGCAAACGCATCTCCATCCATCCAGTCTAGATGGTGGTTCTTCTCTTTCTGATGCCGTTTGCCCATCGCGCTGCTGGACCTCTCTGCTCAGGTCTCCGGTATTGTCTCTTGGACTGCTGTCCACTGTTGATGTTCATGCTTGTGCTTCTGGAACTGCTTCAGGAACTGCACTCTGTGTCTTCAGGGAGAGGTCAGCTTCCTTGGAGCTCACTCGTTCAGGATGAAGACGAGAAGCTGCAAAACAATTCAGCCAAAATTCTGGCTGGGTGTTTCTACTTCTCTAATGATTTTAACCTATAATTTACTGCCGACTGCTGCCCGTGGAGAATTGATCCAGGTCCGTTCCCCACCTGTAAACGACAGACTGAGAGACTTTCATTATTTACTGTGACTCCAGATGTTTTAATCACTCCTAAAGCAACACATCTCTACTTATTTTGTTTTGAACTCTACTAACTTTAAACCCCACATGGGAATTTTCATTTGGTCTTAACCGGAAACACAAAAAGTCTTCTTAATCTTGTAATTAATTATTTTCATCCACACCACTCCAAATTATGTTTTCTTTTTGTGTCCACCAGGGGAATAAGATGACCTCTACTATCTCTGCTTCCCCAGTTGGAGAGAATGTCTCACTCACACTTCCACACTTTTTCAGGCTTTTGTTGCACAGGCTGCACTTCCTCTGTTTCCATCTCTTTACTTTTTTACTTTCTTTTACCCCATTGTTTTACACCCACACATTAACCTGTACACTCACTACTCTAACCTCATTTTCATTTCACCCCAACAGCTCTCATGCAGTCAGCAAACAAATCCTCCATTCATCCTTGAGTACTTGATCACCTTTAAATGTCTCTGTTAATTTTATCAATTTACTTATCATTACCTTAACCCTAGTCCACTGTTTAGTTTTCTTTATTTATTTTCACTAGGATTCCTTGGCTATTATTACTTCACAGAAAATTCAACTAATCCACTTCTTCTCCCTCCTCTGTCATCCAGGAATTCACACACACTCACAGGCTGGTCACTCAGCCCCCACCTTTTCTTTCTCTCTCACAGACTCATACACACAATCCTCTCAATCCAGTGAACCCCGCCTCTCGAGTCTGGCTCACACACACTTCATGCTTCTCGCAGACCCATCCAAACTTTCTGTGAGACACTTCTTTCTCTGCTTATTCTGGACAACGCCCCAGACGGCACACAGAGCGGCTGTCATCCACTCTTATACACCTCACAAATTTTCAAAATGCGCCACGGACTCAACACCGCAGTTTCTCTCCCTTTAAAAGATATAAAACCAAATTCAACCCCCCAATTGACTTCACAGTTTGCAATAACTGGTGACACGGCTTCCTACCGCGATTTCTACACACCACAAACACACTCTCTTGTTCAATCGTCATACACTCAGCTTCTATAGTAAATCACTTTCACACCACACCCAGTCATAATCAATGTAAGCAATTTACAAAGCTAATTTACACTTTATTTTATATACACAGGCCTGTATTGAACATGAAAAAACAAAAAGACACCAGATGCCAGGATGCGTTATTCAGCAGTTCCTTATTTTATCCTTATTCCTGTCCCTTTTATCCTATTAAAACCTCTGTAGCATCACACCTAACTTTTTGACTAATTTAAAAGCATCTAAGCCCAAGCCCAGCCTTGCTAATCAATTACTCCGCTTCAGAAAATCCCTTTCCGAGAACGGCCAAATTTCTAAGCCCTATTTAATTTATAACCGCTTCCCGTGACTTGACAGAGAGCTCCACATCCGGCGCCTAAGTATCCCACTTGCGCCTTCAGCTATACTTAAAGCTCATAAGTCAGTCACGTTTAATGGTCACGGCCGGGTCCAACCCTGCTATTCAAACAGCGCAGTAAAACTGTGGTCTCCGTCGACCACCGGGTTTTTAACGGGTGCTCGAAGTCCCGCGGGTACCACCCGAGCTACCTGGACGCCGCCAGAGATAACCGTGCGTCCACGGTTACCGGTCGTTGCCACACGCTGAGCGACTGCGCTCCTCGGAGTTCAATCCCTGAACTCCGGTCCTATAATTTACATACTTTTTAAAAGCATCAAAGCGGACGTTCCCTTGCCACCTTATTATATGATGCCCGGATCCGCGATCCTGCCGGTCAAAACAGGGATAAAATCCCTGAGCCAAATGCCCTAATCTAAATTTTGCTTGACTGGCATCACAGTCAGCAAATATAACACCTTAACTTAAGCACATAATATTTTCACTGAAACACACACCTTATTAACTCAAAATTCACCCCAGAATTAACAGCAACAAAATTTTGTCAGCCAAATATTCCCCAAACCTTTACTTTGTCACTAATTACCCCAAAATCACCACAGACATTCCCAGCAACTCTACTGAGTGAACATTTAATTTAGCTTCATTCCCAATCCAGCACCTTTGGATATTACTTTAATCAACAAGTGGTGCTTACCTTATTAAGGGCCCCCATCACTCAGTTGACCTGCTGGATTCCTGTCCGTCTATTTGACACCACCGGACCTCAGCCAAAACACCAACCAAAGTCCCCCCTCAAACCGGGTTTTCGGCACCAAAACTGTCATGGTTCGTATTTTGAGGAAAGGACAAACGACTGGAGGTCCCAGTAGATGTCAAAATAGTGATTTTATTAAACACATATATATGTGGGGAAGAAGCGTATCGTTACACTTTTCAAGGCAGTCTCCCCCGAACAAAAATAAGGAGTGGTATATATAACAGTTGATGACGAATAATATGCGTCAAAACACTTGGATTTACTGGAAATCTAGGTATCAATTCTCGTAATCTAAGAACACTCCAGTACATCGGACCCTTGACACCCTTTACTCCCTACTCCAGATGTTCTCTGTCTAGTAAACAGTCACGTACACTGGACAAGTCACGTAGCAGTTTTGAGCAAAACAAGTTGAGAAACTGTGAGTGTATGTGTGCAGGCCCCCCCCTTATGTGTCTTGGGTGTTATCCTCAGTTAACCTCATAGTGCTGGGCCTACAGGCCTCCAGGCTGTGATTTTATTATATGTGATGTGCTCTAGTGTAAACAGATATGAAATCATCTTATCATTAGCTTAACTTCCTCACCTACCCATAACTTCAGACATTCAATTAACAACTCTCTAATAAGCAATATGGATAACATGAATACAGTTAAACCTGCAATGAAAGATCATCATGTGATTATGACAACCTCTGAAATACAGACTTGAAATAGAGAATTTCATGTAACATCGACAACTTCAAAAATGCTCTGATGAAATGATAATGATAAATGATCAGTGATGCAACAGAAACAATAATGGTTATGAATAGTACCAGTAAAATAATTTCCTAATCTCTACAAGCTGAAAATATAAAGCTGAAAAAAAAAAAAACTGAAGAAGCCGATGTCAGTGTTTGAAAACGTTTTTTAACTTCTAATAACTTTACAGAAGTGTGTGTGTGTGTGTGTGGGTGTGTGTGTGTGTGGGTGTGTGTGTGTGTGTCTTTGTCTGTGCTTGTGTGACTCAATTTTTATTCGCTGCATCCATTAGTGGATTCAACTTGACCAGATTCAGACTGATTGACTGGCATAGAAACACACAGGACACGTTTGTTTGTCCCTGTATGCCCTTGTGTGCGTATGTTTGTATGTATGTCTGTGTTTATGCTTGCATCCATGTTTTTGCACATTGTTTTCTGAATATAGGTTATTTATCACTGTGTGTGTTTGTCCCTATTTGTAAACATTGCTAGGCATGTCATTTTTGCCTTAGCTTTGTGTATCTGCTGGCAGTTCCTCTGTAACTTTTCTAATGTTTCTGCCGAGTTTTCACAGTTGAACAACTAATCTTTTGAGGAAACTTCAGCTTTTTGAAGCTGGCTGTTTTGCATTTCCAATATTTCCTCTAAAGTATTACTTTTCTGCTAAATTATACTATTTCAGCTCCTATGTTGCATTTCTACTACGTGTTACTATTATACTACTGTATATTAAGTTATACTCTTACACCATTTCTTCCTGGTTTTTAGATTTACGCTACATATTAACATTTCTGCTGTATTACAACACTTCTGCAATGTTGTACTACTTCTTCCAAGTTACTATGTTTCTCCTGAGTTACAATATTTCTGTAAATAAAATAAATTTTAGCAGGCCTCACCCCGCCATACATGTTAACCAGGTAAAATAAATATTTATGTAGATATTTTGCAAATATTTATTATTCATTTTTTAGGAGCATAGTGCTTTTTTCCAAATTCAGGTGAAGGCCCTTTATGCGCTGAAAGCCCAAAGGTGATATAAGGATCAGTTTTTGTTTGATACATGGACAATTCAAGTTCAGCTTTTTAATTCATTTAAGAGAGACCTTCAACTGGATGTTTTTACTTTTTGTTATTTTTAAGAGTTCAAAATGTGTCCATTACATAAATAAAATTTCATTTACTTTGTAGCATTTCATGGATTTCATAAGCAACACACTATAGTTGTTTATACAGAGCATAAAGGTAAAAAACAATGTGAGCAGTGTTATCTTCATTTCAGATGTCAAAAAGTATTTGTGGCTCCCAGTGCTTTTCCATGCAAACCGGGTCCAAATGGCTCTTTGGTTCTTAAATGTTGCTGACCCCTGGTTTAGATGGTTGTCTTTAAAACCTTCACTGAAGAGTCTTGTTGGAGAAAGCCACACCTTTGCCTCACTGCAGCAGGGGTGAACAAATGGGTGCAAGTCTATTTAGGTTAGAATCCATATGATTATAACCAATATGTATTAGAATAAAATAAATAAATGTGCAATGAACATGTCAGGAGTCACTGTTGAAAAGCCTCATGGCAGTGGGGTTAAAGTACCTCCTGAACCTCTGATTCCTGCAGTGCAGGAATCATCCTCACACTCTACTGTGAGGATGCTTAGGTGAACACCAACACCAGCCCCTTGGTTTTGTTGTTCAGGAGAAGACTGTTCTTATTACTCCAGCCAGTTAAATAAATATATCATAATGCAGTACATTTTAACATAATGACCTTATATTTATTTATGACTTTTAACCATAATTTCAAATTAAAATAATCCTGTTTGAAATATTTATTCAACTTATAGAATTAAATCTCTGCTAGTTGTTTTCTGTTCCAAAAATATCTAGTTTAATACTATTTAAATTTACGTATATCTTTCACATTTTCAATGCCAATTTAGTGTAATGGCGGAGTTTCCCACTACCCGTGAATGCCTCTTATTTTATGTCTCCGGCTGACTCCTGAATCTCCGCCCACTCTCTGCTCGATCCCTGCCGGTAAGCACTGCTTCTCTGTTTCTCTTCTCTGAAATGAAATGTCTATAAGCTGTTTGAGTGATTTACCGAGTTGTTGTTAGTGACTTATAAAGCCAGTCGAAGTATAAGTCATGTTAAAGTAACACAATGGCTGCTTTGTTAGTGAAAGGTTGTAATTTTAGTATTTAAAAGGAGTGTTTGATAACCTAGCCCTAACAACCGAGTGCTAATGCCTAGCCTAGCTCCTATAGGCCCAGTGCGAAATGTATTTGGTTCACTTGATTGTTTAATACAGTTATTGTGTTGTATTCGGTTCATTCGGTGTGTTAGTGTTTCTGAGTCTCTTAGGGAAGCTGAAGTTAGTTCTCCTCTTCACAAATCAGTCAGTTAAAACGGCCTCATTCTATAGGTTATAAGGTAATAAGCCGCCATCTTAGAACCACTGATAAGCTGCTGAAGCAGCAGGGTCGGCAACTTCAAAGGAGCCATTTTACCGCCTCTGACAGAAGGTTGGGAGAAAAAGAGTCACGTGCCTGTGTGGGTGTGTCTGTGTTGTGGGTTAATTAACAGAAGGGAGAGAGAGTGAGGATAAAACACATAATATAAGAATAATAACATCTCTTAACAAGAAGGAGTTTTTTTCAATTAATCAATTTTAGTTTTTTAGTTAAATTTTAAGAACTGTTTAACAAACACTAGTTTGTGCAGGTTGGTTGGTTTTTAAGTAAAACCTACACCTGCAGCTCTGTTTAATTTTTCACAAAGTGAGAAGTTAATGAAATATAAAAAAGGCCACCTTCAAATAAATAAAATGCAGCAGTGCGCCATTAATATTATTAATATGATATGTAGATATTTAAAACAACAGCATATTAAATGATACTGTGTGCAGGTGATAATATTTTTAGGAAGCAGAATTTGAATGCAGACCAGCTCAAATGTTGAAGCCTACAAATATATCACCCAAGCTTTCATTTATGATTGCTCATGCTTTGAAATTGTGATGTCACAATTTGATAAAGTGTGCAGTGCTAGGTGTAGCAAATCATTGCTTATTAAATCTACTGTGTTATCTAATAGAACCAAACTAATAGAGCTATCACATAATTGAGAAACTTGTGTGGCTTATTACAAATGGATGAAACCACATTTTACCTTAATGAAGACAGTAATCTTTAATAAGGTGTAGAAAAAAGAGTTGAGTTGTTTGTTGCTGTGGTAAACAAAGAAGTGTACTGAATCTTTTGGACTACACAGATTGATGTAGTATTGACTCTGATGCTGATTTGAGTTGTCTCATTCTGTATTTTTGTGCTTTGTCTTTTGTTACACAGAGTGAACGAGATCTTTGGTTTTGCCTTTGCTGGTAAGTAAACAGTGATTGTAACTGAAGCAGTATGAACCTGGCATTGCGTAGCACATTTGGCAACTTACATACAGTAGTATGACTTTTTGTGATATGTTTCCATTTACTGATGGGCAAAAACACAAAGTCAGGATTTATGACATGTGGCAGCAAAGCCCCCACACAGGGCCTCTGACTGTCCCTGAAAATGTCCCTGAAGTTTAATAGCCCATTTATGTATGGTTTAAATTTCTTATGGCTTATCAAATCTAAACATAACTAAATGTCAGATGTCTTTATACAGTTGTTCATTTTCTCCTTATGTTTGTGGATTTAAGTATCAGACAAAACAATGAAAGTGTTTTAGGGGAGTCAGTATAAGTGGTTGCTCAAACACTTAAGAGCTGCACAGGTATTGATTTATATTGTCTCTCAAATTCTGCTGATGTATTACATTAAAGTCAGAACACTGTAGAAGTATTTTGCCTGACTCGGTGTAATTAATAGCTTTAACAGTTAAGCAATAATAAAAACGAAGAGAACCAGAGGTGTGAGTGGAAATTGTTAGGTATATTACAGCCAGTGTGTCTAAATGGTTTATTACTTATTTGGTGACTATAATGTGTTTTAAAATTAAATAGAAAAGTTGCCAAAAAGGTACACTGCAAAATTCATAAATATTCATAGCAACGAGTACAATGAAAGGAATTTTTAGTGTAATATTTTAAGACATTTAATTTTAATTACAAAACATGGTGCTAATGTAACATGTCAATATTTAAAATTATTTTAAGATTTACATATTCATATCAGACATGATGAGGTTTTCTGTTGCTTCTGATTTATTTAATTACTTTGTATCTAACATTTTTAAAAGTTTTGGTTTTTCACACTTTATTAGCACTGACCTGTTGTAGAAAATGTTGGAGCCACAAGGCTTCTGTGTCGGAAATATTTGGTATATCCTGCACTTGTGCCAATTGGTGTCTATTCTTTGCATTTCTGTAGTAATGAATGCTTTCATTACACATGCCATTTGAGACGCTGCAGTTCATTTATCTCCTCTTTAGACTACAGTAAGCTCATAAAGCCTTAAAGAAATTGAGGATTTTACTAGTTAATTCATGTCACAGTAAATTGGATTGTGTGTGAAGAGGCTCAACAGTCTGAATCATCAAACAGTGATCTGATGTATTGTTTCCTTTCTCTAGACTGCTGATCTGATCGTCTCAAGTCTGGTAAGTAAAGGTTTGTCTGAGGTGCAGTGCTGGGAAATGTTTCTCATTATAGGAGATTCAGTTTAGTGCTGTGAGTCAGCACAGCTCTTGTCAATCATCAAATCCTAGAAAAGTCTATGTAAACATTTCCAGACTTACAGATCTCTCTTATCATCATACTACATTTTTAATTAGGCCCTAATATCGGCCATGCTAAGTTTATTGTAGATTTAGCGGGGTGTGTATTAAACATGCCCTATATTTGACTGAAATATTTAGAAACTGCTGTATAGGAGTCATCTGTCTCCAAATTTTTCATTTTGCCAAAATATACTGAGTAAATTATTTTTTACTTTTATGTTAACGGCTCCCCAGACATTATGATATACTGTTGTACCAGGTAACTACACACAGAAATGGGAATTTGAGACCTTTGGGAATTTAGGAACATGTGATGTGTCATAAGTTTGAGTTGAGTGCATGTGAAGTGTTTAAAGCAGGTGGTCTGAAACTGTCTGCTCTAACTTCATTGTGTGGGTTTAGCTTGACCATATAATGTTTATAGTAAGTTACTGTAGCACCACATCTTGGTTTAAAGATTCTGTTTGTTTTTATTGTGTTAATAGAATGCAAAAATGTCCTTAGAAATGTTCCACCACCATATGTTAAACATTTTCATTCAGTTGAATCTAATAATGTACTGTACAACTCTTCAGTGTGTAATGATATATATGTTCTGTATTTTTCCGACTGTAAGGCGCACTAAACCCTAAGGCACATTAAGCCAAACAAAACAGATAAGTCAAACTTTATTCAACTCATTTACAATAACTCTCAACATTGTTCAGTTGTAAGACATAAAATACAGAACAATACACTCACTTTTCAGGATTTGTGGATTGATGAATGTGGATTGATCAGTTTGAAATCTGCTTCATAAGCATGGCTCTCAACAGGTGCCAGGTCCTTATACACACACACCATATTATGTTGAAGCATAGTACGAATTACTCTACGAGGGTGCTGACTATGGTAGCCATGCTCCGACAATACATCAAGTGATGCTGCTTTGTAGCTTACCAAAGACATACTAAAACATTTGACAGATTTTTGAGTGCCGTGTACCACATAGAATTGGTTTGAAATCAGTAAGCACAACCATACATAAGGTGCACTGTCTATTTTTAAGAAAATTAAAGGCTTTTAAATGTGCCTTATAGTCTGAAAAATACAGTAAAGCCTGGTTTACTGGAAGTGTGTCTAATTCCACTTTATTTCTGTCTTACAGGTGACCTGCTGCAGAAAACCCTCTCCCTCTATCATTAACAAGCAATTCAGTCTGTCCTATCACTCTCCCTTTCCCTGCTCCATCTTTTTTGACAAGCCATTCTATCTTCTATCATTTCTCCGCCATGAGCTCTATCTAAGTTGACAAGCTTGAACCTGAGTTGAAACGCAATCCTGTTACTTGAAATCAAGTTTTACCAGAATCTAATTTCTTGGAATTGAAGTTACCAGAACTTCGTCAATCTGTTTTCAGAATTCTGAGAGATCTCCGCTCTCACTGCTCCATCTTTCCTGTCGTTAAACTCTCTCACATCCAGTCATTTTGCTGAAAATCACAAGTAGAAAGTTGAAATTACAGTAGTAGAATTACACTACAGTAGAACTCACAGTAGAAACTACTTACACAGTCCTACATTTGTCATTTTAATGTTTACATTACACTTTGGAATAAACACTGATAGTTTGGCTTACGGGTGCTGTTACTTTGATAAATTATATAACATACACACCTTTTTTAAGGTTTATTTGTAATAAGATAATCTGGTTATTTTGTAATACATACATTCAGACTTATATTCACATAAATAATAAATTGGATTCAAATATATTTTTCAAGTCTGTTTCATTGGCTATAACATTTGACTACAAGTTTATACTATTATTATTTAAGGACAAACCCTTTTTTGTCACTCAGTGTAAGTGTTCAGTTACAATTGTCATCTAGAGGCTGCCCTGAGAACCCAGACTTCCTGTTTCCTGACTGCTGCAGAACATCCAGCTGAAGAATCCCCATCGCCTGTCATCTGATCACCACACCATCACAGCTCCTTATATTTGCTTTAAATTTTAAATATCTGAAAGATTTACACAAAGTCTACTTCAAAGCTAAGAGTTTTATTATAGCCTGTTGATTGTTGAGATTTATTCTGCATATTACTTTACAGAAGTATAGACCTATTTGTTATCCCGTCTGGTTAAAAAAAAAAAAAAGTAATAATATACAGTTTTTGAAAAAGCTACAATAAAACAGACCAAAGTGTTTTCAAAGAACTTTAAATAACTTTTATATTGAGTTTGTATTCAAGTCAGCATTTTACATCAATTCTGATAAATCTCTGATTTAATAGCCATTAAAGTCATTAGTTTTTCAGTGTTTACAGGTTGAGCTTTGTTTACATACAAGTTCCAGTTTGTACTTCAACAAAATGCCAAGAAAAGGTCAAAGGTCGCAGTCCCAGAAGCTTAGATGGCAAAAGCAGAAAGAACAGGTAAATGTTTCTCAGACCGGTGAGCAGGTAAAGGTGTCTGTTGCAACTACTCCCTGTCCAGAAGTGCAGAGCAGCGTTCAGACAGCCGCAGTGTCTTATGCAGATGTGGTAAAGAGAGGTGTTTGCTCAGTATCTGTGCCAAATGCTAAAGTACAGCAGGTAATCCAGACTGAACCCCAGGTAACTCTGCAAACGCAGCATGATGGAGAAGCTCCAGGACCGTCTCATGTACAGGTTACAAACAATGAAAGTCGTCCACGAGTGAGTAGCATCTGTGCGTCCCGAAGCCAGGCCGCTGCTAAGTATGGGAAGTACAGAATTCAGCAATGCATGGCGAACAGTTTGGTTTTCCTGTCATTCTTACACGAGGATGAATTCATTACCAGAGCAGATCTTAACCGTGTGTTGGACAAAGGCCATGCTGTGCATTCAGATGCCAGAAAGAGGTTTGTGAACAGCGTGTTTCTAGCCTGTGATGAGCTTCCCACAGTGGTCACCAGCCGCAGACACGAATATCAAGTGGACATGTCTCAGTTTGCTCATTACGGCACATTTGATGGTACAGATCATTTTCCGAGCCTTGAACAGGGACTACAGTGTTTGGCTTCAGCGGTTCGCTACGCTTTGCTAGTCATGGGAGGAAATTTTATCGCAGTTTGCAGGCTGACTTCAGGTGAATACGCATACTTTGACCCTCACCCACGTAAGTCTACAGGAATGCCATTGTCGCTAGCTGTAAGTGGTGGAACTGCAGTTATGTTAAAATTCACACGTCTTAACGACATGATTGACAGGATCAAACGCTTGTACCGAATGCTTAGCATCGTGCCAATCTGCACTTATGAGCTACAGCCTGTCGAGTTTCACAGTAAAAACGCAGCTGACCAAAGAGATGCTGATGAAAACAGACAAACAGCTACAACTGTTCCAGCACCAGCTTTAAATGAACCTGAACTTGAAACCCCAAAATCCACTGAGCAGACACAAAAAACTGTGACCGACACTTTAGCCACTGAAGTGATGTCATCCAGAGTGGATTATTCAAATGAGCCAGCTGCTGAGCTGAACAATCGTCCTTCTGGTTATTTAGAAATAGAAACCTCTGCATCTTCTGTAAGAGACACTCAGGTAACAAAAGAATCTGTTCCTCAGAATGATTTAAACACTGCCTCCTGTTTGACTAAGACAACAGAGGAACTCTCACATAAACTGTTGAAGCATAATAAACAGCTAAGGAGAAAGATTAGGAGACGATTATTGGTCCAAGAAAAACTACCACAGAGAAAGGAAAATGAGAAAAAGAAAGAGAGACAGACGTACACTTTTGATGAAAGCTTTAAGGCAAAGAAAAAAGATTCTAGTAGAAAGTCTCATGATTCTGATCACAGTAAGAAAAAGAGTGTGTACAAAAATAATCTGTATAAACTCAATGCTACATATAGAGAGAAACAAAGAGAATATTTTAGAAAAATCTACAGAGACAGTGCTAAAATTAGAGAGAGAAAAAGAGAACATGTCATAAGGATGTATAAAGAAGATTCTTTATTCCGAGAAAAACAGAAGGAACGTGTAAGAAGAAATTACAGAACTTGTGCTGGATTCAGAGAGAAACATAAAGCTTACATGAGGTCATATGTATATAATGTATATAAAGAAAGTGAAGAATTTAAACTGAAAAAACGATCTTACATGACTAAACGTTATAGAGAAGAGACACAAATTCAGCAGCAACAGAAGGACAATATGAGAGCACAAATGAGAGTAAAATATTGGAACAGTTTTTCTTTTAGACAGATGCATAATATCAGATGTGCAATGAACATAAAAAGAAAATATTGCCAGATGCATCAACAAGCTGAAAGTTTACAGTCTAATCCAGATAACAGTTTAATGAATGAGGCCATATCTAGTTTCAGATCAAACATTAAATCAGCACCATCTTATGTTTGTACTGTTTGTCTAAAAGCTTCTTTTCCTAATCAGGTGAAAATCTGCAAAAGAGAAAATTACTCGAAACACCAAACTGTAGCTCAGCAGTGTCTAACTGGTAAATTTGTTCATGTGTGTGATGAAGCATGTAATGATCACTCCAGCTTCCCTGTTGAGAGAAAAAAGGAGTATATCTGTCACACGTGTCACAGTTCCCTCAAAAGTTGACGCATGCCCAGGCTTGCTGCTGTTAACGGTTTAGAATTGCAGGATATTCCAGCTGAACTGTGTGATCTCAACATTCTGGAGAGACATCTGATTGCCAAATGCATCCCATTTGCAAAGATTATTCCACTTCCAAAGGGCAGACAAAGACTCATACGTGGTAATGTGGTGTGTGTACCATCTGAGGTCCAACAAACAGTTGACTCTTTACCTCGGCTCAGAAGCCAATCACAGATAATGAGGATCAAGCTGAAAAGACGACTGTGCTACAAAGGCCATCAGCTGTTCCAGACTGTCACCTGGTCTAAACTGATCCAAGCCCTGCGTAAACTGAAACAAATTCATCCACAGTACACAGATATTGTTATCAGAGATGATGCATTGCTTTGTGATCCAACGTTACCTGATGATGACAGCAGTGATGAAGCCAGCATGGCAAGTGATGATTATAATGAAGCAGATTTAATGGAAATTGACAACTATGAAAAAGATGCCCTTTTATGTGAAACCGAGTCTGAAAGTGAACAAGCTATTAATATGCAATCCTGTGATGAACAACCAGAGGAACAAAATCCAGAGGAACCAGAAAGTGATTTGAACAATGGAGGTTTTGCTCTAGAAAGTTGTCTGCAGCCTGTAGATATTTCAGAAGAGATTCTCTGTTTCACTGATAACACATATTGTGTTGCTCCTGCAGAAAGAAACAGTCCTGTTAGCTTCTTCAGAACTCCTCATTTGGAAGCCATGGCATTTCCTGTGCAGTTTCCTACTGGTCAGAATACACTGGATGAAAAGAGACATCTTAAACTCACACCGAGTGCTTACTTCAAGTCAAGGCTTTTCAACATTGATGCAAGATTTGCTAAAGATACAAATTACCTGTTTTTCTCACAGTTTGTCACTGAAATACACTTGGCTAATTCCAGCATAAGAATACAGCTAAGGAAAGGTAAAACTATGACCAAAGATGGACGCAAAATCACATCAGGAATGTTACAAAGTAAGAGAGAAGTAGAGAAGCTGGTAAGAAATAAAGATGCAATCAGATTTATGCAGCCACTCAGAGGAACTCCAGCTTACTGGCAGAAAACTACAAGAGATCTATTCAGTATGGTTCGTCAAATAGGAACACCTCAGTTCTTTGTCACTTTCTCTGCTGACCTGAAGTGATTCAAGCAATAAAGAGACAGCAAGGTGAAGAGGTTGATTTTGAAGCCCTGGACTGGTCAGAAAAGTGTGAAATTTTAAGATCAAATCCAGTAACCACGATGCGAATGTTTGATAAGCGTGTTGAGGCTTTGTTCAGAGATTTGCTTTTTTCTCCTGCACAGCCCCTTGGTGAAATCATTGATTACTTTTACAGAGTTGAGTTCCAGCACAGAGGTAGTCCGCATATACATATGTTGCTGTGGATTCGAGAAAAGGTAGAAGTAGATGTGGATGATGACCAAACTGTCTGTGACTTTGTGGACAGATACATCTCAGCTCAACTCCCTGATCCAGAAAAACAGCCTGAACTGCACAAAAAAGTCGCTGAACTACAAAAGCACAGCAAAAACCACACAAAAACATGCTTTAAGAGTGTGAACTCTGGTTGTAGATTTGGGTTTCCAAAACCGCCATCCACAAGAACAATGATTGTGAGACAGGATGAGGATTCAGACACTGAAGCTGCAAAAGCCAAACTCAGACCTTTGTTGAACCTCCTGAAGGAATCTGAAGCTGCTTCGCTCACCATAGAGCAGATTCTGTCACGATGCAACTTGACAATGAATGAGTATGAGCAAAGCCTCCAAGACATAAACAAGAAAACGGCGCTGATTCTGAAACGTGACCCAAAGGACTGTTGGATCAACAATTGCAACCCAGACCTGCTTGAAGCCTGGAACTCTAATTTAGATGTCTCGTTAATATTGAATGCCTATTCATGTATAGAATACGTCTGTAAATATATAACGAAGAAAGAATCTGGCCTCTCTGAATACCTGAAGACAGTTATTGACAACTCTGCAAAGAACACGGTCAATGAATGTGATGAAATGAGAGCTGTGATGCAGGCTTATTCAAAAAAGAGAGAAATCAGCGCACAGGAGTGTGTGACTCGAGTCTGTGGCCTAAAAATGAAAAAATGTTCCCGCAGTGTTGTATTTGTACCAACAGATGATAACCCGGTAAAAATGAGTCGCCCGATGAGCTATCTGGAAACCACAACACACGACAGTTGTAATATTTGGATGACAAGTTTGAGTGATAAATACAAATGCAGACCTGAGACACCAGAATATGAGGAAATGTCACTGGCTGATTTTGCTGCCTTGTGCCGGTTGGTGAGTGGTCCAAATGAAGGAAAAGATGTGCTTCCTCTTCTAAACCAGCTTGGATTTGTACAAAGGCGAAAGAATGATAACCCAGATAGCAAGACGACATTGAATCTATGTTGATTTTTCATCCGAACCGTCGTATGTGGTCGGGGTTGAAATGCCAATGTTGTAACAACATTGAAATACTGTGGTAAACCGACGGTCTTACTATAGAGACGTTGTAATGATGTTGATTCACCGTTGTTTTTTTGTCATTGATATTTGATCTATTTATAGTCGACCAGGTGACAACAACAACGTCGAGAAAACGTCTATTTATAGTTGACGATCATTCGGCTCTGGTCACCATCAAAAACCATCGATTTGTAGTTGAGCATTAAATTGCATTGCAACTGATCGGGTATAAAGTACCAGAGAAAGTAGATTTATTGTTCATTTGTTATCAATGACTTGGTCTAGTTCACCAGCTTTAAAAAATCGTGTCTACGTGCAATTTATGTATAGTTGACCGGGAAATTAAAGCAGCGATCACTTGGACTATTCCACTGCACCCCTCTCACATTGGTACATCCCTCCAGGTATTCATTGTCTTGTACAGTAGAGCGGGACATTTGATTTACTCTCAGCGGAATTGACCGGAGAAGGCATCAGTTCATGCACTGCACTGGCCTGCACCACAATTAGTATAAGGTAAGACTGAATGATATTTTTTTTCCTACTCGTTATTTCCATGTTTGCATTTGAATAACAGTAAAAAACTCGTTAATGTTGTACATTAACAAGTTTTTTACAGTTATTTAAGTTGCTCCCACAAAATGTGGGAGCCCGAAATTGTGTCTATACTTCTTACAATCCGGCAACAAATAAATTGCACTGCGAACAAAGTATATCAACAAAGAAAACATTTTCGTTTCATAATTTCTTCGTTATATTCCCTTACAAAGCTAGCTTTAACGCTTCGAGGTTTCCTTTGTTCTTGCCGTCGCCTCGGCGCTTGACCCAGACTTTCGCTCTGTAGTTGCTTAGTACTACAAAAAATTCTAAATCTGTGATATATGATTGATAAACGTAAAGTTAACTGTATAAACGTGTTCAATGACTTTGTTACTTTTGATGATTGGAGAGCACTCGCTTCGATTCGCACACGAAAACTTTAGACTCAGTTTGAAAGCTCACGCAGCATGCCCACGTGACTGTACGTTGCACGCGTACATGACTTTCCGTTTGTGCCTTGAATAATGAATAAGGCTACGTCCACACGTACCAGCGTATTTTTGAAACCGCTGATTTTTCTATGCGTTTGCACCTTTTCTCCACATGTAATGTATGTCTGGCCGTACATTGTGTTTGTATTTCCAGGCACATTTCACGAAGCAGAACGCAGTCTTCAGAGATATCCACGTGAACGCTGTGATACGTCTGACCTTCAGTCCGAAGAAGAAACCCAGACCAGTCTTAAAAGAAAGCACAAGTAAAACCTTTTTATTCACAAACATATCTTTGATTGTTAAGAATTTATGATCTTGTCTTTTATACATATCTGTGGTGCTTGCATACTGCAATATCACCACATAATATAGTCCAAAAAGTGGAAGTTTGTAAACTTTTTAAACATGCAAAGCCGTGTACATTTGTGCACTTCAAAAATTCATTGTATACTGTACCTTCTTGCACGTCTCTGTTTCCTGTGTGTGTTGTTAGAAATCAAACTAACTTTAGAAAACAATATGCCAAAAGCATATTTACAATTACTTAAGACCGTTTTTAATTTATTTTCTTTAGACCAAATCCCCTGTACACATATACGGACTCAGAGGATGAGCAGCCTACAAAAAAACGGTTTCCCCGGGCCCCTCGAGTGAAAATACCAGGTAATAAAATACTGTCTAGTGTCTGTTTACATATCTGTGTCTGACACGAGGAAACTTTTTTGACAAGTTGTCTGTATTCTTAAATACTTAAAAAATTATCTTTTTCTAAACAGCCCTCATCACTCCGCAGTCTGCCCCCCAGCCCACTGATAGCAACCATCATAATGCCCCACCCAGCTTCCGGCACCTTTCGCCACTCCGGCACAAACCGACACAGCTTTGCGATCTCCCCAGCATGCAGAGTCTGATGTCTTCCCTATAGATGGTATGCTTTTAAAAAAGCTTTAAAGCTGCATCACAATGTCATTGTACTCTTATCTTCAAAACACCAGTTTATACTCCTGAATGTCATCTTGTTGTGATTTTTTTTTCTGTAGATTCCAGAGACTCTGTGAGGCCACTATTACAAGGCAAGTTTGAAAATCTTGGAATTTCACAGTTTACATGGTATAACAAATATATGTGACAGGCAAAAACTAGTAAACACTTTTAGCAGTTACAAGAACTAACAAATGAATATCCAACAAAAGGGAATAGAAATACATTGTACTGCCAATACTTTGGTTTATTCTTTGTATGACTTGAAAACCAGGCTTTAGGGAAAACCAAATGACATGTTTCTATCATCAATTACATGAAGTAAACACACAAGCACTTGCATACACATTTAAGACATGAGACACGCTAATTCCATCTCTTAAAATGTGTCTATAGGTGAGACGCTTTGCGTTGATTGGTGCTGCTGGACCACACTGGAGGTGCGAGTCCGCCGTGTAATGGTTTATGCCATTACAAAGGAGCTGGCCTCTGTACTCAACTGGGCAGGGGAAAAAACCAAGGACCAGACAAAGCAAAAAAGGGCATTTAAAGAGACAGCGCTGTGCAGATGCATATTTGGTAAGTTTTAACATTTATTGTAGTTTTATGAGCCTAAAGTGAACAATAAAGGGATCAATTGATGTGCTGGGTGCGTTTCACATTTCCTATGTCTGTTTTTTGCTATATTACTTTGTCTTTCTTAATAACAAGACTTTCATGTCCGGTTAATCTGGAGATGGAGTCTTTGGTCTTCGGCTTGTTTTGTCCTCGGGTTGTACACTTTGTACAGCCCGAGGACCCATGTTTTCTTTTTTTTTTTAAAGGATACACGGCACACCATGCTAAGACATATCACATTTTCAGCTTATAGCTCTTTGGGAATCAAATGCGGCAGTTTGCTGATTTCCGCCTGGTGACTTTCATGTTTATCAGCCTAGGAGTTTACATACTTTCTCCCTGCTGAAGACAATTAACAAGAGCTTATTCATGTGCTCTAATTCCCTTTTTTTGTCTTTGTTTTTTTTGTGTGTGTGTCTATTTTTGTCCTAGATGGCCTGGCGCAGCAGGTAGGGGCGAACTCTATGTCTGAGTTGGTCTTTGCTCAAGCAGTCCAGAAATGGCTCAGATATGCTCCAGATCATACGGGTGGCACGCAGGACGCCCATCATCCATCCCCATCCCGGAGTAAATAATAAAAAGTGACGTGAAACATAGAAATGTAAATAGGAAACTTTGTCTTTTAATAAAGTATTTTGCAAATGATACATGTCTATTGACCTTTTTTGTTTTTTTGTTTTTTTTCAATAAAAAGCAACTGTGCAAAAGAGGTGGAAAATCAACACCATAGCTCAACAGTGTTTCAATATCAGAATCTGACATTGTTTCAATGTCAACAGTGTTAGAAAATATAACATCGAATCAATGTCAGGTTTCAACATTGATTCAACATCAAAACCTGACGTTGTTTCAACATTAAAAATGGGTGCAAGAGTGACGTTGGGTCAACGTCAGATCTCAACGTTGGTTCAATGACATCGCCTGATATTGACTCAACATTGTTTCAATGTTTCCTTGCTATCTGGGAAACCAGCTATAATCAGGTATTACCACTGTTCACAGGAAAAAGATCCTGAGCAATATTATGGATGACTGTTGAGACTTTACCTTCCACACAGATCAGAGCAGGAACTGAAACCACAAGGGTTCCAAACCTATCAGTCCTTCTACAACTCAGGTTTTGTACGACTTCTATGTTCAGACCACAGTGAGTCCGTGAAAAGGATTGTAAAGAGAAATAAAGACAAGTATGAGAAGAACTCTGAGGATATTGAGAGTGCACTGGAAGAATTTGAACAAAATAGGGATGTTGTGATCGATAAATGGTGTAATCTTGCTCCTGAATCTGAAGTTGTGAGGTTGCAATGTGATGAGGATCTTCCTGAGAGACATTTTGATGATGAGAACGAACAGGAGAATGTCCCCGACTACAGTCGTCAGTCTGATGCTGTAACAGAGATCAGAGCCGTCAGAGAACAACCTGCAGTAGATCCAGCTGTGGTACGTGTAATGTATCAGAATCTGAACCAGAAGCAGGCCTGCGTGTTCTATGCCATAAGAGACTGGTGTATTCAGCGAGTTTGTGGTTTGAACCCAGATCCATTTTTCTTCTATATCAACGGTGGTGCAGGAACTGGAAAGTCACATCTGATTAAATGTATTCACTCTGAAGCATCAAAGATCCTGAGCAGACTGCCTGCTAATGCAGAAGAAGCTGACATATCAAATCCAACTGTTTTACTGACGTCATTTACCGGGACAGCAGCTTTTTCTATCAATGGCTCTACGTTACATTCCCTACTGAAACTACCCAGGAGTCTGAAACCACCCATTCAAGGACTTGGTAACCAACTGGATGAAGTCAGATCTGAGCTTATGAATGCTGAAATTATTGTTATTGATGAGATTTCAATGGTTTCAAAACCCCTTTTTGCCTATGTGGATGCAAGACTGAAACAAATCAAAGGCACTCAGAGACCTTTTGGTGGAATGTCAGTTTTAGCTGTTGGAGATTTTTACCAGCTGCCACCAGTGCGACAGTCTAAACCTCTCTGTGTTTATGATCCAGAACAGATTGACCTATGGCGGGAACATTTTCAGATGATCACTCTAACAGAGATCATGCGTCAGAAAGATGATGTTGCCTTTGCAGAGATGTTGAACAGGATTAGAGTCAAAGAAAAGACAGATGAGCTTTCTCAGTGCGACAGAGATTTGTTGTCACAGGCTGTGACTGCACCAGAAGAATGTCCAATCGAGGTCTTACACATTTATGCCACCAACAAGAATGTTGAATCCCACAACACAGATACGCTCAAGAAGCTTCATTCAAACATCATAATCATCACTGCAGACGATTTCCAGAAGGATAAACGTACAGGCAGAATGGCACGAAGAGACAAACCATTTACAGGTGGGCGAAATGATTTACCCGACACCCTGAATGTTGCTGAAGGAGCCCGAGTCATGCTGACCAGAAACTTGGACACACTAAAAGGTTTGGTTAATGGTGCTTTTGGTATACTGGTAAAGGTGGTGAGATCTGAAAATGATGGACACATAATTAAACTGGGGCTCAGAATGGACAACCGGCAGTCTGTAAGAAACAACCGCAGTGCTAATGCAGCATCTGATGATCTAGTTTACATTGAGAGAGCAGAGGAGAATCTGAAGTTTAAAGGGGCGGTACGCAGACAGTTTCCTGTAAAGCTCGCATTCGCCTGCACAATTCACAAAACCCAGGGTCTTACAACACAGACAGCTGTAGTTTCAATGAAGAACATTTTTGAACCAGGTATGGCTTATGTTGCTCTCAGCAGGGTGACGTCTCTCAGTGGACTCTATTTGCAGGACTTGGATGAGAAAAAGATTTACGCCAATCCCGAGGTAACTGCAGCGCTCCAAACCATGAGACAAGCCAGTGTTGAGGAAATGATGCCTCTTCTTCAGCTCAGAGAAACAGCCAGCAGACTTGACACTCTTACACTGATCCATCACAATACGGAGGGTTTACCATCTCACATCAGTGACATCAAGAGTCATCATGAAATGTGTTTAGCAGATGTTTTGTGTCTCACAGAGTCTCACCTCCAAGGCTCCTTTGTTGCAGACAGTCTTCATTTGGACGGCTACACCATGTTCAAACGCAACAGACGTGTCCTACACAAACTTTCCTCACATGGCCAGCAGAAGTGGTGGTGGAGTTGTTGTGTATTTGAGGAATCATTTTCAGGTTCAGGTAAAACAGTATCTGCATAATGTCACTGATCTTGAGTTCTTAGTGTTAAAGGTTCAGGCTCCATTCCCTGCGCTCATTGCTGTTGTGTACAGACCTCCAGACTACAGTTTGGCACCGTTCATGCAAAACCTGGTAAGTCTTTTAGATTCACTTGAAATAATGAACTGTCACCCAATAATTGTGTGTGGTGATTTTAATGAGAACCAGTTACAGAATGGAAGAAAACAGATTCTGGAGCAGTTTCAGTCGAGAGGGTATTCACAGCTGATCACTTCTGCTACTACAGACAAGAACAACCTGCTTGACCTCATTTTTGTTTCTCAGCCACAGCAAAGTCACTATTCAGGTGTCCTGAGAACATATTACAGTTACCACAACCCTGTGTTTTGTGTCCTGTCCTCCAGCCAATCATGAAGTCGTCTGGTGAGTTTTGAAACAATTACAGATCATGTTTGTTACAGAGTTTACTGATTGTAGAGCATGAAAAAGATTTTTCATTGAAAAATCATATTTCTTCATATTGTCTTCCCTACTCTGTCTGTAAGAAGACCCTTTCTTATTCCAGTGTTATTAATCATTTCACCAAATCATGGCTGTACTTCATGCAGAGCCGGGAGATCTGCTTTCTGTTATCATGCACCTCAGATCTGAAATATGCTGCAAAAAGTATTAAACGGACATAATTTATTTTTTATTCTCATGTTTTAAATGACTAAATCTACTAATGCATTTTTTCATGGATGTTAATTGTCATCTCCTTTTTTGATACTTTTTTTTACTCTGACATATGTATCTCAACAAACGAGAGCTTCCCCTCAAAGTGCTTTCAAATATGAAATAGTAAATAGATAAATCCCAGATAAATGCAGGTATTTATTATGGGTCACATGAATAATAACAGACAATTATATTTTCTTGATTATAGTAAATTTTGTAGAATCAAATGTTTTTGGGATGAATGAGGTTTTGCTTATCATGTTTTACAGGTAAAAAAAATGTTAAAAGTTTTAAACTATATTTAGGCTACCACAGATGTGTATAATGATACATTATGTAGAGCAAAACATTTTTACAGCTTACAGATGTATGTATAAAAACTG
This sequence comes from Pelmatolapia mariae, assembly GCF_036321145.2. NCBI lineage: Eukaryota > Metazoa > Chordata > Actinopteri > Cichliformes > Cichlidae > Pelmatolapia > Pelmatolapia mariae. The sequence goes on along the minus strand of NC_086230.1, from coordinate 94,795 downwards.
ATTTAGAAGTACATGGAAAGTTTCTGCATCCATGTTCTGACTTGGCCTTTATCCGGGTGGGTTTGGGTTTGGGTGGATAAAGGCCAAGTCAGAGTTCTCTGAGCAGCTGGAAAAAGCGGCTAATAAACAAAGACATCAGAAAGCGAGGGCTTTTGGTGTAGCCGGCGCTTTCTGATGCACTAATTAGATTTAGTAACTGACACCCCATACCAGCATTACATAGACACTTGGGGGCTGAGATGGGTGGGTGGGGAGGGTGGGTGGTGTTAAAAGCACTTTATGTTTTGTAGATGTATTTTTTCAGACAGGGCACACACAGTCCTGTTTCCTTTGTGGGAAAACCTTCGAACTTCACCATCCTCAGCTGAAACAACAACATCTTAACACCATCTTCATGAACTGCTGAGCCAAACCTGATCCATCAGTGCTGGACTGCACAGATAACTACATGCCACAAGGAGACTGCTGTTTTATGTACTGCCACACCAGTGTCTTCAGTGGAGAAGATGACACACCCATCACCTGACCCCCTGCCTGATCTGGAGACCATCATCATGCTGCCACACTACACACCTCTGAGACCATCAATGATGACTGACACTGAGGAAACTGTATTTCCTGTCAGTGATGCTAAGTGATCCTCAGAGCAGAGAGAGGTATGATTCTTTATCTTTGATAAAAATGTCATTGTTTTTAATTCATTTAATTAATTTAAATCCTGTTTATTGCATAAAGAATTACACACTCAAATGATTATACTTGTTGACACTTTTTGAGTTTTAATTCACATTATGGATTACAAATCTATGCTTTTTCTACTCTGTCTCTCTGTGCAGGTATTGCTGTCTTCTGAGTTCTTCAGTGTCCCAACTGAGACATTCAAACCTCATCACAGAGCTCCTGTCTTTCCTCACCATCATGTGAGTGTGAGATTGCTCTGGATTCTGGTTATGTGGCCTGCAGCACCTGTAAGGTATTTCAACATTGTTCATTTTATAACTTATTTCTAGTTTTTAGGCCTTAACACAAATAAAATGTTCCTTTCTCTGTATTTTTTTAGAACAAGCTCGTACAGTGTGCCTGCATTCCAGCTTCTTAGACTCTACACAAGTGGACAGAGTATCAGTGTTTGGCCACTCTTACAGACACCGACTACTGTCAACTCACTGCTACTGATCAGGCACCTCACTCCAGGAAGACAGAGGGCTGCAAGCCTGTCATTATTTCCAGTGTGGCTTTGTATTCTTGGGGTAGCATCAGATTTTTCCCACAAATATTCAAAGGTAACACTTATTTTAAGCTTAGTTATTAAATCAAAAGTCTTCCCTTGTGTTAATTACATTTGTTTTTGTTTTCTTTTAGATTTATATGCAGTGATCGGATGTGGTGGAGCTTTGTTAACTGTGTGGAAAACATCTGTTTGTGATGATATTTACAATGAGGCTTTAAGGTGACAGTTTCCATGTAATTTCAGTCCTTTTACTAAGCAAAAACATGTTTGCAATTAACATATTTTTTTCAGTTTTGTCTTTTGAATTTATGGTTAACATTCCTCTGTGACAGCAAATACTACACTGGTCCAAGTAACCAGCATATCATTGGTCAAAGGCAAAAAGGACCACATGTCACACTAGCAATGAATTTTTGACTGTGTTTGTGTCACCAGATTTAACAAACAATATCAGACATATGAAACTGAACTCTGGATTAATGTGCAGATGTTTTTTGTGGGTTTTTTTTATTGTTGAATAATTATTTTGTAGGACAAACCCAATCTATTAACCCAAACAATGTAACTTGTTTGGGTAAATAGTGGATTAATATATCTAAGTCTATAAGTATAGCAAGCTGAATTCATACAAACACACAGCTCTAAATCTTGAATTGTAGGATGTACAAAAATGATCATGTGATTATTATGGACATTTAAATAACTATATCTATTGAACCACTACACATATTCTTTATAGAAATTACACAATCTCAAAATGTGAAAAAAGAAAATGTTTAAGAGAATAAATAATGTGTGTTTGCATGAATCCTGCCTTAGTATGGGGTGTCAGTAACTACATTAGTATAGACTAGGTCTAACAGTGGTTTTCCACATCTGATCTAATATATATAGATAATGGGTCAGACATATAAATTCATTTTGAAAAGTTCATAAAGGTCACATCCATTTATATGTGTTCCTCTTTATCATTTTATATCAGGTCACACAGCTGACTTGAGTATTGATCAGAGTAGAACCATAACATTCATGCTAATGGTTCTACTGTTTAGTTACTTTATGATGGATTTCATCCTGGTCACAGCACTATGTGAAAAGAGGTAAAGTTAACCCAATTAATACATCATCATAAGTCACTCTTTAACGCAAAGCAGTGATTATTTTCACTGTAATTTATTCCACAATAATAATCTTTATTTGATCCCTGTTTCTTTAAATATGCACATCGATTGTTCAGCTGTGTGACTCTCTACACCTCAAAGATATCACAATGTGGACTTCATTTCGACAGTATTTTGTAGATTGGTACCATATTTATCATAAAATCAGGAAACTGTAAACTAATTGAAAAAATGAAGCTTATGAAAATTTTAACGTGGCATTGGAACATGTTGTTTATCCTTGCCGAATGGTATTTACACAAAACTCCAGCAAATCAGAGGATATATTTTTCTCTCTCACTTGCTGTTTATATATGTGTATATTTTTGCAGTTAATAGCCTATCATGTGTCTGCGCATCTTAGGGCCATAAACATAAACATGGCAAACAAGGATATGTTCACAATTCCAACAGATGCTTCAATTGTTTGTATAGATGTTAGATCCATTTGATTTGCATTTTCTATTAATATTTTTCTGTTCATCCCAAATGGGATTTTTATTTCTGTATGCCATTATTGTAATCATTGGAAACAACTGAGTAAATATTTTGTATCATATGTTTCTAAAAATATTTGAATGTTCTACTTTTCTACTTTCTAAGCTTTCTTCCACTCTTTGGCATTTCAATAACATTATTTTTGGGTGTTTTTATCTCTGACCGCAGCATCTTGTGCATTTATTAGCTAAATGTTGTTTGTGTGGGTTTTGTTTTTGTTTTTTTTTGCCATTTCTAGATTTCACCAGCTGTGTAAACTCTGCAATTTTACCTTGGTTTTGTTCCACATCAGTTTATCTCCTGGCTGATTTTCTTCCTTTTCTAATGTTTCTGGTAATTTTTAACAGTTAAACAAGTAACTTTGAGGTTACTTCAGCCTTTTCAGCTGTTATCTGTTGACAGTTTTGCCTAATTATTACATTTCTGCAAAATTAAAGCAGTTCTGATAACTTGTAATATTTCTGCCAAGTTCTTAATTTTCTACTAAATTATATTATTTTTGCTAGGTTACACTACTTTTGATTATTATGTTATGTTATGTTATTCTAAATTATTTCATTTCTGCTAAGTTGTAGCTTCTGGTAAACTACAACATTTCTGCTGAATTGTTATGTTTCTTCTAAGTTATTACATTTCTGCTAAGTTAATACATTTTTGTTAACTTGTTGTTCTGCAACGTTATTAAATTTCAACAACTATTTAAACACTGACTTTGATTTCTCTAGCTTCTTCAGCTATTTTCAACTATTTTCAGCAGACAGCTTCAGCGTTACAGCATCCACACTGCATTTTCGCAGGAAATGCAAATTGTGTGGATGCCCTAAAAGGGCTTTCACACTATTGAGTTCCTGTTTCTCTTTATTGTGTGGATGCCTCAGGCATCCACACTATTGTTTTCCTGTTTCTCTTTATTCTTTGTGTGGATGCCTTGAAAGGCATCCACACTATTGAGTTCCTGTTTCTCTTTATTCTTTATTGTGTGGATGCCTTCAAAGGATGCTTTCAAAGGCATCCACACTATTGAGTTCCTGTTTCTCTTTATTGTGTGGATGCCTCAAGGCATCCACACTATTGTTTTTCTGTTTCTCTTTATTGTGTGGATGCCCAAAAAGGGCTTCCACACTATTGAGTTCCTGTTTCTCTTTATTGTGTGGATGCCTTCAAAGGCATCCACACTATTGAGTTCCTGTTTCTCTTTATTCTTTAATTGTGTGGATGCTTTAAGCATCCACACTATTGAGTTCCTGTTTCTCTTTATTCTTTATTATTCTACTTTATTATTATTCTTCAAGTTGCTTCCGTACGTTTTTCGCCGTAGAACTACTTCCACAATTTTTGTGCTATTTTCACCATTCAAATTTTAAACTATTCTGCTATTTTTGCTCTTTCCGGCAATGACTTTTGGTATTTTCTGCTATTATACTTTTTAAAATATTAAGCTTTTTTCCTTTATTTTGTCCCATTGAAATGAATGGGAAACTTCCGCAATTCTGCTAAAACTTGCTTGTTTTTGAAACTTAACTACTTTGTCATATTTTCGCCTAGAACAACCATTCAAATTTTCAAATGTTCACAAATTATTGGGCTATTCTAGAATGATTCAGCTTTTTCATATCTGTTACCATTTTCATCTTATCCCTCTTCAAGTTTTGAGTTTCATTTTTGTGATTTTTCACAAAATACATGCGTTGTTATGGTTGCTATGCATTTGGTACTAAGTGAGCCACTGTACCTTTGGCAATTTTCTCTTCATGTCCGAACAACTTCTTGCTACTCGCTCAATTTTCACTCAACCCACACAAATTATACATCAAAACGTAGGTATTTTTGCTGGCTTTCAGAAAATGTCACTATCATTGTTGTGGGATTTATAGAATTTTGGCAAATCTCCTCAGACCAACACAAAGTCTCAAAAATCCCCATAGAAAGTCAATGGAGAGTTCGTTTAAAATCACCGCATGATTTCTGTAATGAGAGGCATTTTCGAATCGTCATATCTCCCCAACGAAGCGAAGTTAAGACATGAGGCTTGTGCCAATATATCTTCAGACACTCCTGACGCTCACAATTCAAGAATTGTTTTCTCATCTATTACCATTTGGCCATGAATTGGGTTTGTTTGAGGGTAGGAAATTTGTCCCTCGCTCAGATTTCTTCAGATTTCAAACTCTGGAAATGAGGCACTTTTTTCTCTCGTCATATCTTTTTGATAGATTTCCACAGAGACCTGAAAATTTCCATGACTGTTCACCAAAGCCTGCTGTCTCTTACGGTGAAAGAATGATATCTATACTCCAAATAGATTTAGAGTTAGAAAGCGTTGTTTGAGGGCAAGTCAAGGCAGTATTCGCTTCGCCTCTACTCAGTTATGGTGCATTAGAAGTCAAATATCTTTAATAATTCATATTTTAATGATAAATTGTCAACATTGTAAGATTCCCCCATCTCTTCTGAACAAAACGGTGTAAGAATGACTGTTCTAGCCCCTACGGTTAGGAAATTATAGCCATTTGTTTGAGGGGAGTCCTCACTATGAAAAGTAGACAGCACAAATCCTTTCTCTGTGCTGCGTGTGTGTAAAAACAGGTGCACCAGTTTTGGCGGGAAAAAGTACACAGCCTCTCTGATTGGTGGATTGAAATTTAGCAGCTCCCAGGCTGCTTGACTGACCTAGAAACTTGATTTTCTCTCCCTGTTTGTGTGTGTCTGTGTGTGTGTGTGTGTGTGTGTGTGTGTGTGTGTGTGTGTGACAGAGAGGGAGAGAAAGAGAGGGCGAGAGAGAGTTTTTATGGGAGAATCTTATTGTATGATTTAAATTCAATATATTCAGACTGGTTGATTGAATTTGATCCTGTGTGTGTCTCTGTGCTTGTGTGCTGCCATATGTGTCCATATTTGTGATTGTGTGACTGTTATACTTTTTTTTTTTGCTGACTTGTTTTTTTCATTTAACAATTACATTTGAGGGACCCTTAGCATGTTCAGCATTTTTTCAGCTGTTCATTTTGCTTTTCCAATTTTTCTATTTAAGTTATTACTATTGTGCTAAGTCATAGCATTTCTGCTGCTTTTCAGCATTTGTGCTAAATACAGCATTTGTGCTAAATCATACTATTTCTGCTATTTTATAGGATTTGTACTTAGTATAGTATTTCTGCTTAATTATAGTATTTCTGCCATTTTATAGTATTTATGATAAAACATAGTATTTCTACTAAATGCAGTATTTCTGGGTAATCATTGTGTTTCTATATATTTCTGCCAGGTCCCCAGCAAGTCAATCCTCTGTGAGGACTGTAATATTCAAATTTACATATCAGGGCATGCACGGCTTCCCAACCAGCCAATCATATCTGAGGGCTGAGACATACAAATTTGTATATTGAGGCTTCCGTGGCTTCCCAGCCAGCTGAGGGCAAGTCAAAGTAGTTCATGCCTCACCTCTACTCAGTTATGGTGCATTACAAGTCAAATATCTTCGGTAATTCACATTTTCATGATAAATTGTCAACAGTTGAAGATTCCCCCATCTCTTTTGAACAAAACGGTGTAAGAATGACAGTTCTAGCCCTCATGGTTAGGAAATTATGGCCATTTGTTTGAGGGGAATCGTCACTATGAGAAATAAACTGCAAAAAGCCGGTCTCTCTTTGTGCTGCGTGTGTGCCTGTGTGTGTGTGTGTGTGTGTGTGTGTGTGTGTGTGTGTGTGTGTGTGCGTGTGTGTGTGTGTGAGAGAGAGAGAGAGAGAGAGAGAGAGACAGGGAGGGAGAGAGAGAGAGAGAGACAGAGAGAGAGAGAGAGAGAAAGAAAGACACACACAAAGACCTTTTTTAGGGCAGCATCTCATTGGTGGATAGAAATTTAATATATTCAGACTGGTTGACTGACATAGACCCTGTGTGTTTGGCTCTCTCTATGCTGCGTATGTGTAAGCAGTTGCACCTGTTTTGGCGGGAAAAAGTAAACAGCCTCTCTGATTGGTGGATTCAAATTTAGCAGCTCCCAGGCTGCTTGAATGACCTACAAACTTGCTGTTCTCTCCCTGTGTGTGTGTGTGTGTGTGTGACAAAGAGAGAGAGATAGAGAGGGCGAGAGAGAATTTCTATTGAAGCATCTTATTGTATGATTTTAATTTAATATATTTAGACTTGTTGACTGAATTTGATCCTGTGTGTCTCTCTGTGCATGTGTGTTTCCATATGTGTACATATTTGTGATTGTGTGACTGTTATACTTTTTTTGCTGATTATTTTTCATTTCACAATTACATTTGAGGGACCCTTAGCATGTTCAGCATTTGTTCAGCCGTCCATTTTGCTTTTCCAATTTTTGTATTTAACTTATTATTATTGTGCTAAGTCATAGGATTTCTGCTGCTTTTCAGTATTTGTGCAAAATACAGCATTTCTGCTAAATCATAATATTTCCGCTTTTTTATAGCATTTCTACTTAATATAATATTTCTGCTTAATTATAGTATTTCTCTTATTTTTCATATTTCTGCTAAGTTCTGCTATGCTATTTTATTTCTGCTAAGTATTATGTTTCCTCTAAGATATTAGAGTTCTGCTAAGTTACTACATTTTAGCAAAGTTCCTTTGCTTCTGCAAAGTTTTTACAATTTCTGCAACTTTTCAGCTAGTTTCAGCAGACAGCTTCAGCGTTCCAGCATCCACACTGCATTTTCGCAGGAAATGCAAATTTTTCTAGTTGTGTGGATGCCTGAGGCATCCACACTATTGAGTTCCTGTTTCTCTTTATTGTGTGGATGCTGGAAGCATCCACACTATTGAGTTCCTGTTTCTCTTTATTCTTTATCTTTACTTTATTCTGGTTGCTTCCAGTTTTTTCGGCACTTAACTACTCCCTCAGTTTTCAGCCGATTTTCTCAGTTCAAACTCTAAACTGTTCTGCTCTTTCTGCTAATTCCTGCTATGACTTTTGGTGTTTATTACTATTATACTTTTTAAAATATTACACTTTTTTCCTTTAATTTGTCCCATTGAAATGAATGGAAAACTTCCACAATTCTGCTAAAACTTGCTTGGTTTTGAAACTTAACTGCTTCCTCATGCTTTCACCTAGAAACTCCATTCAAACTTTAAAATGTTCTCAGATTATTGGGCTATTCCTGTCTGATTCAGCTTTTTCAGATCTTCTACCGTTTTAATCTTATCTCTCTTTAAGTTTTCAGTTGCAAAATTGTGATTTTTCAGAAAATACATGCGTTGCTATGGTTGCTATGCAATTAACTCAGAGTGTGTGCTGGTCTGTTCTGAATTTTCTCTTCATGTCCGAACAACTTCTTGCTACTCGCTCAATATCCACTCAACCCCCACAAATTATACATCAAAACGTAGATATTTTTGCTGGCTTTCAGACAATGTCACTATCTTAATTGTGAGATTTACCATTTTTTCGCAATTTGCCTCGAAGCGACACATAGTCTGGTTACTTCCCATTCAAAGTGAATGGGGAGGTTTTGAAATTCAGAGCTGAAATTCTCTAATGAGAGGGATTTTCATATCGTCACATCTCTTTAACAAAACAAAGTTAGGACATGAGGCTTGTGCCAATATATCTTCAGACACTCCTGACACTCACAGTGGAAGCAGTTTTTACATTCGTCTTACCGTTGAGCCATAAATTACGTTTGTTTGAGGGGTGGAAATCTGTCCTCCTCTCAGTTCTCACACTCTGAAAATGAAGCCGTTTCTTCTCTCGTCATATCCCCGCGACGGAGGTACAAAGAGCTATGAAAATCGCAGTCAAAATACACCAAAGTCCGCTGATTCACCCAGTACAAGAATTATTCTGCTAGCCCTCCTAGTTTTTGAGTTACACGACGTTTTGTAACTCCAAAAAACGGCGCTTTTCGCCGCTCACCGCGATCTATTTTCTGACTGCCCAAATGTCTGTCTTTCAGCTGCCCGCCCCCTTGCCAGGTGGCGCAATCAGTAATGACACGGCTCTGCACCTCAAAGGTCGTGGGTTCAATCCCCCCTTGCTTCAACATTATTTTTTCATTACAAATTCGAATACTATCACAGACCTGTAATTTAAATCGATCATTTATTACAATTCTGCAAAGTTTTATAATTTTAGCAGCTTTTCTAATATGGACCGAAATACATACAAGTACCCAGCCTAATGAAGCAGACAGAGGCAGTAGCTCTGATTGGTGAATTTGAGCAGAATCAGGTTGTTCTTTCATTTAATTTCTTTATTTATTTCACACATGGTTCATTGTGTTTCTTTTTCTACATACAGAACCTTCTGCCTCTTTTCAGCAGAAATTCTGCCTCTTTTCAGCAGAAATTCTGCTCATTCACCTCTTTCAGTGCAACGTTCTGCTTCTTTGTATCTTTTCTGCAGAAATTCTGCTGATTCATCTCTTTTCTGCAAAATTTTCAGCCTTTTCACCTTTTTCAATGCTTTCATCTTTTTCAAATCATAGAGTTCAAATCAAAATATAGTATTTTTACCAAAGCATTGTATTTGTACGAAGTACAATATTTCTGCCAAATCATAGAATTACTGCAATTTCATAGTATTTTGAGGAATCCCTTTTGTTATAGTATTACTTCTAAGTCATAGTATTTCTGCCAAATCATAGTATTACTGCTATTTCATAGTATTTGAGTGAAATTACAGTGCTTCTGCAAAAACATTGTATTTCTGCTACTGTATTTCCGCTGTATTACGTAGTGGCAAAGTAGGAGGCTGACTGTTACTAAGTGCATCAGTGTACATAGGTCATCTCTTGTGTTGGAGTGCCCTCTTGTGGTGCCTTTTGGGTAGTGCCTTAGTAAACGTGAACACTGCACAGTGGTATCAGACTGGTTTGTAGTGGAGGAATTTGTTGCCAGTTTCTTTCATCTTTAATCCGTATTCATGTTGTAATGTAGTAACTTTTGTTGCACAAATACCACAATATGGCAGAAATACTATGTTTTTGCACAAATACTTTGATTTGGTATACTTTAGCTTCTTCACCCTTTTTCAGCAAAGTTTTCATTTTTTTCACCCCTTTTCAGCACAAATTCCAGGTTTTTTGGCTGTTTTCAGAAAAAAAAACTCTTTTCAGCAGAAACTCTGCTGATTCACCTCTTTTTAGCGCAAGTTTCTGCTTCTTTGCCTCTTTTCTGCAGAAATTCTGCTGATTCACCTCTTTTCTTCAAAATTTTCAGCCTTTTCACCTCTTATCAGCACAATTCTCAGCAGCTTCTGCTCATTTCAGCAGAATTGTCACTCTGTCCACCTCTTCTTTGTGTAAATGAGTTTGGGTCAGTGAGCTGAGTAGCTGCTCTGAGTCTGGTAGGGCCTGGTTCAAATCCTACTCAGGGTGAATTTTCTTTTTTTTCACCACCATACAACTTTTTGCAACTTTTCATCGTTTTCAGCTTTTCAGCAGACAGCTTCAGCGTTCCAGCATCCACACAGCATTTTCGCAGGAAATGCAAATTTTTCTAGTTCTTTATTCCACCATAATCTAGTTGCTTCCGTACGTTTTTCGGCACTTAACTACTCCCTCAGTTTTCAGCCGATTTTCTCAGTTCAAACTATAAACTGTTCTGCTCTTTCTGCTAATTCCAGCTATGACTTTTGGTGTTTATTACTATTATACTTTTTAAAATATTACACTTTTTTCCTTTAATTTGTCCCATTGAAATCAATGGGAAACTTCCACAATTCTGGTAAAACTTGCTTGGTTTTGAAACTTAACTGCTTCCTCATACTTTCACCTAGAAACTCCATTCAAACTTTAAAACGTTCTCAAAGTATTGGGCTATTCCTGTCTGAATCAGTTTTTTCAGACCTTCTACCGTTCTAATCTTATCTCTCTTTAAGTTTTCAGTTGCAAAATTGTGATTTTTCAGAAAATACATGCGTTGCTATGGTTGCTATGCAATTAACTCAGAGTGTGTGCTGGTCTTTTCTGAATTTTCTCTTCATGTCTGAACAACTTCTTGCTACTCGCTCAATTTCCACTCAACCCCCACAAATTATACATCAAAACGTAGGTATTTTTGCTGGCTTTCAGACAATGTCACTATCTTTATTGTGAGATTCACCGTTTTTTCGAAATTTGCCTCGAAGTGACACATGGGCTGGTTACGTCCCATTCAAAGTCTATGGGGAGGTTTTGAAATTCACAGCTGAAATTCTGTAACGGGAGGCATTTTGAAATCGCCATATCTCCTTAACAAAGCAAAGTTAGGACATGAGGCTTGTGCCAATATATCTTCAGACACTCCTGACACTCACAGTGGAAGCAGTTTTTACAATTATCTTACCGTTGAGCAATGAATTACGTTTGTTTGAGGGGTGGAAATCTGTCCTTCTCTCAGTTCTCACACTCTGAAAATGAAGCCGTTTCTTCTCTCGTCATATCTCCGCGACGGAGGTACAAAGAGCTATGAAAATCGCAGTCAGAATACACCAAAGTCCGCTGATTCACCCAGTACAAGAATTATTCTGCTAGCCCTCCTAGTTTTTGAGTTACACGACGTTTTGTAACTCCAAAAATCGGCGCTTTTCGCCGCTCACCGCGATCTATTTTCTGACTGCCCAAATGTCTGTCTTTCAGCCGCCCGCCCCCTTCCCAGGTGGCGCAATCAGTAATGACACGGCTCTGCACCTCAAAGGTCACAGGTTCAATCCCACCTTGCTTCAACATTTGTTTTTTCACTACGAATTTATACACTATCACAGACCTGTAATTTATATTGATCATTTATTACAACTCTGCAAAGTTTTATCATTTTAGCAGCTTTTCTAATATGGACCGAAATACATACAAGTACCCAGCCTAATGAAGCACACAGAGGCAGTAGCTCTGATTGGTGAATTTGAGCAGAATCAGGTTGTTCTTTCATTTCATTTCTTTATTTATTTCACACATGGTTCATCGTGTTTCTTTTTCTACATACAGAACCTTCTGCCTCTTTTCAGCAGAAATTCTGCTCATTCACCTCTTTTCAGCGCAACGTTCTGCTTCTTTGCCTCTTTTCTGCAGAAATTCTGCTGATTCATCTCTTTTCTGCAAAATTTTCAGCCTTTTCACCTTTTTCAATGCTTTCATCTTTTTCAAATCATAGAGTTAAAATTACTGCAATTTTATAGTGTTTTGAGAAATCCCTTTTGTTATAGTATTACTTCTAAGTCATAGTATTTCTGCTTTGTCATAGTATTTGTACTGAAACATAGTATTTCTGCCAAATCATAGTATTACTGCTATTTCATAGTATTTGAGTGAAATTACAGTGTTTCTGCAAAAACATTGTATTTCTGCTACTGTATTTCCGCTGTATTACGTAGTGGCAAAGTAGGAGGCTGACTGTTACTAAGTGCATCAGTGTACATAGGTCATCTCTTGTGTTGGAGTGCCCTCTTGTGGCGCCTTTTGGGTAGTGCCTTAGTAAACGTGAACACTGCAAAACACTGTTTTGGCACAAATACTTTGATTTGGTATACTTTAGCTTCTTCACCCCTTTTCAGCAAAATTTTATTTTTTTCACCCCTTTTTAGCACAAATTCCAGGTTTTTTGGGCTGTTTTCAGAAAAAAAACTCTTTTCAGCAGAAACTCTGCTGATTCACCTCTTTTCTGCAAAATTTTCAGCGTTTTTGCCTCTTATCAGCACAATTCCCAGCAGCTTCTGCAAATTTCAGCAGAATTGTCAGTCTGTCCACCTCTTCTCTGTGAGAATGAGTTTGGCTCAGTGAGATGAGTTGCTGCCTTCAGCCCAAGAGGGCCAGGTTCAAATTCTGCTCATGGCAAAATTTTTTTTTTCACCACCATACAACTTTTTGCAACTTTTCATCTTTTTCATCTTTTCAGCAGACAGCTTCAGCGATAAGGCATCCACACAGCATTTTCGCAGGAAATGCAATTTTTTCTAGTATTCTTAAAGTTGCTTCCGTACGTTTTTCGGCACTTAACTACTCCCTCAGTTTTCAGCCGATTTTCTCAGTTCAAACTCTAAACTGTTCTGCTCTTTCTGCTAACGACTGCTATGACTTTTGGTGTTTATTACTATTATACTTTTTAAAATATTACACTTTTTTCCTTTAATTTGTCCCATTGAAATGAATGGAAAACCTCCACAATTCTTCTAAAACTTGCTTGGTTTTGAAACTTAACTGCTTCCTCATACTTTCACCTAGAAACTCCATTCAAATTTTAAAATGTTCTCAGATTATTGGGCTATTCCTGTGTGATTCAGCTTTTTCAGATCTTCTACGGTTTTCATTTTATACCTCTTTAAGTTTTCAGTTGCAAAATTGTGATTTTTCAGAAAATACATGCGTTGCTATGGTTGCTATGCAATTAACTCAGAGTGTGTGCTGGTCTGTTCTGAATTTTCTCTTCATGTCTGAACAACTTCTTGCTACTCGCTCAATTTCCACTCAACCTCCATAAATTATACATCAAAACGTAGGTATTTTTGCTGGCTTTCAGACAATGTTACTATCTTTATTGTGAGATTTACCGTTTTTTCGCAATTTGTCTCGAAGTGACACATAGTCTGGTTGCTTCCCATTCAAAGTCTATGTGGAGGTTTTGAAATTCAGAGCTGAAATTCTGTAACGGCAGGCATTTTTAGATCGCCATATCTCCTTAACAAAGCAAAGTTAGGACATGAGGCTTGTGCCAATATATCTTCAGACACTCCTGACACTCACAGTGGAAGCAGTTTTTACATTCATCTTACCGTTGAGCCATAAATTACGTTTGTTTGAGGGGTGGAAATCTGTCCTTCTCTCAGTTCTCACACTCTGAAAATGAAGCCGTTTCTTCTCTCGTCATATCTCCGCGACGGAGGTACAAAGAGCTATGAAAATCGCAGTCAAAATACACCGAAGTCCGCTGATTCACCCAGTACAAGAATTATGCTGCTAGCGCTCCTAGTTTTTGAGTTACACGACGTTTTGTAACTCCAAAAAACGGCGCTTTTCGCCGCTCACCGCGATCTATTTTCTGACTGCCCAAATGTCTGTCTTTCAGCCGCCCGCCCCCTTGCCAGGTGGCGCAATCAGTAATGACACGGCTCTGCACCTCAAAGGTCGTGGGTTCAATCCCACCTTGCTTCAACATTTGTTTTTTCACTACAAATTAATACACTATCACAGACCTGTAATTTATATTGATCATTTATTACAACTCTGCAAAGTTTTATCATTTTAGCAGCTTTTCTAATATGGACCGAAATACATACAAGTACCCAGCCTAATGAAGCACACAGAGGCAGTAGCTCTGATTGGTGAATTTGAGCAGAATCAGGTTGTTCTTTCATTTCATTTCTTTATTTATTTCACACATGGTTCATCGTGTTTCTTTTTCTACATACAGAACCTTCTGCCTCTTTTCAGCAGAAATTCTGCCTCTTTTCAGCAGAAATTCTGCTCATTCACCTCTTTTCAGCGCAACGTTCTGCTTCTTTGCCTCTTTTCTGCAGAAATTCTGCTCATTCATCTTTTTCTGCAAAATTTTCAACCTTTTCACCTTTTTCAATGCTTTCATCTTTTTCAAATCATAGAGTTCAAATCAAAATATAGTATTTTTACCAAAGCATTGTATTTGTACGAAGTACAGTATTTCTGCCAAATCATAGAATTACTGCAATTTCATAGTATTTTGAGGAATCCCTTTTTTTCATAGTATTACTTCTAAGTCATAGTATTTCTGCTTTGTCATAGTATTTGTACTGAAACATAGTATTTCTGCCAAATCATAGTATTACTGCTATTTCATAGTATTTGAGTGAAATTACAGTGTTTCTGCAAAAACATTGTATTTCTGCTACTGTATTTCCGCTGTATTACGTAGTGGCAAAGTAGGAGGCTGACTGTTACTAAGTGCATCAGTGTACATACGTCATCTCTTGTGTTGGAGTGCCCTCTTGTGGCACCTTTTGGGTAGTGCCTTAGTAAACATGGACACTGCAAAGTAGTAGTATCAGACTGGTTTGTAGTGGAGGAATTTGTTGCCAGTTTCTTTCATCTTTAATCCGTATTCATGTTGTAATGTAGTACTACCACAATATGGCAGAAACACTATGTTTTGGCACAAATATTTTGATTTGGTATACTTTAGCTTCTTCACCCCTTTTCAGCAAAATTTTCATTTTTTTTCACCTTTTCAGCACAAATTACAGCTTTTTTGGCTGTTTTCAGAAAAAAAACCTCTTTTCAGCAGAAACTCTGCTGATTCACCTCTTTTCTGCAAAATTTTCAGCCTTTTCACCTCTTATCAGCACAAAAAACTTGCAGAAATATATACAAGTACACAGCCTGATGAAGCAGACAGAAGCAGTACCTCTGATTGGTGAATTTGAGCAGAACCAGGTTGTTCTGCCTCTTTTCAGCAGAAATTGTGCTGATTCACCTCTTTTCAGCGCAATGTTCTGCTTCTTTGCATCTTTTCTGCAGAAATTCTGCTGATTTACCTCTTTTCTGCAAAATTTTCAACCCTTTTACGATTGACAATTCTCAGCAGCTTCTGCTCATTCCACCATAATTGTCAGTCTCTCCATCTCTTCCTTTGTCAGAGTGGGTTTGGCACAGTGAGATGAGTTGCTGCCTTGAACCCAGCAGGGCCAGGTACAAATCCTGCTTAGGACAACATTTTTTTTTTCACAACCATACAACTTTTGCTACTTTTCATCTTTTTCAGCTTTTCAGCAGACAGCTTCAGCGTTAAGGCATCCACACAGCATTTCCGCAGGAAATGCAATTTTTTCTAGTTATTCCTGTTCCTTCCGTACGTTTTTCGGCACTTAACTACTCCCTCAGTTTTCAGCCGATTTTCTCAGTTCAAACTCTATACTGTTCTGCTCTTTCTGCTCTTTCCTGCTATGACTTTTGGTGTTTATTACTATTATACTTTTTAAAATATTACACTTTTTTCCTTTAATTTGTCCCATTGAAATGAATGGGAAGCTTCCACAATTCTCCTAAAACTTGCTTGTTTTTGAAACTTAACTACTTCCTCATACTTTCACCTAGAAACTCCATTCAAACTTTAAAATGTTCTCAGATTATTGGGCTATTCCTGTATGATTCAGCTTTTTCAGACCTTCTACCATTTTAATTTATTACCTTTTTAAGTTTTCAGTTGCAAAATTGTGATTTTTCAGAAAATACATGCGTTGTTATGGTTGCTATGCAATTAACTTACAGTGTACACTCATCCATTCTGAATTTTCTCTTCATGTCTGAACAACTTCTTGCTACTCACTCAATTTCCACTCAACCCCCACAAATTATACATCAAAACTTAGGTATTTTTGCTGGCTTTCAGAAAATGTCACTATCATTGTTGTAAGGCTTATAGATTTTTTGCAAATCTCCTCAGAGTAACATAAAGTCTCAAAACTCTTCATAGAAACTCAATGGAGAGTTTCTTCAAAATCAGCGCTGGAATTCTCTAATGAGAGGCATTTTCAAATCGTCATATCTCCTTAACGAAACAAAGTGGAGACATGAGGCTTGTGCAAATATATCTTCAGACATCCCTGATGCTCACAATTCAAGAAGTTGTTTCTCACCTATTACCGTTTGGCCATGAATTACACTTATTTGAGGGTAGGAAATTTGTCCCTCGCTCAGATTTCTTCAGATTTCAAACTCTGGAAATGAGGCACTTTTTTCTCTCGTCATATCTTTTTGATGGATTTCCACAGAGACCTGAAAATTTCCATGACTGTTCACCAAAGCCTGCTGTCTCTTACGGTGAAAGAATGATATCGATACTCCAAATAGATTTAGAGTTACAAAGCTTTGTTTGAGAGCAAGTCAAGGCAGTTTTTGCTTTGCCCCTACTCAGTTATGGTGCATTAGAAGTCAAATATCTTTAATAATTCATATTTTAATGATAAAGTGTCAACACTTGAAGATTCCCCCATCTCTTCTGAACAAAACGGTGTACGAATGAGCGTTCTAGTGCCTACGGTTAGGAAATTATGGTCATTTGTTTGAGGTGAGTTAATACTGGTGAGAAAAGGGTAAGGTGTGAGAGACTAAACCATTACACACAAAACTTCAAAAATCTAAAGAGAATGTGAGGCTGCTAGCTGTATTGTCCAGCAATAAACTTATCTACAATGTGCTAGTAAAGAGCAACTTGTACTTCTGTCCCATTAAGCGATGGTTTAACAAATTTCATTGCACGCTATAAAAGAAATCTGGATTTAAATAGAACATAGTAGTGTTGGATTAAGTGTAGGAAACACTAGTATAAGGTGTCTATGGAACAAATCTCCTTCATTATTTATAATGAGATTGCTCCACATTTTAGTGAGTTAACTCAGGATGTCTGTGGGTTTTGTCAACTTGGGGTGAACAAAAGCAGAAAAAACGGTAAAAGATTCGGACATTGAAAGTATGGTTTATTTCATGAATACAATGAAACATTTTACAGTCCACAGAGCAAAGTAGCATACGTGGCAATGGATACTACAACATAACACGGACAGTGAGAAGTAAAACTCATCGTCTTACCAGCTGTTATATTCTGTAAACTTAAAATAAACCCCTGAAATTACATTTTAGTGTTTTAAGTCATGTATTTAAAAAGAAATGAGTCAACACTTGTTTCCCTCAGCAGCATTACTGAGGTGACACTTTAACAATGCTTCATATCACAGTCTTTATGATGAAAAAACATGTTCTCTCGTTAGCAGATGTAGCAGAAAGCATTTATTGCAATGTATGAGCTACACTTCTTGTTAAAAAAAAACAAAAAAAAAAAGCTCCTGTCTTGACCTTCGTTCTGCGAGCATGCACGCACTCACACGCATTCACTCACATCGTAGCACACGCAGCATTGCACACACACACACACACACACACACACACACACACACACACACACACAGAGAGAGAGAGAGAGAGAGAGATCATTAATACAAAGGACTGCAGCAGCTTTTTGGATTTTCACTCTTTGATGGATTTAATATGAACAGCCACATAAAATTCATTCCAATTTTTTGCCTGTGCCTTCTTCAAAAAGTTTACTGACATAGTAAAGAAGTAGCTAGGGAACTCAGTAAGTTTGAGCCGCAGTAGCTTAGGGACACTTTCTCAAATAAAGAGGATTTCATCATCTGCAGTTCATGAAAAAAGTGCCACATTAAAAACAAATCAATAGATCCACAAATTATGGATGCAGACTCTTTTCAGCTATTGAGGTATACTTCATGCACTTATCAGCATGCAGTTTAAAGGCTTGCATTAGAGTGCATTGGTGCATAGTTGGGCATCTTTTATGGTTATACCACTGTGAATTTTGCTATACAAATATGCTCAAGAGTCTATCATATGTTTGACATCCAACTAAAAATTCGAAAATATATATTTTTAAATCAGTAACTTTGCAAATTTAGAGGAAATGTTTTTGGACAACAAATGAGTCACGTTTTAAAAACAGTTTGAATAATCTGCGCTGCCAGACAGACATTTATGAAGCGCCGGCTAACACACTTGCTTACCGTGGTAAAGGACCCGCGATGTCTTGGAGCAGAGAACCGCGTTGTATTGTTGCTTTTCTCTTATGCATAAGCAACGCCAGCCTGTCAGAAACGCTCTGTGTGGGTAGAAAATGGTCTGCACCAACGCTGGTCCTGACGCGAAATGGCGAGGGTCTCACGCTCTGAGGAACGCTTCATATAGGACCGGGTGTTTCCAAAAACAATAGATGGGGGACCGATAAGTCTGGGGGGCGATACACCTGCAGGGCATCACCATGCTGTGCAAGTTTAAAACAGTGAGGGTGGGGCACGCAGTTGCTGAGCTCCGGTGTAACTGGCCTAGATAGGCGTAAGGGTCCGCTGTTGCTGGCTACTTCAGAAAATAGGCGATACCCTGTTCGACTGGTACATCTGCGGGGCTTTTACCTTGTTGAGGAATTACAAAAGAAACGATACCGGCCACTTTAAACAATAGGTTGGGCCCTTGTTCACATGGTACTCTCAACAACTAAGTGATACACCTGCAGGGCATCACCTTGCTGTGCAAGTTTAAAACAATGAGGGTGGGGCACGCAGCTCCGGTGTAACTGGCCAAGATAGGCCTAAGGGTCCGCTGTTGCTGGCTACTTCAGAAAATAGGCGAGAACTTGCATGACTGGTACATCTGCGGGGCTTTTACCTTTTCCTAAGGAATTACAAATGAACCGATACTTCAGACAATAGGAGGGTCCCCCACCCGACCGGTACACCTGTCGGCTTTTACCTTTTCCTAAGGAATCACAAAAATTAAATGATACCCACAGTGGGCTTTTGCAATCCTGAACAATTACAAACAATTAACCGGCTGTTTAGAAGTATCACTGCAGCATTTATTTTCTAAAGGGCTGAATGTTATTTGCGACCATCTGTTGTGTTAAAAACTACTCTGAAACCATGAAACCCCTTACGGAAGAAATTCCCATTTGTTCCGTTTTTAAAATAAAATGCCTGGATCGGTGTCTGCTGAGACATTGTCAGAATCACAAAATTAGCGTGATTAAAACACAATTAGTTTGAAAAGAGCGATACTGCCTGCTTATAACATGTATTTTCTAAAGGGCTGAATGTTATTTGTGACTATTTACTGTGTTGAAAAACTAGCTGGCTCTGTCTCCCTCTTAGTTCAACATTCTGAAATCCCGATTTTTAAATAAAATGATCGCATCAATCCGTGAAAGAAACCCCAGTACATGCGTAAAAACTAGTTAAATTAAAACTAGTTGTTTTATTAAATGAAACGCTTGTGAACAGGCTGAAATTACCCGTACAGAAGAAATTCCCGTTTATACCGTTTTTAAAATAAAAGGCATGCATCACTGCATGCTGTGACATCAGAATCACAAAATGAGTGTGATTAAAAGATGATTAGTTTGAAAGAGTGATACTGCCTACTTATAGCATTTATTTTCTAAAAGGGCTGTATGTTATTTGTGACCATTTAGTGTGTTGAAAAACTAGCTGGCTCTCTCTCCCTCTTGGATCAACATTCTGAAATCCCGATTTTTAAATAAAATGATCGCATCAAACAGTGAAAGAAGCCCCTGTAGATGCGTAAAAACTAGTTAAATTAAAACTAGTGGTTTTATTAAATGAAACGCTTGTGAACAGGCTGAATTTACCTGTACAGAAGAAATTCCCATTTGTGCCGTTTTTTAAAATAAAATGGTTGCATCGCTGCGAGCTGAGATATTGTCAGAATCACAAAATTAGTGTGGTTAAAACACTATTACCAACACTTTTGACTAGATGTAAATAAAAAGCATCCCCGATTTGTTAATGCGCACTGCGAAGCAAAACGCCTTCCACTCCGCCCGCAAAACAAAGAATTGCTCTTAAGGACACATATGTCTGCATAACTGAATGTTGAGACATACCAAAGTGATAAAAATAGTTTAATTAAAAACCCTATGGTTTGATTTAATTAAAACACAGTTAAAAAACACATAAACTCATATAAACCTATAAACTCATGTAACCTCTCTGACGCCCAGAGGGGGTGTTTTCCACACATGAACTCGCATACCCCCCAGCACACCTGAACGCGCATGCGCACACGCACGAAACCGGTCAAACCGGTTCTCAAACCGGTTTGGTTGGCCGCCATCTTGGACTGCTGCCATCGTATTACTACTAACAAACATAATCATCCTGCTGTAACCAGGTTTCTTTAAGGCAGATTAAATCGACTTGTTGATCAGTTATTAAGTCATGTGCTAACAGAGACTTGGAAGAGAGACACCTAATGTTTAATAATCCACATTTCACTGTTTTACTCTTTGGTGCTGTTGAGGATACTGTATTGTTCTTTCTTTGTGATTTTTTTTTTATGTTTAAGTCATTTTTTGCTGGTTTTTAGTTTGTTTTTTGTCTGTTTGGGAGCTGACACAGTTTCCAAGGGAATGGGGGTTTTGGGGGATAACAGGAGGAGAGAAGCTGCAGATAGGTGTGTAAGACTGCAACTCTGCTTCCTGGTCCCAACTCTGGATAGTCACATTTTGGGGGGTTTAATAAATTTGGCCAAATTTCTAGAAATGAGAGCTGCTCCATCCAAAGTGGGATGGATACCGTCTCTAATAACAAGACCAGGTTTCCTCCAGAAAGCTTCCCAATTATCTATAAAGCCTACAATGTCCCGTTATCACCTCAATCTATCTGCATCTCTCACTGGTGTCTCCTACGACCTGTTCCTTCTTAACCCTGTATCTGTCAATCACATAGTCATCTAGTGCCCACAGTTAACTTCCCCATAAAAGAGTTGTGAATGCAATGAGAGTCCTGTAGGAACATGGTTAATTCAGTTTGCCTTCCTGACTTCTTGTGGTCTGTCGCCTCTCGTGACTACTTGTTCAGTTGTTCTGGCTCATACAGACAGACATTATCTCTCTCCTTCATCTTTTTTTCTCACAGGTGAAACAAAGCTGCTTTGTATGATAATAAGTGAAGCAATAATGTTTCCTGTTTTCAGTCTTCCAACAAACCTTTCAGACAAGAAAAACTGGAAACTGCAGGACAGTTTCAGCTGGCACCACTGTGACACACATCTAACTACAAATGCAGAGTTCTACCTAACTCAAAGTCCAGATATCGCCTGTGCTTGTCCTGATATGAAAAAACTGAGTAGCCCTGTAGGTGAAATCATATCTGGGTTAGACTCACAGGATCGGAGATTAGAACTTTTTCTTAACCGAGAGCCAGACCAGCCTTCCTGTGTAGGGGTGTTGAGCCACAGATCGACATTCACACACCAGGTAAGATATGGCAGCCCACTCAAGCTGACGGTTAAATGTAGGGGAAAAAGAGCCTCAGGAGCACTGTGACATTTGACTGTCAGGCAAGCAGGGGTTAAATCCAAGAAGCCTGAAGCTGTTATTCATGTGGCTGTGTTCAGTTTAACTGTACATTCCTCTGCTCACGTGTGGCAGAAAGTGATAGGACTAATAGAGCATGTTGGACAAAGTAAATCTGACGTCTGAAATTTGAAGACTGATTTAAAGTGTAAATCAAATAGTTTTGGAAGTTAAAGCACCTTGAGGCAACTGTTGTTGTAATTTGGCATTGTGTAAACGAAATTTATTTGAATACAAAATTGAACTTCTGTGTGTTAGTCTTTTTTACAGACCTTTTAAATAACAGTCACACCTGTTATGGCTGTCACAGTCTGGCTGAGGCAGTCTGTATGTGTTTGCAAGAGAGGACTCAAACGCAGACCAAAAACTGAACGTGAAGTGGATTTAACAAAAAAATAAGCCGTTTATTGAGGCTAGGAAACAAGGTACAAACAAAGGGCATAGGTGAAACTAAACAATAACCTAAACTGGGTGAACTAAACATGAAAAAAACTTAAACATGGTGAACTGACATGGATACCTGAAGTTGTGACGTGGATGAGCAGACGACCTGACAAGGAATGACTGAAGACACATGGACTAAATACACACAGGAGGATAATGAGGGAAATGGAAACACATGGGGAAACAGCTGACACACATGAACATAACGACATCACAAGAGGAGAGTAAAACTAAAAACACTGAACATAGGAACACAGGGCCCCTTCAAAATAAAACAGGAAACATACTGAGACGCAGACATGACAACATGAACTTGACAACATAAGACTCAGACATGAAACACATGAAGGGGCAAGGGAGACTTCAGCGGGGTTGAAAATACAAGGGGGAATAATAAGCAAATGAACATAGGAAACCTAATGAGCTTAAACATACTAAACATCAAAATGAACTAAAACTCAAAACACTGGGTCATAAGGCCCCGGATCGTGACAATGGCAGCTCCCCTTGACATCGAACACGTCTTATCTAGGGAAGTGAGAGGTTGGAGAGAAAAGATTTACAAATATGTGCTTATCTCTGAGTTAGGGTTCCACATACATGATTTAAAACAGACCTTTAATCACTTCATTACATTTTCTTCTTTCCTGTAACAGCAAAAAATCACATCTGAACATTCAGTCACATATGAGTTCCTTTAGTTTATGTAATATTAGTACAATTAATTTCATTAATACATTTTTTTTTTTACATGAACTGTCATTTTACTTCTTTTTAACCCAGTTTTACCCAGCTTTCATTCACTTTATCTCTTTAACACTAGAATTACTGAGCCTTTTTTCCCTGGTGCAAGTCCCTACTACTAGATTTACTAGCCTGCGCAAATTTGCGTCAATTCCCCCGACCCTAACACCTCTTGGCACCCCGCTGATATTTTCACAGGTCTTCAGCTCCATTGTTCTCCTGCTTTTGTTGTGCAAATACACCCTCCCCCAACCCCTAACCATGAGAGATTCGAGTCTTTCCTTCCCTGCAAGGCTACTTTCCTTCCTTACCTGCAGCGTACAATACACCATGGTAGCTTCTATGTGCAATATTTCTCATATGCAATATTAGTTCTTGTCAATCCTTGTCACTACATTGCATGCCTGTCCATAAACATATATACACAGAGTTGTACATATATTTATATATTTATATAGCCACACCTTATATAATATGCATAAAGTCTAGTTATACACACAGACACATCTATATCATATATATATACATGCACACACACATAGATAGATAGATAGATATGTGTGTGTGTGTGTGTATACATACACCAATATTTTTGAATACTCGTGTCCGTATTTATGTTTCCAGATTGTTTGTATAGTGCACTTTCTATACCGTGCTCTGTCCACTTTTTTGCAATGACAATGCAGATTTTCCACTTGTGGGACAAATAAATGCAGATTTGCTGTGTGTGTGTGTGTGTGTGTGTGTGTGTGTGTGTGTGCGTGCAACACTGGCATTTGTTTACTCAGATCCAAGGCAGGCCAAACCTCTGTGTTACAACCTACATACAAAAGACACACATTCACAATATATGGGTACACAAGTCTGTTTTATTTCAAAGTGTTTCAAACTTTACAGAGTTTGCAGACCCAGCGTCCATCATCCCTGCATTTGGCACAGGTGAACTTCTGACATGTTGCACAGGTAAACCTGCTGCGAGTCCTGTTGCAGCTCTCTTGCACCTGGCACTGCGTTGTCTTTACAGTCCCCGGCACAGCAGCTGCAGCAGCCTGCCTCTGTGCTAATATTTCCTTGTGCTGCATGAATCGGCAACGAAGTTGCTGAGCTAGAAGACTCAGAAACAATCTTCTTTTGCCTGTCCACCCTGTACATGCCTTGTACAAATGTAGGCATTCACTGCCGCCAGGTCCAGCATATTGTAGAAAACCGCTACTGGCCACCTGCGTGTTGCTGATCTTACGGGATACATCTGTCCCATTTGGTCCAACATGTCTACACCACACTGTAAAAGCAGAGAGAGAGAGTCATGAGTATATGTTTTTTTTCTATAGGCCTGTATAGCACACATCAGAAAACATTGTAGCACTGGTGTAAAATTGTACACACATTCACATACCTTCATGTGGTTATAGTCTGTTATCGTGTTGGGTTTCCTCTTTCTGCCGTCACCGATCGTCACGTCTTGGTGCATGGAACTTAGAACACACACAGTCTTGTTTTTTTTTTAGGTGCATAAATTGTCAAGGAGACACTGCCACTTCTAAGCACTGAAGTGGAGAATACCTCTCGCTTTGCAGTATCTTTTGCAAGTTGAGGAAGTTCACAGCGGACTTTATTCACTGTGCCCAGTAACGTTGTTTTGCGCTGCAGCAGTCTGTGCGACAGTGACAGTGAAGTAAAGAAACTGTCCGTTGTGACATTTCTCCCATCATCCAAAAACGGCTCCATCAGTTTCATGACCACGTTCTCTGCCAGCCTCTCTCCCTTCTGACGACTGGGGTCTTTTCCCAAGTAAGGAGATGCACTGCAGACATATTTGGTGTCCAAATCCATGGCCATCCAGAACTTGATCCAAAATTTGTCTGGCTTGGTTGCGATATACTGTGTGAATGGACAACGAACCTTGGTAGGGAACAGCTGTTCATCTATGGTCATGTATTCCCCTGGAGTGAAACTCTTAGCACAGTCTGCTTTTATGCACAGCACTATGCTGTAGTCAAGCAATGCCACTTCCTCACATACACAGTCACAATGGAACAATGGAAGATCTGTGCTGCGAGTCAAGGAAGGTGTGAATGTGTGTCTTTTATATTTGCAGGTCAGTCAATGTGTGGGATATTTTGTATAGATACGGCAGGCATTTCTGAAAGTTGTAACACAGAGGTTTGGCCTTCCTTGGATCTGAGCAACTCTGAGTGAGCAAATGCAAATGTGCCAGGCCTCAAGGATAATGGGTGGTTTGCACAACAAAAGCTGGAGGAGAAACGAGCTGACGACCTGTGAAAATCTCAGCAGGGGTGATTAACACCTCGGGACTTGCACCAGAAAATAAAAAACCCAGTAATTCTAGAGGGTTTTGGGTTTAGGGAAGTTACGCAAATTTGCGCAGGATAGTAAACCTAGTGTTAAAACTCGTTAGTCAATCACAGTTTACTCAATATGACTTTCTTTTTATTGAATAAAATATTTTATATTTCAGAAATTCAGAGACTAGAAATTCAGATTCAGTGTCATACCACCCACATACACTCACACTAAGGGCAAACTCTCAGTGTGAGGTTTAGTTTTAAGTATAAATAACCATCAGAAAAAACACATAAATTATGTTCCTGTCTTTAACGATTTAGAACACTTGGTACTCTTTACACTACACACTCTTTACACTTGGTAAAAGATGTAAAGTGCTATTTTATCATCAAGGTCATTTTAGTTTTGTTGCCAGCAGGCTTTCAAAAGCCTTAAGCGCTTACTTTGTTGCACCCCCATTTTGTCTGCTCCTAACTTTGCTTTACCATTCAAACTGGAAATAGATGCCAGCGCAGTTGGGGCAGGAGCGGTGCTTCTCCAGGAGGATACCCAGGGCATTGACCATCCTGTGAGTTACTTCTCTCGGAAGTTTGATAAACATCAGTTCAGGCATTCTACCATTGAAAAGGAGACACTTGCTTTGTTGTGGGCCTTGCAACATTTTGAAGTTTATATAGAGTCAGGTCAGAGTTCAGTTCAAGTATTCACAGATCACAACCCTTTAGTTTTCCTCTCTAGAATGTATAATCACAACCAGCAGCTTATGCGTTGATCACTGATTATTCAGAATTATCCTCTCAATATCCATCACAAAAAAGGTTCAGAAAACATTGTAGCAGACGTGCTCTCCCGTGCTGTTTAGAGATGTCACCAAACCCTGTGTTTGGTTCTTAAAGGGTGGGAGTGTAACGTGCCAAGAGATGTGGCTTTGCTTTTGTGTTCTTTTTATCTTTCAGGTGTCAAGCCTCCACCTATTGGCCAGTTCAAAGTTGATTGGCATGTGTCTATTGGCTGGTCTAGGCACAGTGGGCCTATCACTCTCCGGGGATCACTACAAATGAGCAGCTCCCTGGCCAGCTGGTGGCTGCTGGCTTCTGCTTTATGACAAACATTTGTGAAAAGGCTTCTTTGTATTGTGTGTGGTGGGAGGCTGGACAGGTAAGCTGGGGTACCCTATACACTGGCTGCAGTTTTAAACTGTTAGGCACACTAGGTTATGCGGTTGATGCCACTTTTGTATGTTTTCACTGATCTTTTGTTGAGTAGCTAGGTAGGTCTTTTGTTTTGCATTTTTGTTTTAGTTAGACCCTGGAAGCTATCGACCTCTTTTTGTTTTATTAATTTCTTTGATTTGGCTCAACCGCCCAGTCCTCCTCCCCCAACTTTTTCTTTTGTTAAGTTTGACTATCAAGACAAGCAACCAATAAATACTGCCTGATTCATAACTGTCCTGTTGTCCTCTTCCTTCAGTGATTGTGGTTGTCCGGTGTTGCTGTCTCCTTCCTACCTTTGCCTCTACCATGGTGGGGGTGACGTAACAAATGGATAAAACTTTACAGTCAGTTTGACCATTCCAGTAAAGTAAGTAGTTTCCAGGAAACAGTTATTGATTTATTCATTTCTATCTAATCTAATGAACAGATGCAATATACAGAAAAATACTATTCTTTCACACAAACTTCCTCATAATCAAATGTTGGGGTTGTTGTTTCAAGCTTAATTATAGCATGTCTGTGAAGGTTCTCAGTCATCCAGGTCATCGTAGTCAAAGGAGTTTGCAAAGAAAAGCGTCTGGACTTCTTTAAGTTGCTTGAAGACGTTTCACCTCTCATCCGAGAAGCTTCTTCAGTTCTAAGGTCAGACACCAACTGTCTGCCATCTATAATCCAGTTTTGAGTTCCCTCCCCAGATGCCTTAATGCCCACTCACATCCTGGGCCATCTGACCTCAGGAATTCACATGATAAGGTGGGGCCAGGTTTCACAATGAGCTCACCCGAAACCCTGGCTGATTAGGTCCCACACCCGCTTTCACACCTTGGCTCATGTGATTAGAGGCTCACCAGGGGGTCCTTTGTCCCTCTTTGGGGGGATACTCCCACTGGGTTTAAATCTGGGACTCTCGGCCATTTGACCTTAGAACTGAAGAAGCTTCTTGGATGAGAGGTGAAACGTCTTCAAGCAACTTAAAGAAGTCCAGACGCTTTTCTTTGCAAACTACTTTGACTTAATTATAGCATATTAGCTCAGTTTAAACTTCACAGGCGTGTGTAACTTATCAGCTGTTCGGGCTATTTTATGGGGGCTTGGATGATGTCTTTGGACTGGAGCAAACAGAAGCAACCTGATGGTGCCTTCATGAAAACAGGATATTAGAAGACTACCTTCCATCCATCCATCCATCCATCCATCTTCTTCCTCTTATTCGGGGCCAGGTCACGGGGGCAGCAGCCCAAGCAGAGAAGCTCACACCTTCCTCTCCCCAACCACCTCCTCCAGCATGTCCGGGGGAACACCAAAGTGTTCCCAGGCCAGCCGAGAGATATAATCTCTCAAGCGTGTCCTGAGTCTGCCCCAGGGCTTCCTCCCGGTGGGACATGAACTTCTCACCCTGTCTCTAAGAGGCCAGCCACCCTTCGGAGGAAGCTCATTTTCGCCGCTTGTAGCTGCGATCTCGTTCTTTCGGTCACTACCCACAGCTTGTGACCATAGGTGAGGGTAGGGACGTAGATTGACATAAATTGAGGGCTTCGCTTTTACACTCACCTCTCTCTTCAACACAACAGACTGGTGCAGTGTCTGTATCACTGCAGTCACACCACCAATCCGTCTGTCGATCTCCCACTCCCGTCACTCATGAACAAGACCCTGAGATGCATAAACTCTTCCACTTGGGGCAGGAACTCGTCCCCTGACCCAGAGTGGGCACGCCACTCCATCCGTCTGAGGACCATGGCCTCAGATTTGGAGGTGCTGATTCTTATTCCTACCACTTCACACTGGGCTGTGAACGGTTCCAAAGCGAGCTGGAAACCATCACCTGATGAAGCCAACAGAACCACACAATCCGTGAAAAGCAGAGATGAGATTCTGAGACCACCCAACTGAAAGCCTTCCACCACTTGGCTACACCTAGAAATTCTGTCCATAAAAATTATGAACAGAATCATAATTAAAATTAAAACCTCTTAAATAATGTGGCGAAAGGACAATACATGTCACATGTACAGAGAAGAATAACAATACAGAAATGTTCCATCACCTTCTCTTAAAAATAACTCAGTATCAACTACCTGCACTACAACACATTTACATAAATAAAAATACATATATCTTAAACATCATTTAAACACGTTTTTCATAATACATTCATTTTCCCAGCTTCTGCAATGATGACAGTTATGAGTATTTATTTATTTTTTTATGGTACAGAAGTGAGGACAGTGTTTCATAGTTGTAATGGTTCTATACTAAATGCCGGGTATCTCCAGAATGTTTTTGCTATTTTCACTTTCAGTAAAATATAATTAAATCATTCTGACTGTTGTCATAAAGGCTATCAAGGTTAAAACAGGGCATGAAACCTGGATCCTCCATAGCCGGTTATGAAGACTACGTAAACTACCCTCAGAATTTCACGTGGATGATGTGAATGTCGCACTGCCGACAATACTGATGTGGTACTGATAGATGTAGTGATAACAAATGACAGCAACATCAGGAAGAAGGAACACGAAAAGCTTGAGAAATACCAAGGGCTCGAGAAGTGCTCGAGAAGATGTAGAGGGTGAAGGTAATAGTGGTCCTGTCAGAGTCCTGGGTCGGTGACCTACAGTGTTTTTGGACTTTTACTTTTGATACTTTTATGTATAATGACTGTTTGTATTTTGGTTTCCCAGTGTTTAGTCTGTGCTCCCTCTGTTTGGTGTCATCCCTGCCTGTGTATCCCCTCTAGTGTAGTCAGGTCTATGTGTTAAGCCTGCGTCTCTGAATCTGTGTTTTGTTTCGAGTGTGCCAGAGGACTTCATGCCTGCTGGTTTTGTTTCGTGTGCACCAGAGGTCCCCGTGCCTGCTGGCCTTGTGTGTGCCTCCACTGGAGGGTCCGAGGGGCCCGTTCAGCAGCCTGTCTCAGCTGGAGGTTCTGAGGGGCCGCTTCAGCCATTCGTCATCGCTGGGGGGCCCGAGGAGCCGCTTCAGCCTTCTGTTTCCGCTGGAGGGTCAGAGGGACCGCTTCAGCCTTCGTCTGCAGCGCCACCACCTGTAGCTCCCACGCTGTCGCCTGCAGCATCTTTCCCATTCTCGTTCACAGCGTCAGCCTCGCCTGCAGCGTCAGCCTCGCCTGCAGCGTCAGCCTCGCCTGCAGCGTCAGCCTCGCCTGCAGCGTCAGCCTCGCCTGCAGCGTCAGCGTCAGCCTCGTCTGCAGCGTCAGCGTCAGCCTCGTCTGCAGCGTCAGCGTCAGCCTCGTCTGCAGCGTCAGCGTCAGCCTCGTCTGCAGCGTCAGCGTCAGCCTCGTCTGCAGCGTCAGCGTCAGCCTCGTCTGCAGCGTCAGCCTCGCCTGCAGCGTCAGCGTCAGCCTCGCCTGCAGCGTCAGCGTCAGCCTCGCCTGCAGCGTCAGCGTCAGCCTCGCCTGCAGCGTCAGCGTCAGCCTCGCCTGCAGCGTCAGCGTCAGCTTCATCCACCCCTGCAGCGTCAGCGTCAGCTTCATCCACCCCTGCAGCGTCAGCGTCAGCTTCATCCACCCCTGCAGCGTCAGCGTCAGCTTCATCCACCCCTGCAGCGTCAGCGTCAGCTTCATCCACCCCTGCAGCGTCAGCGTCAGCTTCATCCACCCCTGCAGCGTCAGCGTCAGCATCAGCCTCGCCTGGGCTAGCTTCAGCTTCTTCCGGTTCCGCAGCTGCCACGCTGCCGTCTGGTCCTGCGGTTGCCTTGCCACTTCCTCGTCCACACCTAGCACGGCCATCTTTTCCATGGTCATCTCCTCAACATTCAGGCCACTGGCTGGGCGTCATCGCCATCGTGGGCGACCTCCAGACTTGCTGTCGTTGCCGCCGCTGCCTTCTGTGCCGCCGGCCTCTGGACCAGCTATGCCACCTGCACCACTACCACTTTTCACGTGGTCGGCCCCCTGACTTAATCTGTGGACTGTTGTGCTGCTACCCACCAGGTCGACCTCCAGACCTTTTGAATAATGAACTGTTGTGCTGTCGCCTGCAGGCCGGCCCCCTGAACTGCCTTGTTTCAGACCCCTCTGTTACCGTCCTCCTGGTCAACCTTTGTGAACTTTTTGAACTCTGTTTTGGAACTGTTTTCTGAGTTTCTGTGTTTTATATGGCCTGTTTTTTTTGTTTTGGACTCGGACGCTCCTCCTGCCGTGTGTGTTTGGTTTCAGGTTATTTCTTTAGTTTTCCCCAGTTTAGGTTTGCTAACTCCCCGCTCTGCTCTTCCTGTTTTTGCCACTTTGTCACTTCTGTAAATAAACACTCACTCACACCCCAGCCAGTACCTGCATTTTGGATCCTTTTCTCAATACACCACACGACTGCTGCCCCAGCCGTGACAGGTCCCAGTGGTAATCGGAGCACTAGGTGCAGTGACTCCCAAGCTAGGCAAGTGGCTCCTGCAGATCCCAGGAACAACATCAGAGATTTCTGTTCAGAAGAGCACAGTCCTAGGAACAGCTAAGATACTGCACAGGACCCTCAAGCTCCAAGGCCTCTGGTAGAGGACCCGTGTCTGTACTTTTTACAACACATTTTGAACAGATTTAGAGACTTTTTATCAGTCTTTTTATGAGTTTTGTGAAGGCATAGAATATGAAGAGTATGTAAACGTTAAATATAGTCTATAACTTAATTATTTTCTGTATGTATGTATCTATTTCAGTTACATAAAACATGTGAATGTTTGATTTTATGCTCTGTATAGCCCCTTTATTAAATAAATATGTAGCCCAATAAGTATAAAATCCACAAAGCTACACAACATGGGGCGTTTCATTTACAAACACAAATGAAACTTAAGTTTCAGACTTTGTTTGCTAGAAAAGATCTAATTGTTGCTTAAATTAATTAATTAATTAATTTTTTGCCTGTCCCGTTTGGTTCTTTAACCTTCAGAATTATTGTCTGAAGGCCAAGAAAGATTCCCAATAGCTTTACTTTACCCAGTGGATCATCACGGCCTTGCTGTATTGGTCCATTTGATTGACCTTTGTTATTATCATTTATTTATTTTATTTTATTTTCAGTTGTTACAGATGGGACAGACATGATGGGGATAGGAAAGGGAGAAAGAAAGAAAGAAAGAAAGTGAGAGAGGGAAAGAAAAACAGGGGAATAGGGACATTGAGAAAGGGCACTTAGAAAAAAAATAAGAGAAAACAAGCAAAAAAGAGAGCAAAATAATTAGATTATTGCAATGGTGTTTTGTTTATTAAGTGTAAATAACACTACATATCGAATGCTATTGTGCAGCACGCAAGACTGACAGCACACAATGTGCTTTGAGGTAGCAGCCAAGAAAGGAGCAGCATGTGTCTGTGAACACCCGTGTGTACACCTGTGTGCTATCAAATCCGGTTCTTTTATTCTTTGTATTGTCCTTTGTATTGTCGAGATGGCTCTCCGTTCGCTTCATTTTACGATTTCACCTTAAGCCGAATTTGTCCTCTCAACCATAAAAGAATCCCGGGTTTTCGGCACCAAGTATTAAATCTGGTTCTTGTCATTCTTTTACTGAATAGAGAGAACACAACTCAGTTGGTCAAAGTATTTATAATTATTTTATTCAATCATTACTTTCCGGAAAGGGATGTGCCTGAGGCTAATCCTGTGCAGATCTGAAGCATTACAAGCATATCCCTATGTTATAATTTTGCTCGCTTCTCCCCTAGTAAACCGTCACTTGATCGATTTCAATACTACATATCTGCCCTATAGCTGCAAAAACCATCTTCAGGCTAGCTGCCATGTCATACCTAGTTTCGATCAAAACAACTCTGCCTAGTTTCACTTCCTGTCTACATCCTGCACCCTGCACAAAGCGTCTCATTCTGCACAGTTTCCTTTCTTACACAGTACTTTGTGACCTTTTACACACTTTCTGACTTTCCTAATCTACTGGCCTACCTAAAACAATATAAACAGAAAATAAGCACTAAGAATATCTATATTTATTCTTTAACAGTGCACACCTGTGTTGTATTCAAAATGTTTCTCCATGTAACGATCTGCTAGAGGGTGTGGGAAGCTATAGCCCCATCCCCCAGGGCATGAAGCAGCCATGGAGGAGATCCAGGTCCCAGAAATCCAGAGGCCCCCAGAGTGCAAGAGCCCAAGGAGGACCATCGGCAGGGCAACCGTGCCACTCTCCTGGGAAGAGCTGAGGAGATCCCCAGACGAAGGGTCACCCAGCAGCCACGGAGCAAAAGCCAGAGGGGGCTGCAGTGATGTGCCCACAGGTTCTACCGACAGCCAGCTGCTCCACAGTGGACCAAGCCCCAGGCCCAGAGGCCTGAGGGCCTCCCACCCCACCAGAAGGGGCCCGACCGAGCCAAGGGCGCCAGGTCCCGCAAAGTAACCCCCAGGAATGAGCAGGTACATACCTGAGTGCCCAGCCGCGGACACCAAGAACCAGCAGCACACCAACGTCTGAGGGCATCAGCCACCGGCAGGGAGTGTGGTGAGGGGAGATAGGCCTCCATATATTGGAGGGCCTGAGATGTTCCCAGTGGGGTGGAGTCTAAGACCTTAAATTTAAACAAAATGTCTGAAATCTGCACTGTAATGAACAAAAATTTAAAGCAAATTCTTTATGATTCATCCAGCCGTGTGTTGAGGTGAGCCCGATTATATCTAGCCCGTACTTCTCAACCACGTGCACTAACTCAGGCTCCTTCCCCACGAGAGAGGTGACATTCCATGTCCCAATTGCCATTCTTGATAGCCAGGGATCAGTCTGCCAGGACCTTCACTCCTGGCCAACGCCTGGCTCACAATGTACCCAATGCCTACGGTGGTGGGCCTGCAGGAAGATGGGCCCATGTCCTTTTTTCCAGCTGGGCCCGGCTGGGCCCCAGGCGCTCAGCCTCTGGCATCCTCCCCAGGCCTGACTCCAGGGCAGAGCCCTGGTAACCCTATCCCTGGCAGGGTGAACTCTTCCCTCTATGGTCTTCTCATAGGTTTCTTCTTAATGGCTTTTTGTCTGGTCCCTAACTCAGGACCAATTTGCCATGGGAGACTCTACCAGGCAAAAAGCCCCCAGATGACAGAGCCCCTGGGATCCGTGGGACACACAACCCCTCCACCAAGATAAGGTAGCAATTCGCAAAAAATGAAAGTCATCAGCCTGAAAGGTGTTTGAACAGTCACCTAATGTGTGACAAAAGAATCTGTTGTAATATCAAAGATAGTCTAATCTGTCTGTAAAAGTCGGCGGTAAAATGACTGCAGTGACTTATCAGAGATTTACAGAGCATGGAGGGAGAGTTAAAAAAAACATTCAGGTGGTTCATGATTTACTGTCTTTTAAAATGATGCAATCCATACAATATTATTAAAAGTACTGTTTAGACAGATATGAGATACATTTAACAAGTTTGTTTATTAAATTGTTTATTTGTTTATTTTTGTGACGATTCAGACGATTCTTTCCCATATATTTTGCTGGGTTATTCCCCACACTACGGTTGAGGTTGGGGTCATATGATGAAGATGAAGCTTTGATTGCACAATCCCAAGAAACAATATGTAAATATGTAAAATAGGTGTCAGCTATTAATAATCTCCTGATTGCATAGTTAAAAAAAATCCTATTCTGTGGGGGCAGATGTTTGTATGGTCAAAATCAAGACCAGGTTCAACACTAATCATCTCACAGATGTATTATCTACAGCTGTGTAATGCAAAGTTATTTATTGGCTAGTTTTATTGCAATAGGTGAGTTTAACCAACTGACGCGCAGAAGAAAAAGTTCTTTATGGAGCCCAGTTGGTGTGAATGATGAGACAAGGAACAGAAAGTTTGTTAAGGAAAACCAAAAATATATTGAATAAATGGGGTAAAGGGGAAGTGGAACGAAATAATAAAAACAAAACGCAACATAAATAAATCCAAGATAATTAATTAATGAACTAATGCTTGGATTCTTGGTGAAAAAGTCTTTTGTCAAGAGTACTTTTGGTCCTTTTTAAAGTTTCTTTTAAAGTTTAGTTTCTCAGGATTTCCTCTTTAGGGTCCAGTTTCATGAAGGGGAAAAATATGTCCGTAAATCAAAGACGGCAAAAGGGGTGAAAAGGTGAAAATCGTCCTACCGGCTCACCACTTCAATATGAAGAAGATAAATTTTCAGTATAAAAAACAATACCCTGACTTGTAGGCCCATAAAATGTCCATTAGTATTCAATGTCATTTCAGTTTAGGGGTAAACAAACCAGTTATTCTACATTTCTATACAATAGTGTGAATCTCATCTTTATCATCATCATTGCATTTATTTCTTTTCTGCAAATGACTTCTTGTGTTCTGACTTGACATTTGATTTCATCATGGTAATCACTATTAGTGTTTAGGTTTTGTTCTTTGTATTTCTAGTTCTTTGTTCAGTGATTTCTAGTCTTAGGTTTTATTCATGTGCCCCGTTTGGTTCAGTGTCAGATCTGAGTCTCCGTGCCTGTTGAGTGTTTTCTGTTTTGCTCTGAGAGTCTGTTTCATGTGTTTCATGTCAGTGTTTCTAGTGTTGCTTCCCCAGTCTTGTTAGGTCTAATTTCTACCAGCTATCTTCCTGCCTGTGTGTTTATAGTGTGTGTCCTCCAGTGCTCGTCATCGTACCACTCCTTGGTGCTATGTGTGTTTCTCTCTCCTCCTTCTGTCCTCCTTGTGTCCCCAGTTATTTCAGAGTCTGTCCCGAGTGTAGTAGCTTCGTAGTGTCATGTTTTTTCAGGGAAGTTTCTAGGTTCCAGTTTTTGGTTATATGTCCTTTTTCATCGTATTTGGATTTTCTACTGCAATAAAAGCTGCATTTCTCAGTTTACCTCTTTCGTGGTCTGAGTCCTGCATTTGAGTCCTAAACCTGCCTGCCACACAGTGGTACCATGACAATCGGCCCTGAAAACATACGCTTATGTTCCAGGAAGGTCATTAAAGTATAAACATTACGCCCACTTTTTTAAAAAAAAAGTATTTAATAAAATGTTCATCTTTAAGTAATGATGGTGAAATTTTCGTCTTATGTATTAGTGTTAAAGATACAGGAGCATGAGCGCTGACAGATATAGTGTGTCTGAAATATCACTCAGCAGTGAGCTGCTGATTAGGAAATAATCCAGACGAGAGCAGGAGTGATGGACATGTGAGAATAAAGTATATTCCTTACTGTTGAGGTGAAGGGAGCACCATGCACTGAAAAGACCAAAGTCACTCATGTACTGTTTGACTATATTTGTGGACTGCCAATTGTGCTGAGTTCCTGCTGTCCATATATCAGCCCAGGAGATGTTACCACTTTCCCTGGGGGTGGAGGCAAGCAGACAGCAGAAGAGCTGAAGTTGATGCTTTGTAAGCATTCATGTCGTTTGATGTTTGAGCTGATAAATGGTCTGAAATCTCTAGATTATTGCATAGTGCCTGTTCTACATCTAGCCAAGGCTCATCTAAGAGGGTGTGTTTTAACAATCCTGAGATGAACTGAAGCCTGTTGGCAAAGAAGTATTGTTGAAAGTTAGGCATATCTAGTCCTCCTTTATCCTTGGTCCTTTGGAGTGTTTTTAAGCTGATGCGCAAGGATTTATCTTTCCAAAGGAATTTTGAAATATACAAATCCAGAGATCTGAACCAATTTTGTGATAGTTTACTAG
Organism: Pelmatolapia mariae; assembly: GCF_036321145.2. Lineage (NCBI taxonomy): Eukaryota > Metazoa > Chordata > Actinopteri > Cichliformes > Cichlidae > Pelmatolapia > Pelmatolapia mariae. The sequence continues at coordinate 58,702 of NC_086230.1, read as the reverse complement.
AGATCATTGAAAATAAATAATTTATTTTTGGTAAGACCATCATTTTTATTGTGGGGATCCTTACCATGTAATATGAGTAGAGATTTCTAGCCAGATCATCATCTACTTTCTTTAGATGTGATTTAATTTAGTTAAATCTGCAAGCTTAGGAGAGACAATAATACCTAAATATTTAATATTTCCAGATTGCAGCAGGATAAAAGAAGAATTATGGAGGGAACAATTAATCGGAAGAACTGTAGATTTTGACCAGTTTATTGAAGAATCTGAAACTCTTGAAAAAGAGTTAATCAATGCAATTACCCCAGAGACATTGGTTTGTGAGTTTTGGAGATAAAGTAATGTATCATCCGCATAAAGACTGATTTTATGTTCTCCATTCTTTCATCTTATTTTTGATTACTATAGCCTGTCTGGTTGCTGCTGCTAGTGGTTTGATAAAAATTGCAAACAGTGAAGGGGAGAATGTGCATCCCTGCCTGGTACCCCTCAAGAGACAGAAGCTGGAGGATGTTTGATCATTTGTTCTGACACAATCTGTTGGGGAATTATATAATATTTTTAGCTAGTTTATGAAAAAGTTTCAAAAACCAAATTTGTGTAAAGTTGCAAATAAAAATTTCCAGTTAACTCTGTCAAATGCTTTTTCTGCATGTAGAAATAATATTGTGGTATCAATGTTTTTACTGCATTAGTAGTCTATTAAATTAAATAATCTATGTGTAGTTGTTGATAAGTGATTACCTGTTATGAAACCAGTTTGTTCAGGATGAATTTAAAGGGGGGTTATTTCTCTAATCTCTTTGTGAGAGCTTTGCAGATTATTTTAAGGTCTACATTCATAATGGATATTAGACGATAGCTTGAAGGAAATACAGGGTCTTTGCCTGGATTTAGCAGGAGACTTCTCTTGGCAGAATTCATATGTGATGGTAGTCTGCTGTTTTCCTTGATTTCCTGCAACATTCTGTGGAATACTGGTGCCAGAATTGTCCAGATTTCTTTGCAGAATTCTGCAGGAAAGCCATCTGGACCTGGAGCCTTATTATTAGGCATACTTATCAGGGCTTCCTGGAGTTCACCTGGTGTCAGAGGTGAATCCAGTGCCATTGCTTGACTGTCTAGTAATTTTGGAAATGTTACGTTGTCAAGAAACTGATCAATTTCATTTTTCGATGGGTTTATTTGTGGTGAATATAAAGTTTCATAGAAATCCCTAAAAATGTTGTTTTTTCTTTCATGGTCATATATTGTGTTCCCAGATAAATCTTCAACAGCACATATAGTTGTTTTTTCTTTATTTATCTTTAACTGGTTAGCTTTTGCAAGCGAAGTCTTTGTACTAAGAACTGTGTTTTTTTAATTAATGAATTCATTTAATTCTAGTTTTGCTTTGTGTATTTTGTTCCATATTTCCTGATCTTGGTCAGACACATAGGCTTCTTCTAAGGATTTGATGTTTTTTCCTAGTTCCTGAATATTTTTGTTTGTTTTTTTCTTTTTATGTGATGAGAAAGAAATTGTGTTACCTGTCATTACAGCTTTCCCAGCTTCTCAGAGAACAAATGCTGATGTTCCAGGAGTGTCATTATAGTTTACATCTAAAGTCCGCTCTTTTTTATAATATTTAATAAATTCTTCATCTTTCAGTAGTGATGTATTAAATCTCCAGTTTTTACTTGGTGGAATGTTCTTCTTATATATTAGTGTTAGAGATACAGGAGCATGATCGCTGACAGCTATAGGGGGTACCTCAGTGTCTGAAATGTCACTCAGTAGTGAGCTGCTGACTACGAAATAATCCAGACAAGAGTAGGAGTGATGGTCACGTGAGAAGAAAGTATATTCTTTACGGTTGGGGTGAAGGGAGCGCCATGCGTCCCGAAGCCCAAAGTCGCTCATATACTGTTTAATTATATGTGTGAACTGCCAAATGCGCTGAGTTCCTGCTGTGTTGAGCCTATCCAATTCTTCATTTAGTCCAAGGTTGAGGTTGCCCCAAGAACAACTGCAGAATCTAATTGTTCAGAGAATGCACTAAAAAAAACGTAAAAGAATGAGGGATCATCAACATTTGGGCCATATATACTGTTAAGATTCAGAAATTGAGGGGGATTTCAAAATAACGACCACTGATCCGGCCGGGTAAAGTTAGACGACATTTTAATGAATACACGCAGCGTGGAGCCAACACTGTACAGATTCAGTGTTGAACTGTCTTACAATTGTCAGAACAAAGACTTTATAGGGGTGAAACAGTACAGCCCCCCTTTCTGTTGCCAGGCAGACTCAATACCTCCTACGTCAATCCAAAACCACAATGACTTTTAACATAGTTTAAAAAGAACATCGTCTCGTCTCCATCCAGGTGTCTTCCTGTTGTCCCCGGACGCTCGCTTATTTGTCTGGAACATCAGGCACGCGTTCTGCACAAACTATCACATACGCATGCACAATTTTGCAGTTGCAAGCAAAACATGATTAACTTTTAACTATATAACTGAGTCTATCTACGATGTGTGTGTATGTGGGTGTATGTGTGTGTCAGCTTCTGCTGCCCTTTGTTTCACCTCTCAGCTCCCCAGCTAGACCTTGTAACCTTTCCACCAGACAGAAGGCCAGCACGTACACAACTGAAACTATGTGTGTGTATGTGTGTCTCGTCCTTAAATGCTCTCTCATCTCTCCCGTTGCACTTCTGACCTCTCACCAAAAACCTAATTGGAACTTTATATGTAATATGTTGAGTAAATGTTTTAATCAAGAACCTCTACTAAAAGCTTAATCCAAAGATATAGATACATAAAAGATACTAAAGAATAACCTGATTGTTCATAACCTACTCAAAATACTTACACTCAGACTCTGCTTTCGGTTTCACTTTTGCAAAGCATACTCTGCACAAGCCTGTGTTTCCTGTCAAGACCTTTTAGGCCCAAAGTTAGACCTTTTCTTCTATAAAATAATGTGGCCAGCAAATACGTATTCAGCTTATAAATTTAAATCTCAATAATTCTTACAATACATAGCTTTTTGTTAAGTATAGATAATTTAATGATTAGGAATCTACCCTCTGGACCTATAACTGTGTTTAGTACCGTGAAATTAATATTTTTATGTATTAAAATCGCTACCCCCTTGTAGAAGTACACGCCACTCACGATGGTTCATCACACTGTTATTGTTTTTACTGAGCATAATGCACACAAAGAAGGCAGTCCGTTTCAGTCCAGCTCTCTCCTCTTCCCCACTCAACTCTGCCTTCACTATATAGACACGGAAAAGACACACCCTCATCAGACAATCACCACCACCTGAGGCTCACCTGCCTCCTGGTACCGCCCCCTTGAGCTCACTGCACCACTCCTCCCCTGCAGCTGAGCCAGGGACCACAACACCAACACACCCCCTTTGTCTAGCATTAAAGTAGGCTGGGAACTGTTGAGGGTTCAGAAATTGAGGAGGTAGACCAAAATAACGACCACTGATCCGGCCGGGTGCAATTAGACGACATTTTAATGAATACACGCAGCGTGGAGCCAACACTGTACGGATTCAGTGTTGAACTCTCTTACAATATTTAGAACACAGTATTTATAGGGGTGAAATAGTACAGCCCCCCTTTCTGTTGCCAGGCAGAAACCAAAACCACAATGACTTTTAACATAGTTTAAAAAGAACATCGTCGCGTCTCCATCCAGGTGCCTTCCTGTTGTCCCCGGACGCTCGCCTTCGCTGTCGCTTGTCTCTGGAACATCCTGCACCTGCTTCTTCATCAAACAGTCACATATGCACGCACAATTTTGCAGTTGCAAGCAAAACATAATTAACTTTTACCTATATAACTGAGTCTATCTACGATGTGTGTGTATGTGGGTGTATGTGTCAGCCTCTGCTTGCACTTTGTTTCACCTCTCAGCTCCCCAGCTAGACCTTGTAACCTTTCCACTAGACAGAAGGCCAGCACAAATGAAACTATGTGTGTGCATGCGTGTATGTCTGTCTGTGCGTGCACAGAGTTTGCATATGCTCTCTGCACCTTAGTTGACCTCAGCTTAAGCAACCAGGCTAAGGCTATCCTGTGTGTGCCGATCTTGACTTATATGTAAAATGTATAAAACAAATGTTCCAATCTAATACAACTACTTAAATCTTAATCAAAGCTTAATCAAAGATAAATGCATAATAAAATAACCTGCTCTTAGCTTGCACTCAGACTCTGCTTTCAGTTTCACTTCGACAAAGCATACTCTGCACAAGCCTGTGTCTCCTGTCAAGACCGTGTAGGCCTAAAGGTAGACCTTCTCTTCTATAAAATAATGTGGCCAGGAAGTACGTATTCAGATTATAAATTTAAATCTCAATAATTCCCCCTTTTTGTGTTTCCCTAGAAACACAACACAATTCCTAGTTTTCACCCTATCTGTCCCCTCAAAGGGTTGTATGTTTTCAATGTTCCCTTATTATTTTTTCATAATTACTTCTATCCACAACAAATAAATCAAACAAATAAGCTGTGACCGGTCCTAAATCTACTTCCTTCACCCCCTTTTCACCCAGTTTAGTTTTCTTTCAATCCTACTTTAAACTCTTCCTGACTTCTATTCATATATAGTCTCAAACATCACTTATTTTAATCTACAACATTCTAACAGTCTTAAAGCACTGCTTTCACGCCCCCGCATCTATTTCCTGCTGCTCCCCTTATCTGATCATCAACATCCTGTACTGTCGCAGCTGCATGTAACTCTCATCTAAAATCACCTTTCACAAGAAAAATCATCATAAACTCCTATTCTACTAAAGGATTTAAGAAAAAACAACCATTCTAATCAACTAGATGTAAGCATATAATCAATTACTATGTGTTAACCCTAACTTAATTTTTTTTTAAAAAACCCACGTTTCCTGTGTTATTTCGATTCTTGGTATAACATTTTATTTCATTCTGCTGCTCTTAATGTAATAATACATTCTAATTTATACTTTATCAGACTTAACCATAATATTTAAGCTTTCCCCGTTTACTTCTGTATTAAAGCAAAAAACTTCGTCACTTCAACAAGCATTTATTATTCTGTAACTGCATTTTATATAATAAGACTCATGTGGGGCTGCATGTGTTATCTCAATATTTTTCATGTCACACAGTTTAGTTGCAAGCAAGCTCCTATTCAGTTCCTCCTTTCTGTCACTTGCTATTGAACCAACTCAGATTCAGATAAAAGCTAAAGGAATTCCAGGCGCTTGGCCTCGCCTATGTTTAACTCATGTGTGTTTGTAAGCGTGAATGCTGTTTATCCTTCTGTTGCTCCAAGTCCCCCACAATATATCGACTGAGACATCGCGCTCGTCGAAGCTTATGACCTTAACTGGACCGAACATCAACTCTGTTAATGAGCACAATCGCAATGTGTAAGAAAAAATCATTTCTACATATATAATTTCCAATATTATTCATTTGAGTCAGCGACACTTTTAACACTCTCTTAATACGCTCTGTCCTCTATCCTAGCAATAAATCTATGTGGTATCTGTATGTGTAAGCCTGGATTATAACCACTTATCCTAAAAATAAAAATAAATCAAACATTTTCTACTCCTAAAATCTTCACTAGTTTTCCCCAAATTATCTAAGCATATCTTTTATTCCCACAGTTTCCCTTTAAATTTGGTGTACAACTTCTTATGGACACCCTTTATCTTCTGAACAGAATTGAGTTCATTTTACTCCTTTAACTTAGACATGAAAATAACAATTCCTGCCTCAGTTTTACCATATCTAAATTATCACAAAAAACCCCATAAATATAAACTCATCCTAAAACCCATTTCAAATTAAATCCCCCTTTTTATTTGGACTTCACATGTGTGTCCAAATAAAACTCAAAATGTGTCACCTAGGCTTAAGAAATTAAAAGGGAAAAAAGGTTAGGCTTATCATCTCTCTAAACACTCAAACACTACAGCCATCCTCCTCCCAGGTATTTTGCCCTAAAAACCTGTGTTCAAGGAATAAAATCAATTTAATCATCATGACCCATCTCCTTGCTCCTTCCGAAATCTGGATCCTTGAAAATTCCTGGAAACAGAACTGTACTTTACATTTCATAACCAACTCCCCCTTTCTGATCCAATCCGTGTTATAAGAAAGAAACCCCAACAAAGCACAATTATCAAGCAAATACATTATAAAAATAGCAGCAGAAATAGCAGCAAAATACGAATCTAACCCCAGTCAGTAAAACAGAAATTCCCTCAAAGCAACTCAAAAGTCAGCATCCCCCGAATTAAGTCTCCCCCTTGTCCTGCTTATGACAAAAGCAAAACAAAGCATCCCATTTCTCTTCCTGGCATGGTAAACTGTTTGTCCACATTCATTCATCCCCTCTTTGGTCCAGTCACTCACATTCACTCACACGCATTCACACATGATGTTTGCTGATATCGAGCCTCCAAATAATCAGATACTCCACATCAGCAAAATGAGCTCAATCATTTGTTCTATTTCGTTGTCCCTTTTAGGAAAATAGTCCTTTAGGCTTTTGACTGGATTGAATCACTACAATCCTTTTAGACAAAGACTCACAACCAATCAGGTCTCCAGAAGGAGCCCTCTCCTCAGCCAATTATAATCCGGAGAAGCCCACCTTATATTTTGTTCTCCCGAGAATTTTGTCAGCGCTGCTCACCCTCTTCCAGGCCTGCTTCAGAACAAAAAATGAGAAAAAGAGAGCTGCTTATTAGCTCATCAAAGTACAAAACAAAATCACCTGACAGGTTTTTCTCAGTGCACTGTTACCAAACTAATGGGCCCCCTTACACATCTCCATGTTTATTAAAACTCCCCCTATTGAAGATAAAAAACAACAACCTCAAAAATCTTAACCAATCTTAGATGTCACCCGTTCAACACACTGAAAACCCCGTCAAAAGCTGCACCGTTTTCCACACAACGTCTCCCTAGACACTTCACCATACTTAGACTCAGCATAAGATATACACCCATTACAACAACGTATCATCACTAAATTATAAATTTCCTGTCCAAATCTGCATCTCTGAACAGACCTGACCACCGTAATCAATTATCCTGTTACTTTACCATTATATATTTCGCCCAATAATCCTTCTCAGTCACTGCTCCGTTTGCTCACTGAAAGCCTGAGTCTCACACGCACACAGGAAGTGTCTTCTTCACCACTCACTCCAGCTAATTTGCATACTCAGTCATATCTCAAGAAGTTACTGTGACAAGAAAAATGCATGTTTAAACCTTATCACATCATTCGATTATTTTCATTTTCTTTCTGTACTAATCACTTGCTTTGATGATTCAGCGCAAAAGCACTCCTAACTCACTCTTATAAAAACTACTTTAATCACTGTTCTGTTTGTTTTTTCCATAACTCACTCCCTTGTCATACAGCTTCTTTTGAGTCAACTTCAAGCTTTAATCTATCTTATTAAACATTCACACCATTCTATCACTCATACAATTAGCAAGCTGATTTAATTGCGTGTGTTTGTGTCCTTTAGCCAAGTTTAATCACTATCTTTGCATTACTCTTTACAAGCTTGTCTCTATCTTCTTAAGGTTAGTGCATTTTCTGTTTGTGTGGGTCATTTTGTATGTGTTGCTTTTCCAGTGATTCAGACTCCTTCACAATTCTCCAGTTAAACAGTCAGTTTTCTCCTTCCCCGAATTACTAGCCCAAACTTTTCGATTTCCCACCTTAAATAACAGCCCTCCTGGTCTTCAGCCAGGAGTTAGGGCTTGCTTTCAGGTTCCTGGACACATCATGCTGTGAACAATTCAACCAGAAACTTGCCTTAACATATCCATTGATGTTAACCTATAATTTCTTCCGACCGGTGCTGTGGAGAATTGGTCCAGGTCTGCTTTGCTCCTGAAAATAACAAAACTGAGACATTTTCATTATTATCACGGGTACCTAAACGACCCATTTCTCTTTCTCTGGTCAGAAATACCAACTTATGTCATGTATGTAAGCGTGTTCTTCCTTGCGTTATGGGGTCATGTAAATGCAGTGTAAGCTGTTTCTTCATTGCATCTTACGTTATAATCAGGTTTAATTCATGCGTCTTTTGTCTGAGTTCTGGATTCAAACTATCTCACTTCTGCTTCTCTCCAAAAATACTTTCACATGTAACAATTTGTGCATGTGTGTTTTCTATTCATTAATATAGTTGTCAGTTATTTACTTTCATTATTTTACCTTTTCTATTGTTTACCTGTCTGTTGTGACGTGGTGGACCTCCCTAAACCATCATAAGTCCAGCCTTCAATTTCAACCCAATCATATCCTATATACTCGCAGTCAAACTTGTCCTGCTTCACCTGACACCGGTCCCTCTCTTCACAGTGTCCTGTCCGGCCTTCAAAGCTCCAACAAACACAGTCTGTTTCTTCTCTGTTTTGATATTTCAGTATTCTTCTTTTAAGTTAAGTTCCAGTCTGGCAAAATATCACGTTCAGTGCCTTCAACTCAGTGCCCCCCAGTCCAGTCACACTGCTCTTTACCAGCCTCCAGTTTCCCTTATTATTTTATCACGTGGTTTTCCTCATTCTGCTTCTGGAGTCGTCCGTCAATTTCATTTGCTCTGTTGTTCTTCTCCAGTCATCTTTTCAGTCTTCTCTTCCAAAATTACTTCAAGCATGGCAAACATGACACTCAATGCCCAATGCTTTTCCACAGTTCTTTATCCCACTGTTCAACTGCCCAGCCTGTAATTCACAGTACATGTTGTCATCAGGTGAATTTCTTACATGCTGATGCTGGTGTCGTCAGTGTTAATGGTTCGGTTCCTTTTGTCTGCTGTTGATCCACGATGTTCTATCGGTCTTCATCAGGAGATTAACTGGCCTTTGAGCTTCAAAGGACAAAGTGTCAGGTCAAGCTATAAATTTTAGCCAAAAAACTGGCCTGTTTTCCCAATTGTGTTAATCTACACTTTTGCCGCTGTACTCAGGGTTCCAGGTTGAGAGAAGTCCACCTGTATTAACACACTAAAGCAGACAATTAATATCCTTTTCATTTCTTTTCTCTTCTGTGCTTTCTCCACCCAGAGTTTAACTCGTCTCTCTCTCTGGGTTCTCTCTTCACACACTCCGTTCCTTTTATGGTCATGCAGCCCCGGTTACACACACACACAGGCACACAGAGCCATATTTCCTGTTTCTTCAGACTAATCTAACTCTTTTGTTTTCCATCGTATTTATAGTCTACAGACCCTCTTTAATTCTACTAAATCTTAATCTAAAATACACCTTTATTCCCTGCACACTTTTAAATATTCTAACCTCTTTCAGACATCATGAATCGTCTCACACACACTGCCTTTTCTCTCAAACTTCCACTTTTTCACTCACTCTACTATCAACCTCCTGAGTGTTATTATTACCTATTTACTTATTTTATACAAATCACGCACAGTCACTCAAATACTTACATCATTCACACAGTTAAAATCACTCAAAATACACTCTCCTAGGAGTATTTTAGACATGCTTTTCATAATCATAAAAGCAAGTCAAAGAAAAACAATTTAAACCTCTAATCATTCTCACAGCACACACATAACTGAAAAAAATAAAACACACCAGCATTTGTGGCTCAAGATAGGTTACTACTTTAAAATAATATATTGGTCTTAGGTACTGTACAATGCACTCAATCTATATATATATCTATCAAAAGTCAGTCAGCTCCTATACATCTACAGTAATCAATTCACACTCTATTTATACAATTCTAGTGAGCAAAACCAGCATCTCAGTCACAGGCTTTTAGCCATTTTCAAACAATAGTTATAAAGCTCAATACCACTCTAAACTGAAACCAACACTCTCCATGCGCGTCACCGCTCCTCATGTGCATTCACACACACACCATCAGTGCACATCCGGCAGTGCACTGCTGACACAGAAACTCCTCTCACACAAAGATCTCTTATGTTATATTACACAGACGTCTTAAAATTACAACTGCACAGATTTTAGGCCTTGTAGTTCCTACCTAATTTAGATGAATTTATCCTAACGGTCCAACCGATAAAGCCTCTGCTTTTTTGCGACCAATTCACCAGGCCAGACTCGAACTGCTCTGTCCAGATTTCTAACCCTAACTTAATTTACCAGTAGCCAAACAAGCGCAGATAGGAGACTCGAACTCCTAGCAATTTTGAAGGTTCCCAACATTCCTTCCCCGCTGTCGACGGTACTATCCCTACTCGCCGGTAGGTCAAGGGTCAGCGTCCTGCCCAGGCGCAAGCGTTACCAAGGAGAAAATGCGCTTCTTAACAGACGCCGCTGTCGTCCTAGAACAATTTAGAATAATTTGAACCAACAGTCTACACTCCAAATCAGGAGTAAGATTCAGGCAGACCTATCCTTGTGGACATAGGGGACTCGAACCCACAAAATGACCATCACAGAATAGAGCCAATGACCAATGGGACTCGAACCCACAAAAATGACCAAATTCCCTACTTTCTACGTGAGACTCGAACTCACTTTAACTCTTTTCCTTTTCCTTTATTCTCTTTAACTCAGTACTGTCACTCTATCACTTTCATTTCTTTATCATTACTTCAACTTCAGTTTCCATGAGATTTTCACCAAAATCAAAACAGACATTCACCAGTAATTTCAGTGATTAGGCTTTAATTTGACATGCCCAATGTGACACCTTTTGGAAATATATTTCAACAGGCAGTGTCTTACCTTTAAATGCCCCGGGGAATGCCTCCTCACTTTCACCACTGACTAGCGTCTGCCCGTCTAATCACCACGGACCCCGGATCTCTCCGTCTACACCTCCAAAATTCCCCTCTCACCGGACGAGCCCCCAAATGTTGAGGGTTCAGAAATTGAGGAGGTAGACCAAAATAACGACCACTGATCCGGCCGGGTGCAATTAGACGACATTTTAATGAATACACGCAGCGTGGAGCCAACACTGTACAGATTCAGTGTTGAACTCTCTTACAATAGTCAGAACACAGTATTTATAGGGGTGAAATAGTACAGCCCCCCTTTCTGTTGCCAGGCAGAAACCAAAACCACAATGACTTTTAACATAGTTTAAAAAGAACATCGTCGCGTCTCCATCCAGGTGCCTTCCTGTTGTCCCCGGACGCTCGCCTTCGCTGTCGCTTGTCTCTGGAACATCCTGCACCTGCTTCTTCATCAAACAGTCACATATGCACGCACAATTTTGCAGTTGCAAGCAAAACATAATTAACTTTTACCTATATAACTGAGTCTATCTACGATGTGTGTGTATGTGTCAGCCTCTGCTTGCACTTTGTTTCACCTCTCAGCTCCCCAGCTAGACCTTGTAACCTTTCCACTAGACAGAAGGCCAGCACAACTGAAACTATGTGTGTGCATGTGTGTATGTCTGTCTGTGCGTGCACAGAGTTTGCATATGCTCTCTGCACCTTAGTTGACCTCAGCTTAAGCAACCAGGCTAAGGCTATCCTGTGTGTGCCGATCTTGACTTATATGTAAAATGTATAAAACAAATGTTCCAATCTAATACAACTACTTAAATCTTAATCAAAGCTTAATCAAAGATAAATGCATAATAAAATAACCTGCTCTTAGCTTGCACTCAGACTCTGCTTTCAGTTTCACTTCGACAAAGCATACTCTGCACAAGCCTGTGTCTCCTGTCAAGACCGTGTAGGCCTAAAGGTAGACCTTCTCTTCTATAAAATAATGTGGCCAGGAAGTACGTATTCAGATTATAAATTTAAATCTCAATAGAACACATTAGGAAACTCGGGTGTTTTAAGTTCATTTATAACTGGTCTGTGTGTCTCTTGTAATAAAACAACGTCTGCCTGTAGTATTTTGAGCTGGTTAAATATCTCTAATCTGTTTTCTCTGGTGCCAGCTCCATTTACATTCCATGAGACAAACCTTAGTGTGCCCATAGTTGTGTGTGTATGGCCAATGATGCACACTGTGTGACGCATAGACAGGTGGGAAAAATGGAAATACATCATTCATTTGTAAATAGAGAGGCAAAATAAGTGGCGAGAGGCTCGATAAATCTGACTATGTTTGAGCAACTTAACTAATATGAGCAGGCGTGTATGAGCTTGAGTGTGTGTGTCCTACATGTCTGTGTGCACTGAAGCTGTTGTGAGTGTGCTGCCATTGAACGCATGTGTGTGCGTGATCGTGTTTTGTGTGTGTGTAAAAATAGAGGGTGTTGTTTGTGGCTGCATAGGGAAACAGGTGATCCATGCAGTGAAAGAAAGGAAAAGGAGAAAAAAAAGAAGAAGGTGAGCTGGAGGGATGAAGACAAAAGTGAAAAAGAGAAAAAGAAAAAAAATCCCCCCTCCCCAAACAAACCAAAATAAACCAGAAACATTGTAATTAACATATTAATGGAGAATGACAGTGTTTTATCTGTTATGTCAACACATTGAATTAGTAAATTGATACAATCTATCGTTAATCAATTGCAAATGTTAATGTGACAGAGTGTGAAAGCGAGAGGGAGAAAAAGAAAATGGAAAGTGAAGTGGATTCTGATCTGGAGTGAAGTCAGTATAGCCACCCAGTGATGCCTGGGTCGCAGTAGAGCTGTCCGTCTATGTAGAGCCGGTCCATGGCGATGACAGCGCAGGAGCCCTTCTGGATGAAGTTGCATCAGATTGAGAAGAGGACCTTGCGTCATTCCAAGATCTCTTTGGGGAACTGGTCGTTCATCCTGAAGTCCGTTCCTTTCAGCTCCCTCTCACGACTTTTCATCTGCTCCTTCTGTTTGAAATGGCCAAATTTGGCCCCAATAGGACGTGGTCTCCTGGCCACAGTCCTCTTAGCCCTGATGTGATGGCCTTGATCGAAACTGATGTTCTTCACGGTGTCCTCTGGCAGCTTCAGGTGTGTTTTAATGAAGCCTCTCACCATTGCTTCCGCGTCCTTGCCGGCAGATTCTGTGATACCAGAAAACACAAGGTCATCTCTCATGCTACGGGCTTACAGATCAATAAAAGTCTCTTTTTTTAAATTTTCTGTGTTAAGTTTGGTCACATTCTTAGTAAGAGAGTTGACCAACTCCCGTAGCGTGGTGTTTTCAGCAGCGAGCATTTCCACCTGCTGCTGGCGGAACTCCAGGGATTCCCTCAGGGATTTAAATTTGCCGCGTAAAATCTCCACCAGGGAAGCTGGACAGTCACTTATTGATTGACTCCAGGATGTCAGTAATAGGGCTTTGGAGCGTGATGTCACGAGAGGGGGCGTGGCCACGATTTTTGGTTGAGGCGCCATCTTCCTGGGCCAAACAAAGCTCAAGTGAAAGAGGAGCGAAAGCACACACATCAGGCATGGTTTGTACATGCTGTAATTTTCGTTCTCACGACCGGCAAGGGAAAAAGCTTGAGAATGGTATATCATTTTATTCTTTCCCAACCTGGAAGCAACAGGAGGGAGCTCATATAGCGGACCTTACCAAGAGAAGGCGTCTAGCCTGAATAGCCGCCGTGAGACGAGCTGATATCCAGTTCTCTTCCATCTCCAAATATCTGTTGGTGTACTCCAGACATTTTCATTCTGGTAAGTTCAATATATGTTCATATCACTCTTTATAGCTTAATAATTTTATTGTTGATGTGCTCGGAGGTTATAGAAATTGCGAACAAACATCGTATTGAGTGACTTTGCAGACATATGTGCTATGTAAAGATTTGCTAATTCTTTCGCACAGCTGTAGGGAAACCTGCCTATGAAATGGATCAAACAAATCCAGACTGGGTACCAACGATACACATGGGGCACTCCGAAATCTGAACTTCACACTCTGACCATCACAGACGGCGAACGCAACAACAACAATAAAGAGCACTAGTCGGAGCTAAACACCACCCCCAACCAAAGGGTTTTAAGTAATATCTTACCGGATTATCAATGTAGTAGTTTGCATCTACTTTACAATTATCGACACATAATATGACAATGAGATTTTTGCAATTCATTGATAAATGTGTAACATTAATTGTGGTGGAGGGTGGACAATGGCTATTATACTCAACGCACTCCAGCTGACTTACCTTGGTTTGAATGACGACGTACTCACAGTTTCTTGGCTTGAAAATAGCCAAATCTTGCACCCAGCCATTAGTAAACTGGATGTGCGCCTCCAGCGATTTGTAATTACAAAACTGGTTCCCCGTGTATGCGCTGACTCCACAAACAAGGTACGTAAAGATATCAGGTTAGGACAATGGCAGCAAGTCGTCTGGGTCTCTACTCCACTGGCTTATTTCATACGGGTCCACATTTGCGATGCACTCTATTTTTTGCAAGTACCATCGCTTCGCCTCTGGATGCAATCGGTCTCTATACCGTCCTTTTTCTTTTGAGCTGCTTTTAAGCATGTTTCTTGCAGTTGTCCTCCAGTGTGTTTGTTTTGATTCGTGGCCCAGGAAAATGGTGCCGCGCTCCCACAATACTTTGCAGCATGAGGTCAACTCCAAAGCCCTATGTCTTTGCAGGATATCTTGTGCCCGGGGAGTCTGCCGGACAACATCTTTTCATTGACAGGGTCTCATTTTTTGTGTCTAAACTCTCCCCGCTGTCCTCCAGGTTGTTGGAGATGATTAAGCAGATATGGTTAATTATATGACAATTGATTGTTATATTTGGTATAATGGAAGCTTGAAAAAAAAATTCTAAGCTAATTCTTAGCTACCATTTGCTTTCTTTCCACCAAATCTCTGGCGGCTGACATCACCTACAGCATGATTTGCTTACCTTTCCCGTCACTTCTGTCACAGTATAGATCATTTAATGATTAGAAATCTACCTTCTGGATCTATAACAGTGTTGAGTACTGTGAAATAATATTTTTATGTATTAAAATTTCTAATCCCCTTTGTCTATATTTACAGCAGGCACATCAGGAACCTGTTTCAAATGTATAGCTGTGGCAGGTCTGTGTCTCTTGTAACAACATGTTACCCCCCCCCCCCCAAAAAAAAAAAAAAACCCTGTTGTAAATCAATAAAATGTTGATCACAAAGAAATGAGATGTTTGCCCATAGTTGTGTGTGTGTAGCTAATGTTGCTGCTTCTGTTTGAAATGGCCAAATTTGGCCACAATAGGATGCGAACTCCTAGTATCTTTAAATCAATAATAAATTATGTCATTTATAATCCCTGAGCATATAATATAACAGTCCAAAAACATGTCAGTGTGATGTCAAAGAGTTCAAAGAGTTCTGAGAGCACCAGCTGCATAATGGGAAATGTTCAGGCTCTCTGCAGGACTGATGGACCTCTCCACGACCCCTGTGACCCTCCAAACTTTTGTCCATTTGTCTGTCAGTGTTTTTAAACCAGGTAACTTTGTGAGTTTCACACTGCAGGAAATCAGATTAAGCAGATCAAACCAGTTTATTCCAGGAAGTCAACATTTGGATTTCAGAAGCTGAGGTGGAGCCTGCTCTGCTCAACAGGAAGTCCTTACACTCAGTGTGTCAGTGTTCGCAGGTGAGGTGATCCAGCTCAGGTGAAGTGAGGTCTTCAGCTCCACTCTGTGAACTCTTGGATCTGTGAGGAGAACCAGGACTCAGCGTCACTTCTGTAAGTCTCTCTGATCATTCAGTGTATCTGTTGAACAGACAACAAACATTTTCTCCTCTGTTATCCTTTTTTACTGCACAAATATCTGACATTAAATGTCCTGTTGTTGCTGTCACAGAGCTATCTCTGGCATCAGCTCTGATCTTTGGCTGATGATGTCATGTGTTATAATACATGTATATGTACAAGATGATCAAAATGTGTGTTTGTATTTTAGAAGCAGATATTGTTAGGAATAATTATTTTGTAGAAAAAAAGTGATATGAAGAGAAGTTTTAAAAAAAAAAAAAGTTTGTAGTTTCGTCGTCTCCTTAACTTGGGCAGAACTGAGAATTTTAAATACGAGCACTAGAAACACTGGACTTGAATTTCTGGTTTAAATCTGCTGATAGTTCATTATGCACTCCTGTGAAAAAGTATTTTCTCCTTCCTGGTTTCTTATTTTATTTAATATTTGTCAGAGCTATATGTTTGAGAAAATCAGATCTTTTTTTGTTTTTTTTTTCTGTGATACACATACTTTCTTTTATTTATTTTATTTGTTTTGTTATAATTGGGAAGCTACATAACTTGAAATCCAGACACAAAAACATTTACCCAGGGACATTTTAAAATACATGATGTCAGTGTGAGATATACGCTTATATTTCATTAAATAAAATAAAGTTAAAGGCAGAGCCTCCATAAAAATCATATGACTCACCATGAGCAAACACTTTGGTGACAGTGGGAAGGAAAAACTCCCTTTTAACAGGAAGAAACTTCCAGCAGAACCAGGCTCAGGGAGGGGCGGGGCCATCTGCTGCGACCGGTTGGGGTCATAGAAGGAAGACAGGATGAAAGACATGCTGTGGAAGAGAGCCAGAGATTAATAACAAGTATGATTCAGTGCAGAAAGGTGTATAAACACATAGTGAGTGAAAAAGAAACACCCAGTGCATCATGGGAATCCCCAGCAGTCCACACCTATTGCAGCAAAACTAAGGGAGGATTCAGGGTCACCTGATCCAGCCCTAACTATATGCTTTAGCAAAAAGGAAAGTTTTAAGCCTAATCTTAAAAGTAAAGATAGTGTCTGTCTAATGAATCCAAACTGGAAACTGGTTCCACAGAAGAGGGGCCTGAAAACTGAAGGCTCTGCCTCCCATTCTACTTTTAAATACTCTAGGAACAACAAGTAAGCCTGTAGTGCGAGAGCAAAGTACTCTAATGGGATGATATGGTACGATAATGTCATTAAGATAAGATGGGGCCTGATTATTTACGACGTTGTATGTGAGGAGCAGGATTTTGAATTTAATTCTGGATTTAACAGGGAGCCAATGAAGGGAAGCCAATATAGGAGAAATCTGCTCTCTCTTTCTAGTCCCTGTCAGTACTCTTGCTGCAGCATTTTGCATAAACTGAAGGCTTTTCAGGGAGTTTTTAGGACACCCTGATAATAATGAATCACAGTAGTCCAGCCTAGAAGTAATAAATGCATGAACTAGTTTTTCAGCGTCACTCTGAGACAGGATATTTCTAATTTTACAGATGCTGCGCAAATGGAAAAAAAAGCAGTCCTACATATTTGTTTAATATGTGCATTGAAGGACATATCCTGGTCAAAAATCACTCCACAGTTCCTCACAGTGTTACTGGAGGCCAAGGTAATGCCATCCAGAGTAAGAATCTGGTTAGATACCATATTTCTAAGATTTTCAGGGCCGAGTACAATAACCTCAGTTTGATCTGAATTAAGAAGTAGAAAATTAGAGGCCATCCAGGTCTTTAAGTCTTTAAAACATTCCTGCAATTTAATCTACTATGGATATCACTGACAATAAGTATTTTTATTTGAGCTGAGGCCTTAATCAGATCGACAGCCAGGAAAAGCAGATAGATGATCAGAATAATAGATGTTGGAAAACAAGTATGTTTTGAGTTATCCAGCTGGGTGGAGAAGGCAAAGCATCAGGCTTTCAAATGAGTTAAAAAACTCTCTGAGTCCATGGTTGAATAATAAACTTGAATGGAAGGTTGCTGCCACTCCCCCTCCTCGGCCTGAATGGTGTTGAGGTTGCTCATGGTTTAGATGGTTGTTTTCAGTTCTAATCTCAGTGTTTACTGTATAGGGAAGGTAGAAGGTGTGACTGCATCTAGTAGTAGTAGACTATAAACAGAGAAACGTATTGTTGAACATTTAAAGCTTTGCAGTAGAAATGTCCATATTTCAAATAAAGCAAACAGTGTGTAAGAGCTGATATGTGATTAGTGTGTTCACACCTGCAGCTACAACAAGGTTTCATGTCTTTTCACATCAGCATGTGAATGTTAGTCTGACTTAGAACCAGTCTGAGCAGTCAGACAGCATATTTTCAAATCAGCACATGAAGGTGTGGCCCTCTCACAGTCTTTAGGTGGAGTCCCACCTCCTTCCAAGAAGCAGCTCACCTGTGTGTCTGTGTTTAGTGTCCAGGTGTGGAGTGGAGCTTGTTGTTTGTGTGTGTCTTTGAAGAAACTGTAAGTTTGCTTTGTTTCCTTCTTTAACAGTTTGTCTTTAGGAACTTTACTGTTTGTTTCTGCTCTGTGATATTTGGACCAGATGTTCAGCTCTTATTTCAGGACAAACTTTGGATCACTCTTGTGTCTGAAGACAAATCCACATGATTATACGTTATTGATTGACTGGAATCAAGTCTCAGCTGTTTCAGTTGCTGCTCACAAATCTGATAACAAGGAGAGGTTAGTTTCACACTGACAGGGGCAGATGAGGAAAATGCTTCTCTGTGGCCTCTTCAGTCATGTGACCGCGATTGCTTTTGGATTCAAACTGATATGAGCGGTTTAGCTGCAGGGCAGGTGTGACATGATGATGCTGCACAGTCTCATTGTTCAGGTGTGAGTAAAACAGTCTGAGAGAGAAAATGACGCGTTTGTTCATGAAACTGCTTCACAGTGACACTCATGTAAACATGAACACAGTGAAGCTGGACACAAACAGCATGATGCTGTGGATCCTTTCAGGATTTCAGTGTTTCTACAAACACATCAGTCTAACTGAGAAACCACAAAGCTGCCATCCACACAGTCACAGTGCCCATCTGGACTCTGATCCAGAAAGCAGCGTCAGTGAAACTCCTGAGAGGAGGAACACTCCCAGTTGTTCATGAACAATTTTCATCCTTTAAAGAGTTTCAAAGATGAAAAAGTGTGAGGCTAAAGAGTTTTGTGCTCACATTACTCCTATTTTATGTTATTTTCATTGGCTCCCAATAGATTTTAGAATTTGTTTTAAAATTCTTGTTTTAACATACAGAGCACTAAATGGCCGGAGATTATTTATCCCAGCTGCTTACAAAACACACTGCTGCTCGTTGTATCCGCTCACAGACTCAGAGTTTGTTGGTTTTTCCCCAAACACGACTGAAGACGAAAGGGGACAGAGGCTTTCAGTCTGTGGCACCAAGGCTGTGGAACACTCTACCACCACAACAATCTTTGGTTGACTCTGTGGAATCCTTTAACAAGCAGTTAAAAACTTTTCTGTTTAAACAAGCCTTCTGATGATCAATGCCTTTTTTTTTTTTTTTTTTTTTACATTTTTATTAGCATTTAAGCTTTTGTATTGTTTATATTGTCTGTTTTGATACTTAACGTTCTGTTTATTTTAACCTTTGTGTACAGCACTTTGTGACTGCCTGTCTACGGAAAGTGCTTAATAAATAAACTTTACTTACTTACTCTGAGGGTCATTCTTTGTGTGAATCAGACCACTGATTCACGTCAAGCTCCAGAGCTGTAACTTGTAATTTCAACTGCGGAAGCAAATTAAATCTTTTAAAAGGTAGTCATTCTCCTGTACGTTCTAAAGAAAAGAAAATGAATGCACCAGTGCTTCAGGGCTCTATCTATTGGACTGATAGCAGAAGTAGAGCAGCTGATGGCAGCTTCCTCTGCCTCACACTGCTGTCTGGCTGCATTCAGCTGACACTGAGATGAAGCAGTAAAAAAGCAGCTGATATTTGGACAGCACAAATGATGAAAAGGAGGATTTCAGTTGATGTGCACATGAATGATTTATGTTTCCTCTGCAGGTGAAGGTAGAAAGTGTGTGTGAGGTGATGTGGATGTGAATTCAGCAGCATGGATAAGTGTGACGACAGAAAGGAGGGAGTCAGTCACTCTAAAACCACTCTGTGTGGGGAACATGAGAGCCAGAACAAAGCTCAGAGGTGAGATGACCATCTCTAATTGTCCATGACTCTTCTCCATGTCACAGCTCAGCACTCACATCATTGCTCCATCATTATTCAAAGGAACCAACCTGGACCTCCACCCAACTGCGTATCAACAGTTGTTAATAAATTTGAAGAAACACAGTTGTCTGAAAAAAAGTAAGTTAATTTCAGTATTACTGAAAGGAAATAATTAGTTTATTTGCAGTGAGGAATTTATTAAAGATTGTAGCTATTGTTGGGGGTGGAGGTGGGGGGGGGGGGGGGGGGGGGTGTCTACAGTAGTTGTTTGTCCTTAAAGGGTGATGGCACTAAAACTAATGGGGTCATCTTTTCATTTTTAAAGGCAACCAGGTGTCTTCTGCAGAGACCTGTTAGTAACAGGAACTCTTTTATGTCAGTTTTGGGTCTGGTTTAAAGACATAAAGACCTGGATGACCTCTAATTTTCTGCTTCTAAATTCAGATCAAACTGAGGTTATTGTACTCAGCCCAGAAAATCTTCGAAATATGTTATCTAACCAAATTCTTACTCTGGATGGCATTACCTTGGCCTCCAGTAACACTGTGAGGAACCTTGGAGTCATTTTTGACCAGGACATGTCCTTCAATGCACATATTAAACAAATATGTAGGACTGCTTTCTTCCATTTGTGCAACTTCTCTAAAATTAGAAATATCCTGTACTCAGAGTGACGCTGAAAAACTAGTTCATGCATTTATTACTTCTAGGCTGGACTACTGTGATTCATTATTATCAGGAAGTCCTAAAAACTCCCTGAAAAGCCTTCAGTTTATGCAAAATGCTGCAGCAAGAGTACTGACAGGGACTAGAAAGAGAGAGTAGATTTCTCCTATATTGGCTTCCCTTCATTGACTCCCTGTTAAATCCAGAATTTCATATCCTGCTCCTCACATAGAAAGTCTTAAATACGGAACAAGTCAGAGAGCAGTTTGAGCCTTCCAGCAATGTGGTGTTAGGCCAAGAGAAGTCCTTAGAGATGCTCCAAGAACCTGGTGCTGCTCACTTGTTCCATCGCTGCTCAAGCTTATTTGAATTTGAGTCTCTGGACAGTCTGAACTTAATACTTTCACATCCTCAGATGTGGACAATAATCAGTTGGATGTCTAAATAATTCATATAATTGTAATCACATATTAATCAGCAAGATCAGAAGATGCTAAATAATGCCTAAGAAACAGAAAAAAAAACTGCTTTGATAAACTTCATGATATAACACACTGACTCTGACCTGCTCTGTGCTTTAAAAATCATTCTCTTGTGTTCTTACAGAGTAAAGATGGAGGAATTTCCGCTGAAACAGCTTCTGAAAACACTGGGGGATTTGGGAGAGAAGGAACTGAAATATTTGAAGTGGTATCTACAAAAGCCTGGGTTTCTGGATGGTTTACCAGCCATCCCAAAGAGTGATCTTCAGAGAGCTGATAAACTGCAAACAGTGAATTTGATGATCAATAAATACAACACTGAAGATGCTTTGAGAGTCACACAGAAGATTTTAGACAAAGTCAAGACTCGAACAAGTCAGTCAGACAAAAAAATAAAAATAAAAACTTGGTGCAGCATGCACATAACATGACAAAGGAATTTCATAAAGCACATTCATAAACGCAAACTTTTTTAGTTAACCCTTTTAAACCTGACTTTTCTGTTTCAATATATCAAATATAATATTTTGAGGTTTACACACATGTCACGTGTAAATCATGAAAAATGAAAACATTTGCAAAGACCTGTTCATTATTTCAGATTTCCTCCAACAGGTAAATCTTTTGTCGAGAAACAAAAAGAAACTTTAGAGGGATTTTTATCAGAAGGTAAGAGTTCAACAGTCTGAGGAGTTGTTACAAATCTGGTATTTCCCTGGCTGCTATAGTTGTAGTGTAGGCAGTTACAGAGTCAACATAAAGATGCCTTCAAATTTAAATCCAGCTTGTAACAGAAGCAGCTGATGATTCACATGATGTGAACATGTTACACATGTATCAGCTTACAGAAAATCTTCTGAAGATTCAAACATGTCAGCGAGACATTTTCTGTTCATGGAGGACCAGAAGAGTCTCATACATCAAAATAAGCATTTTGTGCTTCAATAATGAATAGTGCAACAACATATGCATTAGTTAATTAATTTACTAATTCACTTTTAATTGTATTTATTTAAACATTAATGAAGTAATTCATTATTTGACCATTTAATTCAAATTTCCTACCCATTTCCAATCCTCCTCATTATCCAGTCTATTTAAGGCTTAAGTGTCTCTCGATTCCTTGTCTTATCATTGTCAACTCCTTGTGTGTGTTTCCAGTTCATTCAGTTATTCATGTTCAGTTCACTCAATTCTAATAAGAAATTCCAGTATATTCTAAACCAGCCTGTGAGTGCTGCATTTGGGTCCTCTCTTTCTATTCACCACACACAAATTGTGACACATATTATTATTAAATGATAAATGCACTCTTCTTACACAGTGCTTTTCTGTCCTTTCTGAGCACTCAATGCGCTTTTCACAACTTGCCTCATTCACTCATTTATAGACTCAAAAACAAACAAAATCAAAAATACTCACAAACATGAGTGTGCGATTGGAGAGGAGCCGTTCCCTGGCCCAGTCACAAACGACTCTCCTCTATGAATTGAAGATCCACAGTGTCGAGGCAGGATTTTGACTTAGAGGCATTTAGTCATAATCTCGCATATGGTAGCATCGCACCATTGGCTCCTCACCCAATAAGTGTTTGCCCCCTTCATGATATTCCTGGGGGCTTTTTTGTATGTTTGTCAGGCTTAAACATTTCAGATCATCAAACAAATATAAATATTAGACAAAGATAACATTCCTAAACTGAAAAAGCAGTTTCTAAATGAAGGTGTTTATTATTCAGGGAAAAAAAACAAATCCAAACCTACATGGCCCCCTTTCTCTGATAAACCTGCTATATAAGTGATGAGAGTGTTGTTCCGTTTGCCATTTTGTTTCTCCCTACTTGGTGTCTGACCTTGTTTACTATGCATCTTAGCAGTTTTGATGAAGGCCCAGTGGGGATAACCACATGTCTTGAGAGTTTTCTTTAAATGTGTGTGTTCCTTTTCTTTCCCTTGCGCTTTAGAGGGAACATTTTCTACTGGTGTAGCAGGTTCCTGATTACCCCAATTTTGCATTCCAGAGGGTGGTGGGAGTCAAAGAGTAGTTACTGGTCTGTTGTTGGGCTTCTACTAAACTTCACTGTTGAGGTTTTCATCCCCCTCAGTGTGCACAACACAGTCCAGTCACTTACCTTCCATGCTCCTTAGACTATATAGACTTAAAGATTCCACACTTCACATATACATTTTAGATTGTGTTCATCAAATTTAATAGACTTTATCCAAAAATTCCTCATTAATTCTCACCCAAAAATTAAGGAAAAAAGAAATTTTAGCGCAACAAAAAGAATTGATTTGAATGTGCCTTGTATTGGTACGTGATGGTCATAAAGGAATTTTAAAGGAGGAATCTGAAAGTAACACGGGTGATTGAAGCTGTTTTAAATATGCAAAAAGATAATTGGCCAGAAATTCAGAAAATAATTTTTAGATTTTCAGACTTTTAAAATCAAGCTTTGTAGTGTTTTGCTAAATGAGCAACAACTTTGGCATTAGTGTAGCAAGTTGTAGAACTAACTTTATCATATTGACTAGTTTTGTTTTTGTCCCCACCTCCCACCCTCTATGCCAATAAGAGTCTCTTCAACAATGTCAGTGTTGTCTCAAGTCTAACCTGAAGGAAAAGTTTCAAATTGGCTTTGAGAGAAGTGTCAGAGCGGAAATCCCAATCCAAGCCAGACTGAATCAGTTCTACACAGAGCTCTACATCACAGAGGGAGAGACTGCAGAGACCAATGTTGAACATGAGGTCAGACAAATTGAAAAAGCATCCAGGAAACCAGACAGACCAGAAACAACAATCAGACAAGAAGACATCTTTAAAGACTCACCTGGAAGAATTAAACAAATCAGAACAATGCTGACAATGGGAGTGGCTGGCATTGGGAAAACAGTCTTAACTCAGAAGTTCATTCTGGACTGGGCTGAAGACAAAGCCAACCAGGACATTAAGTTTATATTTCCATTCACTTTCAGAGAGCTGAATGTGATGAAAGAGGAAAAGTTCAGCTTGGTGGAACTTGTTCATCACTTCTTTACTGAAACCAAAGAAGCAGGAATCTGTAGCTTTGAAGGCTTCCAGGTTGTGTTCATCTTTGATGGTCTGGATGAGTGTCAACTTTCTCTGGACTTCAATAACACTGATACCCTGACTGATGTTACTGAATCCATCTCAATGGATAAGCTACTAACAAACCTAATCAGAGGGAACCTTCTTCCCTCTGCTCGCCTCTGGATAACCACACGACCTGCAGCAGCCAATCAGATCCCTCCTGAATGTGTTGACATGGTGACAGAGGTCAGAGGGTTCACTGACCCACAGAAGGAGGAGTACTTCAGGAAGAGATTCAGAGATGAGGAGCAGGTCAGCAGGATCATCCCCTACATCAAGACATCACGAAGCCTCCACATCATGTGCCACATCCCAGTCTTCTGCTGGATCACTGCTACAGTTCTGGAGGATGTGCTGAAAACCAGAGAGGGAGGACAGCTGCCCAAGACCCTGACTGAGATGTACGTCCACTTTCTGGTGGTTCAGGCCAAAGTGAAGAAGGTCAAGTATGATGGAGGAGCTGAGACAGATCCACACTGGAGTCCAGAGAGCAAGAAGATGATTGAGTCTCTGGGAGAACTGGCTTTTGATCAGCTGCAGAAAGGAAACCTGATCTTCTATGAGTCAGACCTGAAAAAGTGTGGCATCAATATCAGAGCAGCCTCAGTGTATTCAGGAGTGTTCACACAGATCTTCAAAAAGGAGAGTGGACTGTACCAGGACAAGGTGTTCTGCTTCATCCATCTGAGTATTCAGGATTTTCTGGCTGCTCTTCATGTCCATCTGACCTTCATCAACTCTGGAGTCAATCTGCTGGAAGAACAACAAACAACCTCCCAGAAGTTTTACACAAGAGAATCTGCAGAGAAACACTTCTACCAGAGTGCTGTGAACAAGGCCTTACAGAGTACAAATGGACACCTGGACTTGTTCCTCCGCTTCCTCCTGGGTCTTTCACTGGAGACCAATCAGACTCTCTTAATAGGTCTGCTGCCACAGACAGGAAGTAGCTCACAGACCAATCAGGAAACAGTCCAGTACATAAAGGAAAAGATCAATGAGAATCTGTCTACAGAGAAAAGCATCAATCTGCTCCACTGTCTGAATGAACTGAATGATCATTCTCTAGTGGAGGAAATCCAACAGTCCCTGAGATCAGGAAGTCTCTCCACAGATAAACTGTCTCCTGCTCAGTGGTCAGCTCTGGCCTTCATCTTACTGTCATCAGAAAAAGATCTGGATGTATTTGACCTGAAGAAATACTCTGCTTCAGAGGAGGCTCTTCTGAGGTTGCTACCAGTGGTCAAAGCCTCCAACACAGCTCTGTAAGTACAGTGATAGCTGGGGGCTCATACGTTGTTCGAATTATTGCTAGATTTTTAAAAATGTATTATTTTCTCCTCAGACTGAGTGACTGCAACCTCTCAGCGAGAAGCTGTGAAGCCCTGTCCTCAGTTCTCAGCTGCCACTCCTGTAGTTTGCGAGAGTTGGACCTGAGAAACAATGACCTGCAGGACTCAGGAATGAATAATCTAACTGTTGGACTGGAGAGTCCACATTGCAAACTGGAAACTCTCAGGTATGGGTAATATATATATATATATATATATATATATATATATATATATATACATACATACATATATATACATATATATATATACATACATATATATATATATACATACACATATATATATATATATAAAAAACACCCATCTCGCCCCTACGGGCGGTTTATCCTTCAAGCTCGGGTCCTCTACCAGAGGCCTGGGAGCTTGAGGGTCCTGCGCAGTATCTTAGCTGTTCCCAGGACTGCGCTCTTCTGGACAGAGATCTCCGATGTTGTTCCCGGGATCTGCTGGAGCCACTCGCCTAGCTTGGGAGTCACCGCACCTAGTGCTCCGATTACCACGGGGACCACCGTTACCTTCACCCTCCACATCCTCTCGAGCTCTTCTCTGAGCCCTTGGTATTTCTCCAGCTTCTCGTGTTCCTTCTTCCTGATATTGCTGTCATTCGGAACCGCTACATCGATCACTACAGCCGTCTTCTTCTGTTTGTCTACCACCACTATGTCCGGTTGGTCAGCCACCACCATTTTGTCCGTCTGCATCTGGAAGTCCCACAGGATCTTAGCTCGGTCATTCTCCATCACCCTTGGGGGCGTCTCCCATTTTGACCTCAGGACTTCCAGGTTATACTCGGCACAGATGTTCCTGTGCACTATGCCGGCCACTTGGTTATGGCGTTCCATGTATGCCTTGCCTGCTAGCATCTTGCACCCTGCTGTTATGTGCTGGATTGTCTCTGGGGCATCTTTACACAGCCTGCACCTGGGGTCTTGCCTGGTGTGATAGACCCCAGCCTCTATGGATCTTGTGCTCAGAGCTTGTTCTTGTGCTGCCATGATTAGTGCCTCTGTGCTGTCTTTCAGTCCAGCTTTGTCCAGCCACTGGTAGGATTTCTGGATATCAGCCACCTCCTCTATCTGCCGGTGGTACATACCGTGCAGGGCCCTGTCCTTCCATGATGGTTCCTCGCCTTCCTCCTCTTTCTTGGGTTTCTGCTGCCTGAGGTATTCACTGAGCACGCTGTCAGTTGGGGCCATCTTCGTGATGTATTCGTGGATGTTTCTTGTCTCATCCTGGACTGTGGTGCTGACACTCACCAGTCCCCGGCCTCCTTCCTTCCGCTTAGCGTACAGCCTCAGGGTGCTGGACTTGGGGTGAAACCCTCCATGCATGGTCAGGAGCTTTCTTGTCTTTATGTCAGTGGCTTCTATCTCCTCCTTTGGCCAACTTATTATCCCAGCTGGGTAACTGATCACGGGCAGGGCGTAGGTGTTGATGGCCCGGATCTTGTTCTTACCATTCAGCTGACTCCTCAGGACTTGCCTGACCCTCTGCAGGTACTTGGTGGTTGCAGCTTTCCTAGCGGCCTCTTCATGGTTCCCATTCGCTTGCGGGATTCCCAGGTACTTGTAACTGTCCTCTATGTCTGCAATGTTGCCTTCTGGTAGTTCAATCCCCTCAGTTCTGACTACCTTCCCTCTCTTTGTTATCATCCGACTACACTTCTCCAGTCCGAATGACATTCCAATGTCATTGCTGTATAGTCTGGTAGTGTGGAAAAGTGAATCGATGTCTCGTTCACTCTTGGCATACAGCTTGATGTCATGCATGTACAGGAGGTGGCTGACAACCGCTCCGTTCCGTAGTCGGTATCCGTAGCCAGTCTTGTTAATGATCTCACTGAGGGGGTTCAGGCCTATGCAGAACAGCAGTGGGGACAGAGCATCTCCTTGGTAGATCCCGCACTTGATGGTGACTTGTGCTATGGGCTTGGAGTTGGCCTCTAGTGTTGTACGCCACATCCCCATTGAGTTCCTGTTGATCTTGTACAATTCTAGGCATTCCAGTATCCAGCTGTGGGGCATTGAGTCATAGGCCTTCTTGTAAACAATCCAGGCTGTGCACAGGTTGGTCAGACTGTGCACAGTCAGCCGAGACTGCAAGACCAGTCTGGTCTACCAGTAGCTGGTGTTTTGCGCCTCTGGTATTCTTGCCAATCCCTTTCTGTGCCCTGCTCATGTATTGACCCATGTGCCTGTTTATCTTAGCCGATATGATGCCTGACAGGAGCTTCCATGTAGTACTGAGGCAGGTTATTGGTCGGTAGTTGGATGGGACCGATCCCTTCTTGGGTCCTTGGGGATCAGGAACGTCCGACCTTCGGTTAGCCATTCCGGGTGTCTCTCGTTAACTAGCAGCTGGTTCATTTGTGCTGCCAGACGCTCGTGGAGTGCAGTCAGCTTCTTCAGCCAGTAGGCGTGAACCATGTCGGGCCCTGGTACTGTCCAACTCTTCATACTGGAGACCCTTTCCTGGATGTCTGCCACTGTGATGGTTACTGGACCCTGTTCAGGGAGGTCGCTATGGTCTGCCCTCCACTAGCCACTGTTATGGGTTGCGTCCTTCTCCCATATGCTCTTCCAGTAATTCTGTTATTGTTCCCTTGCCACTGAGAGTACACCTTTGCTGGTTCTGTGGAGAACAGCTGGTTTATTCTCCTGCTTGTCTTTGCTGGGCAGTTTCCAAGGCCTCAGGTATGGACAGCTTGCTGTATTTCTTATGCACCTTCTTTGTCGCGCCTTTCTGCAACTCCGTTAGTTGGCTAACCTCCCTCCGTGCTACTTTGATCTTGCTCTCTAGCCTCCTTCTCCATGGAGGGTACTGCCCCTTGTGGCTGTTCAACTTGTAGCCAAGCATCTCACTGATCACTGCTGCCGTAGTGTAGATCAGCTTGTTAGTGTCGGTAATCGTGGTTGTAGTGGTAGTTGTAGTTGTAGTGGTGCATTAACATCATCGAGCAGACCTTCTGAGGGTACTTCACGTAATCTTGATAACCGGGTGGGGGTGATGATATCCTCCTTGCCGTAGCATTTATGTTGTAACTCGTCAATCTCTAGCTGTGAGAGCAGTCCCTTCTTTGTTGGAACACTGAGCTACTAGTTGTTTCGCTGTCATCGTGGATGTTGGGTATCGAAGAATCCATAGGTCCCTCATCCTATTCATGTAACCCCTTCCGCCAGGGTTACTTGCGTAGTAGCATTCCAACAAAGCCTGTTTTCGTCTCTTGCCCACCGATGCCTTCTTGTTCCAGTAGCCCACTTGTCGTCAGGGTGCCCTGGTTCCTCAACACCTGACGCGGACCTTGTTGATCCGGGCGACGTCCGAGCCGGCATGCCTTCATATTTATCTGTCTCGCTCATGTCTGCGGTAGGCTCACATAGCATAGGGGGTCTAGCCTTAGGACCCTTACTGGATATAGACGCCCCAGGCAGAAATCGAACTTGCGATCTTCTGCTCCAAAGGCGTGTAGTTTAACCACTACGCTATCCAGCTGCTATATATATAGCAGCTGCTATATATATAGCAGCTGGATATATCATCATATATATATATATATATATATATATATATATATATATATTACATTAAAGTTGAGTAACATTTCTGATTAAAGAAGAAAATATCAAACATAGTTTAATGCTTCACTAAATTTTAGTGTGTTAAGACAGAGTTATGGAAATATGACAGCATTTTAGCTAATCTAACACTGTTGTACTATAAAGGTTATATTTTGTTTGTATGGTAACTATTTGAATTTAATTCGATTTAAAAGGTAAGTCCATGTTCCTTGATTTAGATCTGTGTTCCTTGTGTGTATCTTTATTGTGGATGTTTAACTCTGACATTTATTTCTCTTGTTCAATAATTTTACTAAGGCTGAATGGCTGTAACCTCTCGGAAGGAAGTTGTGATGCTCTGTCAAGAGTTATTCAATCCTCTAATCTCAGGGAGCTGGATGTGGGTAACAACAACCTGCAGGATTCAGGAGCAAAACTACTCTCAGCCGGATGGGAGAGTCCACAATGTAAACTGGAGTTTCTTAGGTCTGTGAAGGCTCTCAGTCATCAAAGTCATCGTTGTCTAACCAGGTTGGAAAGAAAAGCGAAAAGTCCAGAGGCTTTTCTTTCCAAGCTCCTTAGTCTGGCCTCTCTTAAGTTAAGATTTGTCAGATTACATCAAATTAACATGTTTATTTTAAACAGGGAGAAAAATCAAAGCTGTTTCTGTGTTTATACTTCACCAACAATTTGTTGGGCAGACATCTCTTGCATTTTTGCCTCAGTACACTAACACAGTTGATTTTGAATCAAACATCAAACATGCTTGAAGTGTCAAGGTTCAAGAGTTAAAAAAAATTATAGCATTAATATTTGAGAATGAGAATATAAAAAAACACAATTTTGAGGCTCTGAACATGGAGAGCTTTGAGTAAATCATCATTGGACTGAAAACAATTAGAGGTAACTTTGGTAACTAAGTACTTGTTGCAGAATGATGGAAGGAATAAAGTATACAGGTCCTTCTCAAAAAATTAGCATATTGTGATAAAGTTCAGTATTTTCTGCAATGTACTGATAAACATTAGACTTTCATATATTTTAGATTCATTACACACAACCGAAGTAGTTCAAGCCTTTCATTGTTTTAATATTGATGATTTTGGCATACAGCTCATGAAAACCCAAAATTCCTATCTCAAAAAAATTAGCATATTACATCCGACCAATGAAAGAAAAGTGTTTTGAATACAACAAAAGTCAACCTTCAAATAATTATGTTCAATTATGCACTCAATACTTGGTCTGGAATCCTTTTTGCAGAAATGACTGCTTCAATGCGGTGTGGCATGGAGGCAATCAGCCTGTGGCACTGCTGAGGTGTTATGGAGGCCAAGGATGCTTCGATAGTGGCCTTAAGCTCATCCAGAGTGTTGGGTCTTGCGTCTCTCAACTTTCTCTTCACAATATCCCACAGATTCTCTATGGGGTTCAGGTCAGGAGAGTTGGCAGGCCAATTGAGCACAGTAATACCATGGTCAGTAAACCATTTACCAGTGGTTTTGGCACTGTGAGCAGGTGCCAGGTCGTGCTGAAAAATGAAATCTTCATCTCCATAAAGCTTTTCAGCAGATGGAAGCATGAAGTGTTCCAAAATCTCCTGATAGCTAGCTGCATTGACCCTGCCCTTGATAAAACACAGCGGACCAACACCAGCAGCTGACATGGCACCCCAGACCATCACTGACTGTGGGTACTTGACACTGGACTTCAGGCATTTTATCATTTCCCTCTCCCCAGTCTTCCTCCAGACTCTGGCACCTTGATTTCCGAATGACATGCAAAAGTTGCTTTCATCCGAAAAAAGTACTTTGGACCACTGTGCAACAGTCCAGTGCTGCTTCTCTGTAGCCCAGGTCAGGCGCTTTTGCTGCTGTTTCTGGTTCAAAAGTGGCTTGACCTAGGGAATGCGGCACCTGTAGCCCATTTCCTGCACACGCCTGTACACGGTGGCTCTGGATGTTTCTACTCCAGACTCAGTCCACTGCTTCCGCAGGTCCCCCAAGATCTGGAATCGGTCCTTCTCCACAATCTTCCTCAGGGTCCGGTCACCTCTTCTTGTTGTGCAGCGTTTTCTGCCACACTTTTTCCTTCCCACAGACTCCCCACTGAGATGCCTTGATACAGCACTCTGGGAACAGCCTATCCGTTCAGAAATTTCTTTCTGTGTCTTACCCTCTTGCTTGAGGGTGTCAATGATGGCCTTCTGGACAGCAGTCTTACCCATGATTGCGGTTTTGAGTAATGAACCAGGATGGGAGTTTTTAAAAGCCTCAGGAATTTTTTGCAGGTGTTTAGAGTTACTTCATTGATTCAGATGATTAGGTTAATAGCTCGTTTAGTGAACCTTTTCATGATATGCTAATTTTTTGAGATAGGAATTTTGGGTTTTCATGACCTGTATGCCAAAATCATCAATATTGAAACAATGAAAGGCTTGAACTACTTCAGTTGTGTGTCATGGATCTAAAATATATGAAAGTCTAATGTTTATCAGTACATTGCAGAAAATAATGAACTTTATCACAATATGCTCATTTTTCGAGAAGGACCTGTACAGAGCAAAAAATATCATAGACCGTCAAACTTGGAGGTAATATAATGCCATGGACATGTATGGCTGCTGGTGGAACCACTTGAGCAGCTGAAAAGCAGGAAACCATTTTACACACTGTATAAAAGTGTGTCTAATTTCTAACCAGAAATGCAAAACTTTTGTAAAACCCCTTAAATTAAAATTCTGTACTTCGGTCACAAATCTACCACAATCTATAAAAGATAGTGACATTAGACAGAACTGTGCAGTTTAGGGTCTTAACAATAACAATACTGTATCTTTTCTGAACTTACAAAATTCAAAATTGTGGGATCAATTACCTGAAGAATATGTATAACAATCCATGGCAATTTCATCTCAATCAAGTCATCTGGCTGAGTCTATGTGCTGTAAGTAGTATAAGTTGGACTTTTGACTCATTAGACTTCATGTCATTGACATCTTATTACCTTCCAAACAGGTCAATGGGCTTTACAAACAGAAGACTTAAAAAAAATAGATATATATATATTATTTATACATTATTTTTTTGCCCTTTTCAAAGAAATGTCATAGTGCCTAACCATTTTGACACAGGTGGAGCTTTTGAATTGTTTAAGGCTCTGGCCTATTAATCTAACAATAGGGTTAGGGTTGTTTTCAATGGGTTTGCTACCTATTGTTGTGGGAAATAGACCCATGTAGGATCATTTCTGTTAGAGTAGTGAAAACATTTGCACTTTCACACAAATTTCACAGCTAAGTGATAAAATACAAAAAACAGAAGACTGCTAAATAAATAAAAGAATGTGGCATTAAAAGGGAGGTGGAGCAGCAGGTCACCAACATTTTGAATAGATGCTTTATCAAAGTCTACTAGTAACGGCTTACTTTACAATGATAAATGAACATTGCCTTGAGTCAAGTTCAGGAGTGGAAACACCCACTGAGCACTTAAATTGCAAAATTAATGCTAATCACAAGCATCCATGCATAAAAAGTTTAATATTAAAATGTATTACACTTATATAATGACTCAACACTCTTTGCCTGATTTTCATTTCCTTTTTATGCTCACATCCTTCCCCTCAATTCCTTTTAGATTTGATCCTGGTGGAGTCCGATGGCTGAGGCAAGGTCTGAAAAATTGTAAGTATGTTTAAATAAAGAGGGTAGCTATAACTGTCACTCTCAGCTAACTACTCAAACCATATGTAAAACAGAAACTCCATTTATTCAAAAGATCTTTTATAGTTGGCAGAATAGCTCAGATATCCTAGTCTAAGGAGCTTGGAAAGAAAAGCGTCTGGACTTCTTAAAGTTGCTTGAAGACGTTTCACCTCTCATCCGAGAAGCTTCTTCAGTTCTAAGGTCAAATGGCCGAGAGTCCCAGATTTAAACCCAGTGGGAGTATCCCCCCAAAGAGGGACAAAGGACCCCCTGGTGATCCTCTAATCACATGAGCCAAGGTGTGAAAGCGGGTGTGGGACCTAATCAGCCAGGGTTTCGGGTGAGCTCATTGTTAAACCTGGCCCCACCCTATCATGTGAATTCCTGAGGTCAGATGGCCCAGAATGTGAGTGGGCGTTAAGGCGTCTGGGAAGGGATCTCAAAACTGGATTATAGATGAGTAGATAGATGATAGTTGAGATCCCTTCCCAGACGCCTTAACGCCCACTCACATTCTGGGCCATCTGACCTCAGGAATTCACATGATAGGGTGGGGCCAGGTTTAACAATGAGCTCACCCGAAACCCTGGCTGATTAGGTCCCACACCCGCTTTCACACCTTGGCTCATGTGATTAGAGGATCACCAGGGGGTCCTTTGTCCCTCTTTGGGGGGATACTCCCACTGGGTTTAAATCTGGGACTCTCGGCCATTTGACCTTAGAACTGAAGAAGCTTCTCGGATGAGAGGTGAAACGTCTTCAAGCAACTTTAAGAAGTCCAGACGCTTTTCTTTCCAAGCTCCTTAGACTACGATGACCTGGATGACTGAGAACCTTCACAGACTCAGATATCCTACGTCTTTCTCCAGTTATAAACCTCCAAATACTCAGGAGGCATTCCTACTGGATACCTGAACCCCCTCATCTTTCGCACCTCAACAAATCTATGTGACTGATTCCAGCTATTGTTCAACAAAGCCTAATTTGGTTATCTGTAATCTCATTTTTTTTAAGTCACTACTAAAATTGATCTTTAACATAGACAGCTTATTTCAGTGCCATGTCAAACCCTTGACATTTGATTATCTTATGACTAGTAGTCAGAATGTAAAAGCTTCAAGGTTAATTAGTGGAAATGAATGGTCCTCTCATGAAGGATACATTTGAATGACTAAATTATTAATTTCCTATTCATGAAATTCATTTTATGAATAACACAACCACAGACCCACACAGCTGGGGGTTTTTTCAGCGGGCTCCATACTGCACTCTTCCAAAATGGCCCCAAACCCTCTGTTCAAGGTGTCTATCTGCAGGATGAAAGGGAGGGAAAAGTTAGGTGTGTGGAGTAATGGCTCCCCACAGAGAGCTTTTTTCACCCTCACAAATGCGGCCTGGCACCGCTTCGTTCACTTGACAAGATCTGGGGCACACTTTCGGGTGAGAACAGTCAAGGGGTTGGTCAGATCTGTGAACCCCAGCAACGAACTGGCGATACTACCAAGCAAGCCTCAGGGAACCGTCTCACCTCCTTTTTGGTCTTGGGGCATGGGTAGGATACAATGGTGGCTGGCTTCTCTGCCTGTGGACGCACCTGCCCCCCCCCCCCCCCCCTCAAGTGGTACCCCAGATACTGTACCTCCCTCCCTCCAACTGCACATATCTTTGCTTTGGCCGTGAGCCTCCCTGCGTCAGCGACTCCAGGACCGCGGCCAACCATGGAGAAGGCTGTCTTTTCCCTGGACTCCACACACAAAGAAGTCTGCCAGCAGCCCTTGGTTAAATTCAGTGTTGTGAAAAATTTAGCTCATTGACCCTGGGCATGGGATAGGCATCAAACCGTGACATTTTGTTCACCTTGCAGTAGTTGACAACCAGAGCTATGTGGCTACACCAAGTGCAGTGTGACTCTTCTATCACTCCCATTTTCAGCATTTCAGCCAGTTCCTTCTGAACAATTTGTCGCTTATGTTCAGGCAACCTGTAGGACCATGAATGGACTGTCACGCTGGACTGCGTTTCAAAATGGTGCTCTATGAGAGTCTGTCTGTGAAGGTTCTCAGTCATCCAGGTCATCGTAGTCAAAGGAGTTTGCAAAGAAAAGCGTCTGGACTTCTTTAAGTTGCTTGAAGACGTTTCACCTCTCATCCAAGAAGCTTCTTCAGTTCTAAGGTCAAATGGCCGAGAGTCCCAGATTTAAACCCAGTGGGAGTATCCCTCCAAAGAGGGACAAAGGACCCCCTGGTGATCCTCTAATCACATGAGCCAAGGTGTGAGAGCGGGTGTGGGACCTAATCAGCCAGTGTTTCGGGTGAGCTCATTGTGAAACCTGGCCCCACCTTGTCATGTGAATTCCTGAGGTCAGATGGCCCAGGATGTGAGTGGGCATTAAGGCATCTGGGGAGGGAACTCAAAACTGGATTATAGATGGCAGACAGTTGGCTGATTAGGTCCCACACCCGCTTTCACACCTTGGCTCATGTGATTAGAGGATCACCAGGGGGTCCTTTGTCCCTCTTTGGGGCTTTTCTTTGCAAACTCCTTTGGCCTCTATGAGAGTCGTACAGCCAGGCGGGGGGAGAACACCAACTTGGCACCGAACTAATTTTTCTCCTTCGCCAGGCTCACCAGAGAAGCAGTGTCAGCCTTTGTCCATGCTTTAAGGAGGTTGAATTGACATATCTGTGTGGCTTCTCCCCTGTCTGACCATACCACCTCACAGTCAACATGGCCCACTCGCCTTGTGAACACAGAGCTGGAAGTAGGGAGTAATACAAGCACGTTGTCTCTCAGTGAAAATGGCCTTGTCTAGCCGCCCTGTAGTACAGGCACTGTTGATGTTCCTGGGCCTGGAGCAAATTCTCTCATGATAACCTACCTGTTATGGCTACCGTCGTGGGCTGGGGTTCTGAAATGCCGAAATGCCTGATTTTGGGCGCCCATTCAAACTGGAAGTGGACACCAGCGTGTCTGGTGCAGGGGCTGTCTTGATGCAGGAAAACAAGCAGGGGATCGACCATCCTGTCTGCTACCTCTCTAAGAAGTTTCATAGACATCAGAGTCATTACAGCACCATCAAGAAAGAGGCTCTTGCCCTGTTACTGGCTCTAAAACACTTTTAGGTGTATGTTGATTGACCGTGCTACCAGTACAGGTATTCACTGATCACAATCCACTGGTGTTTCTGTCTCAGATGCGTAATTCCAACCAGCGACTGATGTGTTGGTCGCTGCTGCTGCAAGATTTTAACTTGCAGCTCCACTACAAGAAAGGTTAAGATAATGTACTAGCTGATGCCTTGTCTAGAGCCCTGGAGTTTTCTCCTTGAATTAAAGATATGGTGAAATGTTAATTTTTGGGGTATGGGGGTGTTACGGCTGCCGTCGTTGGCAGTCGTTGAAATGTAAATGTGAGTGTGCAGGTGTGCCTCCAGGAGTGGTGGATCACGAAGATGGTGTGCCCGGATTGGATGACGATCTGGAGGTGGAGTATCCTCGGTTTTACCCCAACCGGCTGGGGCTGCGACATGCACTGTGTTGTTTTGTGAATCCAGGAGGAAGTAGGGGTGGATTGCCTTCTCAGTTGGGCACAGTTTTCTCATGTTTTGTTAGTCAGCGATGTAAGTGATTGTTGTTTGGTTATGTTTCTTTGAGGCTAGGCAAGCAGTCGCTTATCTGAGTTTCCTTTTTTGTTTGTTATTTTGGCGTGGGTCCACCCCAAAGCCTGAGTGTCTCGTGTGAATCCCATTTTTGTTTCATTCTTTTAAATAAACCACTTCTTATTTTAATTCATGGTGTGATGTGCTGCTTGGGTTCTAACAGGGGGTGGATCATCCCTCTTATTGCATTCGGAGTCACCCCTAGACCAGCCGTAACACTACCCAGGGTGTGCTGGGACCTTTCTCGCAGTTTTTCTTAATTAGGTTCAACACTCCCCACGACTTCCTGCTGAACAGGAGATCAAAGGGAGAAAATCCCGTCGAGGCCTGGGGCACCTCCCACACTGCAAACAACAGAGGGTCTAACCAGCCATACCAGTTGTGTTTAACCTCATGAATGAACTTACGAATCATGGCCTTTAGTGTCTTATTCAGCCACTCCACAAGCCTGTCAGTCCGAGGGTGGTAGATGCTGGTCCAAATAGATTTAATGCCCAATAGTTCATATAGTTCCTTTAGTGTGCGAAACATGAATGATGTGCCTTGGTCAGTCGGTCAGGGGGTGACAACGCAGCGGCCCCAACAAGCCGATCAGCTTGGTCCTGCAGCCTGTCTAGCCATTCTTTGTCCACTGCAGCCTGCTCATGGTGCATGGCCACCATCCCACCAGCATTTCATTTGTCGACTGTTCATTCATTTTTATTTACAGGTGTTGGTGCACACACATACTTTGTCCTTGGCACCTCTCAGATTCCCTTTAGACAGCTTGTCAGCTGGCTCTGCATTCCACTTTCCTACTGCTGGTCCCAGGTATAACTAAAAAAGGAGTTAATCAGGGTTCTTACCTCCACCTGAACCTCAGGATCCCTGACGCTGCCTCTCGAGCCCGCTGCACAACCCCTCTTTTGCAGCCAAAGCCCCCACCCCCACACAGAAAAAATTCAATAAAGACATACTGAGGTTCAGTTTGAGAGCAACATTTGGTTCTTTATCAAACAGCACTTTGGACTGAAGGGATTAAAACTGTTTTCAACCTTGGGGTTGGTAGATATCCCTGAGACTGAAAACACTATTTTATTACGTTATGTAATTTTGGTTTACTGACTCTTATATTCATTTTTGTTCATATATATTAAGTATCAGAAAGAACGATGTGATTTCAAAAGGCTGTACTTTTTATTTATTTATTTTTTGACGTAATAGACATAGAAACATGCAGTCAATTTTAAAATACCTACATGTAAAATAGTTTGGGTCAAGTTTGACTATCCTAGGGACATGTGGTGTGCATCGAGAGGGGGACACTTTGAGCACCTGCGAACATTTTGTATATAACATTTTATGTTCAGTCGTGTATTTTCTTATAGGTCCCCACAGATCTGTAGTTTTTATCCAACCCTAGAAGCTTAGCTGAGTTAGGCAGGTCTTCTCCATCCTCTGGGTTGGAGCCTGGAGCCTCTCATCTCCCCAGCCAAATTGTCATCAGTTTGTGACCATTTCAAAATTTAGTGCAGCCATTTGAGGCCATTATTCTAGGAAAATAGCCTTTTGAAAATGGATGATTCTTTTTGATATACCGTGTATTAGGACACCATTTTCTAATTTAACTTTATTTTATTATTTCTGCAAGAATTGTTTGTTCATATAAACTAACATATTTATGCTTTAATTTTGTGGTTGTTCTCTCCATCAGATTCCTGTGAACTCACAATTGACTCAAACTCAGTACATAGTAGGCTCAAGCTGTCTGACAACAACAGGGAGGCAACGTATGTAATGGAGGTTCAATCATATCCTAATCATCCGGACAGATTTGACCGTTATCCTCAGCTCCTCTGTAGAAATGGTCTGACTGGTCGCTGTTACTGGGAGGTCGAGTGGAGAGGAAGGGTTCATATATCAGTGAATTACAGAGGAATGAGCAGGAAAGGGCTCAGTGCTGACTGTGTGTTTGGAGGGAATGAACAATCTTGGAGTCTTTTCTATTATGATGGTGGTTATTCTGTCTGTCACAGAAACAAAGAAATATCCATCACCACCATCTCCTCCTCCTCTGTCGCTAACAGAGTAGCAGTGTATGTGGACTGTCCTGCTGGCATTCTGTCCTTCAAC
Source organism: Pelmatolapia mariae (assembly GCF_036321145.2). Taxonomy (NCBI): domain Eukaryota; kingdom Metazoa; phylum Chordata; class Actinopteri; order Cichliformes; family Cichlidae; genus Pelmatolapia; species Pelmatolapia mariae. The sequence goes on along the minus strand of NC_086230.1, from coordinate 20,195 downwards.
CAAGTCTCCTCTGACACTCTGTTCCACCTCCACACCTTCAACACCACATTCACTGAACCTCTTTACGCTGGATTTGGACTTTGGTCTCCTGGTTCCTCAGTGTGTCTGTGTTCTCTATAGGAGGAATGAGATCTCCTCTGGTCGGAGAAACTTCCTCAGCCTTGACCAGGTACTTCAGTCTTCACAGGATCACAAACATTTGTTCTCTGATTGGCCAGGAAACAACTGAGTCCATACCCCATAGAGGTTTCTAATGACTAACAAATTTGAATCAAGTGATTTCATTCGCTCCTGCCTCCAAGACATGTTTGGAACAGATACTGTCCTTTCATAGTGGTTAGAGAGCCCGTTCTCACTACCGAGGCATAATATGCCGACCATTTGTCACGTCCCGTGGCGTTCCTGAAGAACGCAAAAGGTGACCTTCCGTGTTCTTATGCTACACGCCAGGTTATGGATGAAATCCAGTAGAATGATGGTCCCACAGTAATATACATTCCAGCCATGTATCCCAGCCGTAACTCTAACACTAGACACATAGTTCTAAAACCAGTGGATAAGGGATCAGCAGTCGTAATTTTGAGTCGGGAACAATATATTTTTCAAGTACAACGACAATTACAAGATGCCACATATTACAGGAAATTTGACAAACCATTGTAATTGGAGACAATCCCACTTGTTAGAGAGATACTTAATTCATTAAAAGACAAAAAATTCATTAAATCTAAACAGTACAAATACTTATTAGGCAGTTCCCAACCGAGAGAGAGGCGTTTTTATATATTGCCAAAGATACACAAAGACCAGGACAAATGGACCATCCCGTATGAGGTCCCCCCAGGGAGGCCCATTGCATCCCACATGAAGGACACATCATTTCATTAATATTGTTAAAAATTTACGAATTAAGGAGGACTTTTACAAAGAACATGATTCTCACAGTGCTCCCAGCAGTCTCCAGATGAGAGAGTGAACGATGTAGGAGGTGAATGATGGCATCATCCGCTCCAATGCCAGGCTGGTAGGCAAACTGAAGTGGGTCCAATGATGAGCTCACCAGGTGCCGAAGCTTAGTCAGGACCAGCCGCTCCAGGGTCTTCATCAGGTGGGATGTCAGAGCCACCGGCCTGTAGCTGTTGAGGTCCTTGGGGCGTGAAGTCTTTGCCACTGGTACGACACAGGAGGTTTTCCAGGGCTGTGGGACTCTCCCCAGCCTCAGGCTCAGGTTCAAGAGGTGCTCCATCACCCCACACAGTTGGTCTGCGCAGGACCTGACGACCCTCGAGCTGATGCCATCTGGGTCCGCTGCCTTCTTGGCTTTAATCCTCCTCAGTTCCCTCCTAACCTGGGTGGTTGAGAGAGACAGGCTGGAGCCTTGTGTTGAGTGTGTATTGGATGCTGTTGTTGGGGGTGGGGAGGAGTGAGCAGGGTGAATAGACCTATCCCTTATGTATTTGTTACCATTTAGATTAAGCCATTTAACACTCACTACATGGTTTACTTCATCATTTCCAAAGAAGGCCCTAATTTTTTCTTTTAATTACGACATGTTGCTTACTTTTGGTTGGTCCTAATGTGCATTCATTGGAAAAAATGGGGTGATCAAAACTATCCACATTCTGACCACATTCATACATTTGATTATGCTTTATTAAAGATCTGCAAACATTTTTAAAATTTATTTTTGACGCCCATTGTTTGAAAAAGCAATGTTTCGATTCAAATCTCATGCATGACGGACCATTGGTCCCAAATAATTTAATTTGGCTTGGTGTATGATTCAAATATTGTTGTTTTGGTGTGATGTTGTTATCTGGGAAAAGGGTTTTCATGTGCTTCAAGTGCTGTTCAATGAGGATTTTCAACATGTTAATTGTCTGCAGACTGATCACAGGAGCAAGTAAAATCGGAACTATCTCTATGAGTTCAAGAATGAATGCGTAGTGTTCAGTACCTTTGGCTGCATCAATCAGAAATAGAAAAATTTTCAGAAGAACAATCATTTGTCCCGAGGACTGCTTCAACTTATTGTCACTGGAAGCTAATGTACTGTAGGTAATAACACTTGGTTTATCTCTAATATCAACTGGAGAATATGGGAAACCAGTCATTGCAGCATTGAAGAGATCTAAGTCTAGCTCTCCCATAAGAACTAAGTGTTTCAACACACACTTTATTTCTAATGGAGCAATCCCTTCAAAAATTACATGCATCATGTCTTGGGGTGTTTGTTGGATCAAGGTGAATGCTGGGAAATTAATAAGTTTGCTTCTTCTGTTTATTCCATATGTTGTTTTTAAGCTGCTTCTTAGATACTCTGTGTTGGCCTTCTCAATTTCGCTACATTGCCGGACATGTCGTTCAAATGTCCGTTCCTCAAAATTATCCTCATCAAAATAAATTTGCATGTCCTCAAATGAACATTCACACTGCCTGCATTTACTATGAGCAAACCCAACACTCTCTTTAAACCCGCAAAGCTCATGTTGCGCCAAAGTGTCTCCACATAATGAAACTAATGCTCCAAATATTTCACGTTCACCATTTTCAGTTTGAATTTTAACTCCATTATATAGATTTACTAAGTCCTCATGCAGCCATTGCAAGATTCCATCTACACCACATTCAGAAAGCGCACTCTTTTTTGCAATGGCAAGTAGACGAATGGCAGCTAGTTTTGATCGATATTTAGGATTGATGTTTCCCAAAGTATAATCGAACATTACCAACTTATTTTTGGAGGCATGAGACCCAAGTGGGTTAGAAATTTCAATTTTATCTGATGAAATTGAAATTTTCAATTTCATTTTCATCAGATGAAATAAACGGTGAGACTTCATGAGTTCTCCATCTATGATATTATATAAATACTCATTTCTGTAATTTTTCTGCTCATCTATCAATGCCAAAATTCTTGGATGGGACAATAACTGTTCCAAACTTCTGACAAGCGGAACATAATGAAAACATCTGGGCACAGTAGTGAGGAATCTTTTTTCCCTTTTTTTACCATGACAGCAGTATACCCAACACAACCCTCCTCAGACTCCACAAAATTGAAATTTCTTTTTATCACATTATCCTACCTGTATGTTGTTGAAACAGAGGCAAATGGATCCTCAATCTGGTCGAACACTGCCAAAAAATCTTTTTCAAGTCCACTTCCATGATGCTGCTGGAAAACCTTTTGTACCTGACTTCTCAGATTATTGACCAACGATGCCTGATACTGTTTTAATGCTGCAATGAATTCATTCACACCACTCTGAAAAACAGACAGAAAGAACAAACGACATCTCAGGTGTTTGCAATTAAAAGAGATTTATTTTTAGCGAATAGACAACTTATAATGTAAGGACAAATAACGTACGTAGCTCTGCAACCAAAAAACTGCATAGAATTATTTGACTGTTTCTTATAGATTTTTTTCTCAGTGAAACTGAAAAAAAAAAAAAACATTTGTAAAATTCCATCTCGGATTTCTTGCAAAACCCAAATTTTTAATTTAATTAAGATTACAATTTTTCTTTTTTAAGCAACCCTGAAAAGGATAGGCGGAGGCGAATGGATTAATGGCTGGAGACTATGACTGCCTTAGGTAAACTGGAAAGTTGGAGGCACATACAGGTGATACTCAGTTTTCTATAGTTACTATTAGGATAATCAGAATTAATTAAAGGCTGTTACAGTTTAGGGAAAATTGTTAATAATAAATGATGAAAAAAAACATAAATAGAGCCACACGTTAAAATAATCATTCTAATTTTGTATGATCACAAACCTGTGAAAGACGATGTTTCTCTCTTGCAGTCAATACAAGAGCTGTTGCTTTTCTAGTAAGAACATCGAGGCAGGAGTCATCCTTCAGAAAAGAGAAATAAATATAGGAGTGTAATAAACTGGTAAAATGTTTTATCAAAAGAAATTGTTATTGTTCAGTAGTGATAGACTCACCAAAGATTGGGATGATGCTACTCCATCTGCGAACCTGCTTGGACAAACTGCTTAAATGTTTGGAGTCGAGGTATCATTGTTGGTCTGGGATGGAACAATGGGCCTTTGCGAGATATGGGCGCCATCATTGAAGCCAGAGTACAATGTCATATTACTGTCAAAAGTACCAACATGTTTCGGGCACAAACTGTCTGGATCATGCTGTATTGTGTTTTGCTCAATCACTGCATCTTCTCCTGAGTTCAATCTCGTGTCTACAGCCGCATCCATTGTTGGCTTGCTTGTTGGCTGGTTTTCGACCACTGGATCAGTCCTGTAGGCCCACATGTTACTCAGACTTCTGTTCACCGCTGATGAGGGTTCCCTCCTAGAACTGCAATTGAGATTAATTGATTAATTGACTTGTTAAAGACATTAATTACAAGCTACACTGATAATTTCTAAATAATTCCATTCTGCATTTGATAATTTACTCTAAAATATGTATGTTTTCAGACTGAGTTTAATAAATTGTTACTAATTTAATGCTGATTGATATTTGGCAGCTTAACTGTAGTTTAAAAGCTTTAAAAATCCTCAAAAACCTAAACCTGGAAAGCTAAACTAAATAAAACAGGAAACATGGAAAATGTTGCAAAAACTTTACAAGCTGGAGCAAGGAGCATGACACATGAAAACCTGAGGGAGGGAACACAGATGAGACAGAGAAGAAAATGCAGACGATCCGACAAAGAACAGAGGAAAGCAAACACTAAATATATACACACACAGGGAAAGAAGAAGGGGGTTAGGGGAAGACAAAGTGGGAGTCCGGTCCCCGGAGGGGGCCGGGCTCCAATGCACGGTCCGTACCTGCTCCCATCCCGGGTGGTCAGGTCCCCCATAGCACGCCCCGAAGGGGTATGATGTTAAGACAAGGGGGTCCCAGGCAGTTGCTGCTGGGCCCCCTGGCGCACTCTCATCGAGTGGGGTGGGCACTGATGCCCCCAAGTCAAAAAATTGCCCATCATTGGGTAGTAGCGGCCATTCAATGTTCCTACTGAGCCCGTCGCGACGTTTCGGCGGTAATTCGCCTTCTTCAGGCAGGGCTCAATGGTTTCTGGACTTGATTGTCCTCAATTTATACTATTTTGTACTTAGTCTCATCTCAACCCTGATTGGGGAGGAATACTGTCCATCTCAACCCTAATTGGGGAGGCATCTCAACCCTATCTGGGGAGGGGTTAGGGTTAGGGGGTTAGGGGAAATCAAGTTGGGAGTCCGGTCCCCGAAGGGGGCCGTGCTCCAATGCACTGTCCTGCCTGTTCCCATCCCGCGCGTCCAGAACCCCCACAGTACGCCCCACAGGGGCACAATCGTCCAAGGGGCTCCTTTCCTTTGGTTTTTACGTGACTTTGTTCCTATCCCTCCTCTTTTGTCCTTGTTATGTCGTCCTCCGTTTTTTGTGTTATATCCAATTGTTTTGTGTCCTCCAAATCCTTCTTTATTTTGTTATGTCCAATTGTTTTTATCAAATTTATATGTGGTTAGGGTCAGGCTGTGTTGTGTCCAATTATTTTTGTGTGTCCTATGTGGTTAGGGTTAGGATTTATGGGTGGGCAGGGATAGCCCCAGCCCATGGTGTGAAGACCCTCATAGGGTATCGCAGCGGGGGGACGGTGTCACCCGAGCGGGCGGACAGGCGGCACGGGCCGGTCAGGGGAAATCAAGTTGGGAGTCTGGTCCCCGAAGGGGGCCGTGCTCCAATGCACTGTCCTGCCTGTTCCCATCCCGGGCGTCCAGAACCCCCACAGTACGCCCCACAGGGGCACAATCGTCCAAGGGGCCGGTGATGAGATCCCAGTCCCGATTCAAAAAATTAACCAAGATTTGGTTTTATGTTTTTTATAATAGTGCACTTAACGTTGGGCCGTCGCGACGTTTCGGCGAATTATGGGCCTTCTTCAGGCTGGCCCAACGTGTCTGTCTGTGTGTTTTTTCTGTGTGCCTCTCTTGGCTTTTATAGTGTGCTGTCTCCTCCCACTCTTGGGTTCTCTGTTTTATTATTTTTATGTTTAATATTCTTAATGTTTTGTCCTGTCCTTTCTTTGGCTTTCTTTAATTTTTATTATTCTTATGGCACCCCCTTCTTCAATGTCCTTTCCAGTATTTGTCCTTAGTTTTTATATTTATGGCACCCCCTTCCTATTTTTCCTTTCCTTTGGTTTTTACGTGACTTTGTTCCTATCCCTCCTCTTTTGTCCTTGTTATGTCGTCCTCCGTTTTTTGTGTTATATCCAATTGTTTTGTGTCCTCCAAGTCCTCCTTTAATTTTTCTGTCCCAATTATGTGTTTCTCTATTTGATTTTAGTGTTATGTCCAATTGTTTTGTGTCCTCCATCCTCCTTTAATTGTTTTGTCCTAATTATGTTTGTCTTTATTGACTTTTATATTATGTCCCATTGTTTTGTGTCCTCCAAGTCCTCCTTTGTTTTGTCCTAATTGTGTGTTTGTCTTATTGACTTTTGTATTGTGTCCAATTGTTTTATACCCTCCAAATCCTCCTTTATTTTGTTATGTCCAATTGTTTTTATCAAATTTATGTGGTTAGGGTCAGGCTGTGTTGTGTCCAAGTATTTAGGGTTAGGGTTAGGGGTTAGGGTTAGGGGTTAGGGTTAGGGGGTTAGGGTTAGGGTTGAAGAAAAGAACCTGTCCCTCCCGAAGGAGGAACAGAGCGTGCACGGGCCATCGACCCCCGATGGTCCGCAGCCTCACATCCCTCTACCTCCATAATTGTTTTTTAATTTTCCAGGTAAGTATTTCTTTTGCAGGTTTTTTCCTTTCAGGTAAGTATTTTTTAACTTTTTTTCAGGTAAGTATTTCCTTTTTTGCAGGTTCCAATAAATATTTTTAATACCAATTTGCTTTCTGTGTTTTTTTGTTCAAATTTAGTTTTAAGTAATCTCCAATTTGAGCTTTTAAGGAAAATCAATAAAACATGAATTAAAATATGAAATAAAATCCCCCAAAATAACAAACTAAAATAACAAACTAACATAAAGATGAAAAATTAAATGAGTATGCCCCTGTCGCGACGTTTCGAAGATGTTCCTCCTTCCTCAGGCGAGGGCATACTGAAGAGCTGTGTTTGAAGCTCCTATTTATACTCTCTCCTCTGATCCCGCCTCCTTTGGCCTTTTTTTGGCTTTCTTTTAAAATTCTTTTCAGCTTTTTGCTTTTTTCCAATTCCGCCAGACTTTTTGGCTCTAATCTTTCCCTTTCTTCTTCCTCTCTTCATTTTCAGTCTTTTCCTCTTTTCCCTTTGACTTTTCCCTTTTCATCATCCTTTTCTTCCCTTCTCTTGACCTCTGCCCTTTACCCTTCCTTTTGGCCTACATCTGTCTCTTTCTCTTCCAATTTTTAGGTTCCATCAATGCCGACTTGGCTTTTTATATAACTCTCGACCCTGCTTGGGGAGGACTCAACCCTACTTGGGGAGTAAACAATTTAGAAAGGCGATGTGACGTTGGGTTAGGCTTTAGGTTTCAGCTAGGGTGAGGATTACTTGGGTTTCAGAGCTAGTACTGGGTTAAGGTTTAAGATTTAGTTCCAAAAATGAAGTAGAAGTGGGATTTTCCAAAATTGTGAATTTTTAGGGCCAGATTAGATCAGGGGGTAGGAAAAATAGGGCTAAATTCCAATTAGGGTTAATTAATTTTAGATAAGCAAATTGGTTAGGGTTAGGATTATGAGTTGGGTAGGGCATAGGTGCTAGATTTAGCTTTAGCTAGGAGTGAGACCCAAAGACCAACCGGAGCGAGGCGCTGGCTGGTTAGGGTTGAAGAAAAGAACCTGTCCCTCCCGAAGGAGGAACAGAGCGTGCACGGGCCATCGACCCCCGATGGTCCGCAGCCTCACATCCCTCTACCTCCATAATTGTTTTTTAATTTTCCAGGTAAGTATTTCTTTTGCAGGTTTTTTCCTTTCAGGTAAGTATTTTTTAACTTTTTTTCAGGTAAGTATTTCCTTTTTTGCAGGTTCCAATAAATATTTTTAATACCAATTTGCTTTCTGTGTTTTTTTGTTCAAATTTAGTTTTAAGTAATCTCCAATTTGAGCTTTTAAGGAAAATCAATAAAACATGAATTAAAATATGAAATAAAATCCCCCAAAATAACAAACTAAAATAACAAACTAACATAAAGATGAAAAATTAAATGAGTATGCCCCTGTCGCGACGTTTCGAAGATGTTCCTCCTTCCTCAGGCGAGGGCATACTGAAGAGCTGTGTTTGAAGCTCCTATTTATACTCTCTCCTCTGATCCCGCCTCCTTTGGCCTTTTTTTGGCTTTCTTTTAAAATTCTTTTCAGCTTTTTGCTTTTTTCCAATTCCGCCAGACTTTTTGGCTCTAATCTTTCCCTTTCTTCTTCCTCTCTTCATTTTCAGTCTTTTCCTCTTTTCCCTTTGACTTTTCCCTTTTCATCATCCTTTTCTTCCCTTCTCTTGACCTCTGCCCTTTACCCTTCCTTTTGGCCTACATCTGTCTCTTTCTCTTCCAATTTTTAGGTTCCATCAATGCCGACTTGGCTTTTTATATAACTCTCGACCCTGCTTGGGGAGGACTCAACCCTACTTGGGGAGTAAACAATTTAGAAAGGCGATGTGACGTTGGGTTAGGCTTTAGGTTTCAGCTAGGGTGAGGATTACTTGGGTTTCAGAGCTAGTACTGGGTTAAGGTTTAAGATTTAGTTCCAAAAATGAAGTAGAAGTGGGATTTTCCAAAATTGTGAATTTTTAGGGCCAGATTAGATCAGGGGGTAGGAAAAATAGGGCTAAATTCCAATTAGGGTTAATTAATTTTAGATAAGCAAATTGGTTAGGGTTAGGATTATGAGTTGGGTAGGGCATAGGTGCTAGATTTAGCTTTAGCTAGGAGTGAGACCCAAAGACCAACCGGAGCGAGGCGCTGGCTGGTTAGGGTTGAAGAAAAGAACCTGTCCCTCCCGAAGGAGGAACAGAGCGTGCACGGGCCATCGACCCCCGATGGTCCGCAGCCTCACATCCCTCTACCTCCATAATTGTTTTTTAATTTTCCAGGTAAGTATTTCTTTTGCAGGTTTTTTCCTTTCAGGTAAGTATTTTTTAACTTTTTTTCAGGTAAGTATTTCCTTTTTTGCAGGTTCCAATAAATATTTTTAATACCAATTTGCTTTCTGTGTTTTTTTGTTCAAATTTAGTTTTAAGTAATCTCCAATTTGAGCTTTTAAGGAAAATCAATAAAACATGAATTAAAATATGAAATAAAATCCCCCAAAATAACAAACTAAAATAACAAACTAACATAAAGATGAAAAATTAAATGAGTATGCCCCTGTCGCGACGTTTCGAAGATGTTCCTCCTTCCTCAGGCGAGGGCATACTGAAGAGCTGTGTTTGAAGCTCCTATTTATACTCTCTCCTCTGATCCCGCCTCCTTTGGCCTTTTTTTGGCTTTCTTTTAAAATTCTTTTCAGCTTTTTGCTTTTTTCCAATTCCGCCAGACTTTTTGGCTCTAATCTTTCCCTTTCTTCTTCCTCTCTTCATTTTCAGTCTTTTCCTCTTTTCCCTTTGACTTTTCCCTTTTCATCATCCTTTTCTTCCCTTCTCTTGACCTCTGCCCTTTACCCTTCCTTTTGGCCTACATCTGTCTCTTTCTCTTCCAATTTTTAGGTTCCATCAATGCCGACTTGGCTTTTTATATAACTCTCGACCCTGCTTGGGGAGGACTCAACCCTACTTGGGGAGTAAACAATTTAGAAAGGCGATGTGACGTTGGGTTAGGCTTTAGGTTTCAGCTAGGGTGAGGATTACTTGGGTTTCAGAGCTAGTACTGGGTTAAGGTTTAAGATTTAGTTCCAAAAATGAAGTAGAAGTGGGATTTTCCAAAATTGTGAATTTTTAGGGCCAGATTAGATCAGGGGGTAGGAAAAATAGGGCTAAATTCCAATTAGGGTTAATTAATTTTAGATAAGCAAATTGGTTAGGGTTAGGATTATGAGTTGGGTAGGGCATAGGTGCTAGATTTAGCTTTAGCTAGGAGTGAGACCCAAAGACCAACCGGAGCGAGGCGCTGGCTGGTTAGGGTTGAAGAAAAGAACCTGTCCCTCCCGAAGGAGGAACAGAGCGTGCACGGGCCATCGACCCCCGATGGTCCGCAGCCTCACATCCCTCTACCTCCATAATTGTTTTTTAATTTTCCAGGTAAGTATTTCTTTTGCAGGTTTTTTCCTTTCAGGTAAGTATTTTTTAACTTTTTTTCAGGTAAGTATTTCCTTTTTTGCAGGTTCCAATAAATATTTTTAATACCAATTTGCTTTCTGTGTTTTTTTGTTCAAATTTAGTTTTAAGTAATCTCCAATTTGAGCTTTTAAGGAAAATCAATAAAACATGAATTAAAATATGAAATAAAATCCCCCAAAATAACAAACTAAAATAACAAACTAACATAAAGATGAAAAATTAAATGAGTATGCCCCTGTCGCGACGTTTCGAAGATGTTCCTCCTTCCTCAGGCGAGGGCATACTGAAGAGCTGTGTTTGAAGCTCCTATTTATACTCTCTCCTCTGATCCCGCCTCCTTTGGCCTTTTTTTGGCTTTCTTTTAAAATTCTTTTCAGCTTTTTGCTTTTTTCCAATTCCGCCAGACTTTTTGGCTCTAATCTTTCCCTTTCTTCTTCCTCTCTTCATTTTCAGTCTTTTCCTCTTTTCCCTTTGACTTTTCCCTTTTCATCATCCTTTTCTTCCCTTCTCTTGACCTCTGCCCTTTACCCTTCCTTTTGGCCTACATCTGTCTCTTTCTCTTCCAATTTTTAGGTTCCATCAATGCCGACTTGGCTTTTTATATAACTCTCGACCCTGCTTGGGGAGGACTCAACCCTACTTGGGGAGTAAACAATTTAGAAAGGCGATGTGACGTTGGGTTAGGCTTTAGGTTTCAGCTAGGGTGAGGATTACTTGGGTTTCAGAGCTAGTACTGGGTTAAGGTTTAAGATTTAGTTCCAAAAATGAAGTAGAAGTGGGATTTTCCAAAATTGTGAATTTTTAGGGCCAGATTAGATCAGGGGGTAGGAAAAATAGGGCTAAATTCCAATTAGGGTTAATTAATTTTAGATAAGCAAATTGGTTAGGGTTAGGATTATGAGTTGGGTAGGGCATAGGTGCTAGATTTAGCTTTAGCTAGGAGTGAGACCCAAAGACCAACCGGAGCGAGGCGCTGGCTGGTTAGGGTTGAAGAAAAGAACCTGTCCCTCCCGAAGGAGGAACAGAGCGTGCACGGGCCATCGACCCCCGATGGTCCGCAGCCTCACATCCCTCTACCTCCATAATTGTTTTTTAATTTTCCAGGTAAGTATTTCTTTTGCAGGTTTTTTCCTTTCAGGTAAGTATTTTTTAACTTTTTTTCAGGTAAGTATTTCCTTTTTTGCAGGTTCCAATAAATATTTTTAATACCAATTTGCTTTCTGTGTTTTTTTGTTCAAATTTAGTTTTAAGTAATCTCCAATTTGAGCTTTTAAGGAAAATCAATAAAACATGAATTAAAATATGAAATAAAATCCCCCAAAATAACAAACTAAAATAACAAACTAACATAAAGATGAAAAATTAAATGAGTATGCCCCTGTCGCGACGTTTCGAAGATGTTCCTCCTTCCTCAGGCGAGGGCATACTGAAGAGCTGTGTTTGAAGCTCCTATTTATACTCTCTCCTCTGATCCCGCCTCCTTTGGCCTTTTTTTGGCTTTCTTTTAAAATTCTTTTCAGCTTTTTGCTTTTTTCCAATTCCGCCAGACTTTTTGGCTCTAATCTTTCCCTTTCTTCTTCCTCTCTTCATTTTCAGTCTTTTCCTCTTTTCCCTTTGACTTTTCCCTTTTCATCATCCTTTTCTTCCCTTCTCTTGACCTCTGCCCTTTACCCTTCCTTTTGGCCTACATCTGTCTCTTTCTCTTCCAATTTTTAGGTTCCATCAATGCCGACTTGGCTTTTTATATAACTCTCGACCCTGCTTGGGGAGGACTCAACCCTACTTGGGGAGTAAACAATTTAGAAAGGCGATGTGACGTTGGGTTAGGCTTTAGGTTTCAGCTAGGGTGAGGATTACTTGGGTTTCAGAGCTAGTACTGGGTTAAGGTTTAAGATTTAGTTCCAAAAATGAAGTAGAAGTGGGATTTTCCAAAATTGTGAATTTTTAGGGCCAGATTAGATCAGGGGGTAGGAAAAATAGGGCTAAATTCCAATTAGGGTTAATTAATTTTAGATAAGCAAATTGGTTAGGGTTAGGATTATGAGTTGGGTAGGGCATAGGTGCTAGATTTAGCTTTAGCTAGGAGTGAGACCCAAAGACCAACCGGAGCGAGGCGCTGGCTGGTTAGGGTTGAAGAAAAGAACCTGTCCCTCCCGAAGGAGGAACAGAGCGTGCACGGGCCATCGACCCCCGATGGTCCGCAGCCTCACATCCCTCTACCTCCATAATTGTTTTTTAATTTTCCAGGTAAGTATTTCTTTTGCAGGTTTTTTCCTTTCAGGTAAGTATTTTTTAACTTTTTTTCAGGTAAGTATTTCCTTTTTTGCAGGTTCCAATAAATATTTTTAATACCAATTTGCTTTCTGTGTTTTTTTGTTCAAATTTAGTTTTAAGTAATCTCCAATTTGAGCTTTTAAGGAAAATCAATAAAACATGAATTAAAATATGAAATAAAATCCCCCAAAATAACAAACTAAAATAACAAACTAACATAAAGATGAAAAATTAAATGAGTATGCCCCTGTCGCGACGTTTCGAAGATGTTCCTCCTTCCTCAGGCGAGGGCATACTGAAGAGCTGTGTTTGAAGCTCCTATTTATACTCTCTCCTCTGATCCCGCCTCCTTTGGCCTTTTTTTGGCTTTCTTTTAAAATTCTTTTCAGCTTTTTGCTTTTTTCCAATTCCGCCAGACTTTTTGGCTCTAATCTTTCCCTTTCTTCTTCCTCTCTTCATTTTCAGTCTTTTCCTCTTTTCCCTTTGACTTTTCCCTTTTCATCATCCTTTTCTTCCCTTCTCTTGACCTCTGCCCTTTACCCTTCCTTTTGGCCTACATCTGTCTCTTTCTCTTCCAATTTTTAGGTTCCATCAATGCCGACTTGGCTTTTTATATAACTCTCGACCCTGCTTGGGGAGGACTCAACCCTACTTGGGGAGTAAACAATTTAGAAAGGCGATGTGACGTTGGGTTAGGCTTTAGGTTTCAGCTAGGGTGAGGATTACTTGGGTTTCAGAGCTAGTACTGGGTTAAGGTTTAAGATTTAGTTCCAAAAATGAAGTAGAAGTGGGATTTTCCAAAATTGTGAATTTTTAGGGCCAGATTAGATCAGGGGGTAGGAAAAATAGGGCTAAATTCCAATTAGGGTTAATTAATTTTAGATAAGCAAATTGGTTAGGGTTAGGATTATGAGTTGGGTAGGGCATAGGTGCTAGATTTAGCTTTAGCTAGGAGTGAGACCCAAAGACCAACCGGAGCGAGGCGCTGGCTGGTTAGGGTTGAAGAAAAGAACCTGTCCCTCCCGAAGGAGGAACAGAGCGTGCACGGGCCATCGACCCCCGATGGTCCGCAGCCTCACATCCCTCTACCTCCATAATTGTTTTTTAATTTTCCAGGTAAGTATTTCTTTTGCAGGTTTTTTCCTTTCAGGTAAGTATTTTTTAACTTTTTTTCAGGTAAGTATTTCCTTTTTTGCAGGTTCCAATAAATATTTTTAATACCAATTTGCTTTCTGTGTTTTTTTGTTCAAATTTAGTTTTAAGTAATCTCCAATTTGAGCTTTTAAGGAAAATCAATAAAACATGAATTAAAATATGAAATAAAATCCCCCAAAATAACAAACTAAAATAACAAACTAACATAAAGATGAAAAATTAAATGAGTATGCCCCTGTCGCGACGTTTCGAAGATGTTCCTCCTTCCTCAGGCGAGGGCATACTGAAGAGCTGTGTTTGAAGCTCCTATTTATACTCTCTCCTCTGATCCCGCCTCCTTTGGCCTTTTTTTGGCTTTCTTTTAAAATTCTTTTCAGCTTTTTGCTTTTTTCCAATTCCGCCAGACTTTTTGGCTCTAATCTTTCCCTTTCTTCTTCCTCTCTTCATTTTCAGTCTTTTCCTCTTTTCCCTTTGACTTTTCCCTTTTCATCATCCTTTTCTTCCCTTCTCTTGACCTCTGCCCTTTACCCTTCCTTTTGGCCTACATCTGTCTCTTTCTCTTCCAATTTTTAGGTTCCATCAATGCCGACTTGGCTTTTTATATAACTCTCGACCCTGCTTGGGGAGGACTCAACCCTACTTGGGGAGTAAACAATTTAGAAAGGCGATGTGACGTTGGGTTAGGCTTTAGGTTTCAGCTAGGGTGAGGATTACTTGGGTTTCAGAGCTAGTACTGGGTTAAGGTTTAAGATTTAGTTCCAAAAATGAAGTAGAAGTGGGATTTTCCAAAATTGTGAATTTTTAGGGCCAGATTAGATCAGGGGGTAGGAAAAATAGGGCTAAATTCCAATTAGGGTTAATTAATTTTAGATAAGCAAATTGGTTAGGGTTAGGATTATGAGTTGGGTAGGGCATAGGTGCTAGATTTAGCTTTAGCTAGGAGTGAGACCCAAAGACCAACCGGAGCGAGGCGCTGGCTGGTTAGGGTTGAAGAAAAGAACCTGTCCCTCCCGAAGGAGGAACAGAGCGTGCACGGGCCATCGACCCCCGATGGTCCGCAGCCTCACATCCCTCTACCTCCATAATTGTTTTTTAATTTTCCAGGTAAGTATTTCTTTTGCAGGTTTTTTCCTTTCAGGTAAGTATTTTTTAACTTTTTTTCAGGTAAGTATTTCCTTTTTTGCAGGTTCCAATAAATATTTTTAATACCAATTTGCTTTCTGTGTTTTTTTGTTCAAATTTAGTTTTAAGTAATCTCCAATTTGAGCTTTTAAGGAAAATCAATAAAACATGAATTAAAATATGAAATAAAATCCCCCAAAATAACAAACTAAAATAACAAACTAACATAAAGATGAAAAATTAAATGAGTATGCCCCTGTCGCGACGTTTCGAAGATGTTCCTCCTTCCTCAGGCGAGGGCATACTGAAGAGCTGTGTTTGAAGCTCCTATTTATACTCTCTCCTCTGATCCCGCCTCCTTTGGCCTTTTTTTGGCTTTCTTTTAAAATTCTTTTCAGCTTTTTGCTTTTTTCCAATTCCGCCAGACTTTTTGGCTCTAATCTTTCCCTTTCTTCTTCCTCTCTTCATTTTCAGTCTTTTCCTCTTTTCCCTTTGACTTTTCCCTTTTCATCATCCTTTTCTTCCCTTCTCTTGACCTCTGCCCTTTACCCTTCCTTTTGGCCTACATCTGTCTCTTTCTCTTCCAATTTTTAGGTTCCATCAATGCCGACTTGGCTTTTTATATAACTCTCGACCCTGCTTGGGGAGGACTCAACCCTACTTGGGGAGTAAACAATTTAGAAAGGCGATGTGACGTTGGGTTAGGCTTTAGGTTTCAGCTAGGGTGAGGATTACTTGGGTTTCAGAGCTAGTACTGGGTTAAGGTTTAAGATTTAGTTCCAAAAATGAAGTAGAAGTGGGATTTTCCAAAATTGTGAATTTTTAGGGCCAGATTAGATCAGGGGGTAGGAAAAATAGGGCTAAATTCCAATTAGGGTTAATTAATTTTAGATAAGCAAATTGGTTAGGGTTAGGATTATGAGTTGGGTAGGGCATAGGTGCTAGATTTAGCTTTAGCTAGGAGTGAGACCCAAAGACCAACCGGAGCGAGGCGCTGGCTGGTTAGGGTTGAAGAAAAGAACCTGTCCCTCCCGAAGGAGGAACAGAGCGTGCACGGGCCATCGACCCCCGATGGTCCGCAGCCTCACATCCCTCTACCTCCATAATTGTTTTTTAATTTTCCAGGTAAGTATTTCTTTTGCAGGTTTTTTCCTTTCAGGTAAGTATTTTTTAACTTTTTTTCAGGTAAGTATTTCCTTTTTTGCAGGTTCCAATAAATATTTTTAATACCAATTTGCTTTCTGTGTTTTTTTGTTCAAATTTAGTTTTAAGTAATCTCCAATTTGAGCTTTTAAGGAAAATCAATAAAACATGAATTAAAATATGAAATAAAATCCCCCAAAATAACAAACTAAAATAACAAACTAACATAAAGATGAAAAATTAAATGAGTATGCCCCTGTCGCGACGTTTCGAAGATGTTCCTCCTTCCTCAGGCGAGGGCATACTGAAGAGCTGTGTTTGAAGCTCCTATTTATACTCTCTCCTCTGATCCCGCCTCCTTTGGCCTTTTTTTGGCTTTCTTTTAAAATTCTTTTCAGCTTTTTGCTTTTTTCCAATTCCGCCAGACTTTTTGGCTCTAATCTTTCCCTTTCTTCTTCCTCTCTTCATTTTCAGTCTTTTCCTCTTTTCCCTTTGACTTTTCCCTTTTCATCATCCTTTTCTTCCCTTCTCTTGACCTCTGCCCTTTACCCTTCCTTTTGGCCTACATCTGTCTCTTTCTCTTCCAATTTTTAGGTTCCATCAATGCCGACTTGGCTTTTTATATAACTCTCGACCCTGCTTGGGGAGGACTCAACCCTACTTGGGGAGTAAACAATTTAGAAAGGCGATGTGACGTTGGGTTAGGCTTTAGGTTTCAGCTAGGGTGAGGATTACTTGGGTTTCAGAGCTAGTACTGGGTTAAGGTTTAAGATTTAGTTCCAAAAATGAAGTAGAAGTGGGATTTTCCAAAATTGTGAATTTTTAGGGCCAGATTAGATCAGGGGGTAGGAAAAATAGGGCTAAATTCCAATTAGGGTTAATTAATTTTAGATAAGCAAATTGGTTAGGGTTAGGATTATGAGTTGGGTAGGGCATAGGTGCTAGATTTAGCTTTAGCTAGGAGTGAGACCCAAAGACCAACCGGAGCGAGGCGCTGGCTGGTTAGGGTTGAAGAAAAGAACCTGTCCCTCCCGAAGGAGGAACAGAGCGTGCACGGGCCATCGACCCCCGATGGTCCGCAGCCTCACATCCCTCTACCTCCATAATTGTTTTTTAATTTTCCAGGTAAGTATTTCTTTTGCAGGTTTTTTCCTTTCAGGTAAGTATTTTTTAACTTTTTTTCAGGTAAGTATTTCCTTTTTTGCAGGTTCCAATAAATATTTTTAATACCAATTTGCTTTCTGTGTTTTTTTGTTCAAATTTAGTTTTAAGTAATCTCCAATTTGAGCTTTTAAGGAAAATCAATAAAACATGAATTAAAATATGAAATAAAATCCCCCAAAATAACAAACTAAAATAACAAACTAACATAAAGATGAAAAATTAAATGAGTATGCCCCTGTCGCGACGTTTCGAAGATGTTCCTCCTTCCTCAGGCGAGGGCATACTGAAGAGCTGTGTTTGAAGCTCCTATTTATACTCTCTCCTCTGATCCCGCCTCCTTTGGCCTTTTTTTGGCTTTCTTTTAAAATTCTTTTCAGCTTTTTGCTTTTTTCCAATTCCGCCAGACTTTTTGGCTCTAATCTTTCCCTTTCTTCTTCCTCTCTTCATTTTCAGTCTTTTCCTCTTTTCCCTTTGACTTTTCCCTTTTCATCATCCTTTTCTTCCCTTCTCTTGACCTCTGCCCTTTACCCTTCCTTTTGGCCTACATCTGTCTCTTTCTCTTCCAATTTTTAGGTTCCATCAATGCCGACTTGGCTTTTTATATAACTCTCGACCCTGCTTGGGGAGGACTCAACCCTACTTGGGGAGTAAACAATTTAGAAAGGCGATGTGACGTTGGGTTAGGCTTTAGGTTTCAGCTAGGGTGAGGATTACTTGGGTTTCAGAGCTAGTACTGGGTTAAGGTTTAAGATTTAGTTCCAAAAATGAAGTAGAAGTGGGATTTTCCAAAATTGTGAATTTTTAGGGCCAGATTAGATCAGGGGGTAGGAAAAATAGGGCTAAATTCCAATTAGGGTTAATTAATTTTAGATAAGCAAATTGGTTAGGGTTAGGATTATGAGTTGGGTAGGGCATAGGTGCTAGATTTAGCTTTAGCTAGGAGTGAGACCCAAAGACCAACCGGAGCGAGGCGCTGGCTGGTTAGGGTTGAAGAAAAGAACCTGTCCCTCCCGAAGGAGGAACAGAGCGTGCACGGGCCATCGACCCCCGATGGTCCGCAGCCTCACATCCCTCTACCTCCATAATTGTTTTTTAATTTTCCAGGTAAGTATTTCTTTTGCAGGTTTTTTCCTTTCAGGTAAGTATTTTTTAACTTTTTTTCAGGTAAGTATTTCCTTTTTTGCAGGTTCCAATAAATATTTTTAATACCAATTTGCTTTCTGTGTTTTTTTGTTCAAATTTAGTTTTAAGTAATCTCCAATTTGAGCTTTTAAGGAAAATCAATAAAACATGAATTAAAATATGAAATAAAATCCCCCAAAATAACAAACTAAAATAACAAACTAACATAAAGATGAAAAATTAAATGAGTATGCCCCTGTCGCGACGTTTCGAAGATGTTCCTCCTTCCTCAGGCGAGGGCATACTGAAGAGCTGTGTTTGAAGCTCCTATTTATACTCTCTCCTCTGATCCCGCCTCCTTTGGCCTTTTTTTGGCTTTCTTTTAAAATTCTTTTCAGCTTTTTGCTTTTTTCCAATTCCGCCAGACTTTTTGGCTCTAATCTTTCCCTTTCTTCTTCCTCTCTTCATTTTCAGTCTTTTCCTCTTTTCCCTTTGACTTTTCCCTTTTCATCATCCTTTTCTTCCCTTCTCTTGACCTCTGCCCTTTACCCTTCCTTTTGGCCTACATCTGTCTCTTTCTCTTCCAATTTTTAGGTTCCATCAATGCCGACTTGGCTTTTTATATAACTCTCGACCCTGCTTGGGGAGGACTCAACCCTACTTGGGGAGTAAACAATTTAGAAAGGCGATGTGACGTTGGGTTAGGCTTTAGGTTTCAGCTAGGGTGAGGATTACTTGGGTTTCAGAGCTAGTACTGGGTTAAGGTTTAAGATTTTAGTTCCAAAAATGAAGTAGAAGTGGGATTTTCCAAAATTGTGAATTTTTAGGGCCAGATTAGATCAGGGGGTAGGAAAAATAGGGCTAAATTCCAATTAGGGTTAATTAATTTTAGATAAGCAAATTGGTTAGGGTTAGGATTATGAGTTGGGTAGGGCATAGGTGCTAGATTTAGCTTTAGCTAGGAGTGAGACCCAAAGACCAACCGGAGCGAGGCGCTGGCTGGTTAGGGTTGAAGAAAAGAACCTGTCCCTCCCGAAGGAGGAACAGAGCGTGCACGGGCCATCGACCCCCGATGGTCCGCAGCCTCACATCCCTCTACCTCCATAATTGTTTTTTAATTTTCCAGGTAAGTATTTCTTTTGCAGGTTTTTTCCTTTCAGGTAAGTATTTTTTAACTTTTTTTCAGGTAAGTATTTCCTTTTTTGCAGGTTCCAATAAATATTTTTAATACCAATTTGCTTTCTGTGTTTTTTTGTTCAAAATTTAGTTTTAAGTAATCTCCAATTTGAGCTTTTAAGGAAAATCAATAAAACATGAATTAAAATATGAAATAAAATCCCCCAAAATAACAAACTAAAATAACAAACTAACATAAAGATGAAAAATTAAATGAGTATGCCCCTGTCGCGACGTTTCGAAGATGTTCCTCCTTCCTCAGGCGAGGGCATACTGAAGAGCTGTGTTTGAAGCTCCTATTTATACTCTCTCCTCTGATCCCGCCTCCTTTGGCCTTTTTTTGGCTTTCTTTTAAAATTCTTTTCAGCTTTTTGCTTTTTTCCAATTCCGCCAGACTTTTTGGCTCTAATCTTTCCCTTTCCTTCTTCCTCTCTTCATTTTCAGTCTTTTCCTCTTTTCCCCTTTGACTTTTCCCTTTTCATCATCCTTTTCTTCCTTCTCTTGACCTCTGCCCTTTACCCTTCCTTTTGGCCTACATCTGTCTCTTTCTCTTCCAATTTTTAGGTTCCATCAATGCCGACTTGGCTTTTTATATAACTCTCGACCCTGCTTGGGGAGGACTCAACCCTACTTGGGGAGTAAACAATTTAGAAAGGCGATGTGACGTTGGGTTAGGCTTTAGGTTTCAGCTAGGGTGAGGATTACTTGGGTTTCAGAGCTAGTACTGGGTTAAGGTTTAAGATTTAGTTCCAAAAATGAAGTAGAAGTGGGATTTTCCAAAATTGTGAATTTTTAGGGCCAGATTAGATCAGGGGGTAGGAAA